>NW_026889764.1:12610000-13220000 GCF_033153115.1 Saccostrea echinata
ATGTTGATTTTTGCGTCATCAAAGACAAGATCAACTTTCAATAAAGAAAAAAAGGAAAGAATTTTGTGAAAGCAGTGAACTGAGGCTTTAAAACAAATGGTAGTATTTACTTTGTAGTAGTTAGGTTGTTAGTACATGTATGTGATAGGGTCATGGTTGATGCAGGGTTTTGGGGGCCTTGGAAGGCTTATAATGAAAAAAAAAATACAGAGAAGATCAGATGCTAATTAAAGAATCTGCTCTCAAGAAAGGATAATACAAAATAATACTGAGGTATATTCTGCTCGTCAGAAAGATAAAATAAGATATAAATCAAAGTAAAAAGGAGTGTGCAGTGATTATTAGCTGGCTCAAGTGAGCTTTTTGGATTGAAATTGGTCCATTGTTAATAGGGTTGGATACTGTTAAGGATGAAATGAAATAATCTAAAATGAGCTTACAAACTATGTTCCATGCTTTTAAGAGATAATAATAGACATTCCTAATATTCATATTAACAAATTTCATTTCAACCTTTAATAATGATCAACAAAACAAATCTGAATTGAGTCCATCACAAAAAAATTAATTTGCACAAATCGTCTGACTTCTTCATCCAGTTGCCAGGACCCCTTTTGTTTGGTCGCACTAAATGACGAAACGTTAGATAATGGATAGATCACATTTTTTGTGACATTTTGCCTTTTTAATTTACATTTATTATAAATTTTTATTTGTAAAATTAAAACAAGATTCATGTGAATGTATTTTGATTTAAAAAAAAAAATATACGTATTGATTTACCTTGAATATCGGCAGTCAAAAATAAGTATCGTTCTAAGAATCCATTTCGTTACATGTAATTAGCCTACCCTTTCAATGAGCGGAGAATTGAATTTTAGCAAGATTGGACTCGTATTTTTTTTTTTTTAAATCAAATTGAATGTATTAAAATGCTTCAAAGATTAAGAAGTACCATTATTAGTACAGGTATTAAATGAAACTGAATTTTACCGGTATTTATGAAGTAACTATTCAGTACGGTATTGGTACCAAGTACCATTATCCAACCCTAATTGTCTGTCACTTGTTGTCATTGTTGATAACTTACTCATTTTCATCTTTTTTCCAGAACCACTGGGTCAATGTCAACCAATCTTGTCACAAAGAATCTTTGAATGAAGGGGATTTAAGTTGATTCAAATAAAGAGTCATGTCATCTTTTAAGGGGAGATAATTAAGAATTAGTAAAAATTTAATGTTATCTTTCAAAAATCTTCTCAAGAACCACTGACCCCAGAAAAAATGAAACTTTGTGAAAGCTTCATTACCTAGTGAAGATTCAAGGCTGTTTAAATCACTCCAGATGTAGGTGGGGACCATAATGAGTGATCAAAGTTTTACATAGGAATTTATAGGGAAAAAAATCTTTCAATATCTTTTTCCCAAGAACAACAAAGCCATGATAAGTCATATTTATATGAGCACAACCTCAGACAGTGTAGATCCAAGTTTGTTCAAATCTTCTCAAGAAAGTAAAGCCATGGTTAGTCATATTTATATGAAAGCATACAATTCTGAAGTAGTGTAGATTTAAGTTTGTTTAAATCATGACCTCGTGGGTAAGGTGGGACCACAGTATGTGATCAAAGATTTACATAAGAATATATGGGGAAAATCAGCTGATGAAGAAGTCAGCAGGGCCTCAGTGTCTCAGGTGAGCTTTGTGGTCCATGGGCCTCTTGTTTCATGAATATTTTTTAAAAGCAATAAGAAAGAGCATTAAAACTATAGTAGGATTATGAACTGAAATACTGAGTCGGACAGAACTAAATTTTCAACACTTCAGAATGGAAATGGACAACATAAGACATGATTTAAAAAGTGCAGCACCTTTTTTTAAAAAGTGCAGCACCTTTCTGCATAAAAGAATGAAACAAATGTTGAAACTCTCATCTTTCGTATAATAGATGTTTTGAAAAAATGGCTTTAGAAAAAACATGTTTGCATCTCAAAGTATTGTTATTTGTTCATAAAATCTGTAATTCTGTGATCTGGAAGATTTTTTTTAAGGCAGTTCCTTTAAAGGCTTGGTCAGCAGTTTCTGCAATTGACAATCTCTTCTTGTCTATTCCTCAACCTAATGTTAAGACCCTGAAAAAATTTCATTACCTCAAAGGTTCATTTCATGTATAGGGGCACCCAAATCCGTAGACAATAGTTTCAGACAGAATAAAAAAATCTTTTGTTATTTCTGGGAGAAACAGACTGGATGACAGTAACAGATTCTGAAGTTATAGAGGATTTGCATGGAAGTACAACGAGATCTCTTCTTTCATATTGATAACGGTCAATGGAGATGTAAAGAAAGAGTTTGCTATGAGATGGAATTTTTAGTTTTTGAGATTATTGAGAAAATTCTCTATACTTACAGAAATCTTCCTCCCACCTAGGTTACTTTTTTTTTTATATTTTACAGATCACCCCTTCGTTCTTTGTTTATTGTAGCAGTTATCTGTATATAATCCATCATAATACTCATAAGGAAGGTTAGAAGAATCATAAAATTTACCAATTCCTCCACTTGCAGATTTTTTTCTCTCAAACACTTGTTTGTAATGCAACTCCTAGAAATGACTTATCATGCACTGGCAAGAAATATTTCCAATATATGGTCCATAATCAGCATCCATAAAGAGAAATTTGGATTTATCATTGTAATCACCCTGATAGCAACTTGACCCTCATCAGATCAGAAGTTCATAAACGACCAGGAGAAAATGTCAACAAATGTCCTATGGTAAAGTTTGTTCAGTCCTGGCTCTGTTGGCCCACTTCAAGATATTGGTCACATGGCACTGGACATAATCAAGAAATACAAGGTTATATTATTGGCCCTATTATTCCTTCATTGTCAGCAACTCACAAGGGATGTAAATATTGGACTTCATTGACGACCCTAGTTCCCGTTGTCAAATATTGATAGAAAACCTATTACAATCATGCAAGCACTGTATCTTTCCTAGTTTCAAAGAACTGTATATTTGTTCAATGTTGTTCGAAGAAAGAGCAAATTTGATGATGTGAATAGATTTAAACAAAAGAAAGAATTTCTAAAGAGTTTGTTTTGAGCATGTGGGGAGGAACTGTAAATGGGTATTAGAATCCTACAGATGCCGACTGGTGGGTGAAGATTTAATTAAACGGAAGAACGATCAATAGAACAATGATTATCAATACGCAGGTAATATCAGAATCAGAATAGCAGAGGCTCAAGCTAGAAATACATGAGCTTCGTCAGAATGCGGAGAAAATTAGGAATGTCAACAGCTGTTTATAGAAGGACCATTTGAAATAAAGCTGTAAATGATTTGCATATTTTTAATGACATTTAAATGAACAGTCATAAAAATCATTGATAATTAGGTGTGGAAGACTATTGAAAGATTGAAGATAAGTAAATGGGTGTCTGATGTGTTAATTTTCCAATTTATATTTAAAAAAATACATAATGTTACGTGGCTCATTTGCATCCTGACTTGGTGCTTGATGCAATAAAATAATAAAAATTGTATAATTGAAGTCTTGAACTTTTATTGAATTTTCATTTCTTTTATTCTGAACACCAGAATCCTAATTTATAACTAAAAGATTATTTCTTTTGATATTCTTTTAAGGCTCTAATGATGTAAGTAACATGCTGTGAACAAAAAAATGCCTTAATTTTTATGCTAGAACTTATATCTAAGAATAAATGTCAATAGTAAAGGCAGACTTACCTTTTTCGATCTTTTTTCTTGTACAGTGTACAACATAAAGTCTACAGATAATTAATGTACTCGTTATGTCTAAAGCAAAATTGTCACTTTGTACCATACATTGAATCTGTGTGTGTGAGAGTAGAAGCTGTTGACTTTTAATTATAGTCTCCCAATCTGTTGCCCAGCTCAAGTGGTTAAATCTCGTAACACTATGAAATGGACACTAAACGACTGCAACTTAACCATATGGTGTGCTCTGTGCCCCCACCCACCAAACCCAGGAACAGTACAGGTGAACTACAGTTCTTGTTATTGTACAATGATGCTTCTCATGGGAAGATGTTTACCATTTTTCTGACACTCCCTGTTACCTGATTAATTAACTCAGGTAACTTACGCTGATAAAATATGAGTGCAACAGACAAATAAAGATTTATTAACAGTCTTGTTATGCCAGACAAGAGTAAATCACTAAATGTTGGAGATGTTTTAACATGCACCAATGGTACATGAGTGAACTTCCTCTCCAGGGAAATTATAGTGTATTTTCAAGCTTTGATAAATTAAATATCTGTTGCAAGTGAAAACAAAATTTTGTTAATATTGCCAGTTAGATGAATTATTTGATAACATCGATGCTAAAACACAGTGCATTGGCATGTATTTAAACAGATACTGTTACTTAGGGTAACCGCACTTGCACCGCTTTGATTTCAGTGTATGGTTTTTATCTTTTTTTTTTTGTTATCTAGCTTTATCATCTGAAAGTCATTTTGTACCTGAAGTGTTTAAGGTACTTGTACTCCAGTATTCATTTCTGTCACTGAGTTTACCGCAGATCCTGGGAAAATTAAACGGTATATAGTGGACAATAAGCTGAACATCTAGGTTCCTCCCTCTTTCTACTGTATGATTCTTGTTCAAAATGATAACTAATTGGGTAAAACAGGAAGTAATTAAATAGGTAGTAAATCTAAAGAACCTTTTTTTTTTTTCTTTTTTTAAATTAAATTTTGATTGATATACTTCTAATACTGTTTCAGCTTAACGATATTCATGTTGTTCCGGGTAATGGATTAGGACATGCAATGGATAATAAAAAGGCTATTACTATGCAATATTATGTTAATAAATCAATTGAATGCCAATCACTTATACTAGATAATTAATTTACCTTTTCTATACAGTCTGCCTGTGGAATTCCCATTTTTGTTATCTCCCAGTAGAAATTACACAATTTTTCCTTGGAATTTCTAAAGGGACTTAAACGATTAAGTCTAGGAGGTATTGATTGATGGTGGTGAATTTTTTCCCTCCTATTGTATGATGATTAAGTTGTCTATTATTTGACCAGGAGCATAAGATGTCCGTATTATTGACAGGCAGAAGCTGACTGAAGTCATGTCCTCGCACGATAGCAAGGAATTCTGCTTGCTTACCATTTCTATTCTTATTGTAAATGACAGGGCTCTCATGTAGACATTTTGTCAAACAGTTTATGCATAAATATCTTGATAATAAAAGTTGTTCTCTGTTAGAAAAGATAGTTTTTCATGTAAAGACCTTCAAATTCAATCTTTCTTTTGTACCTCAATTGATAATTGAGGTTACCATCATGAGCATTTCAATAGATAATGATGTTTTTGTATTTTGTTCATTCTAAACATAAAAATAATATCTAATAACATATTGTTGAATCTGTTACAATTTATGAACTCAATTACAGATTTAATATCAATAGTGCCATAAAACTGGAAGTTCATTGCATGACCTTGACCTATTAAATGCTGTGACTTTGCTAAATGTATATATGACACCGCTTTGGGTGTCTGGTGTCTCATAGATTAAAAGAAACGGAGGCATTAAACCACCTAATGGGATTAATGACGGCACTGTAGTATAATTATGGTGTTGATATTGGAGAATTATGGGATAGCTTAAAAATATCCCCAGATGTCCACCTCCGATCTTATTCCGAGATGATTTAGATTTGTGCAGAAGTTGTATATCATCCAATCTAGATTTATCAGGATTGTATAGATAGACACTAAACACTCTGGAATATGGCACACTTTATTCCCCTCTGTTCTGTAGGCTATGTAAGGAAATCTTACGACAATCTATGAAATTATTTACTGCAATAATGAATTCATAATTCCTCTTTTATAACTGGTTATTTTGTCATAATTTAGTTACGCACAGGAACCTTAATGGTTTATATCAGATCATTTTGAATGCATTTCATTGTCATATTTCCACAATAACCTTTCAGTACCAAAATGATGTTATGGTGTAGAAGTGTTTAACTATTTAAAGTAGTTCAAATTGCTGTCTTTTTCAATACAATAATTTTGTTTTGCTTCAGAAGCTGTAGAAGATTTATCTTAAACACACTGAAATTAAAGATAGATTTATCTTAAACACACTGAAATAAGATAGATTTATCTTAAACACATTGAAATAAGTTAATACATGTAGAATTATACAAGGTGTAGACCTAAATATATTAATAATACATCCTTTAGTTTGTGTACACCCTAGGAAGTGACTGCTTTGGTAGATATATAGATATACTCTTTTTAATTTCTTTAGGCCACAGTAAAAGAAGCCTCAGTGACAGACATTTTTTTTTGCATTTTGGTTGGAAAGTTCTCTATGGAAATGGTTTTGATGTCAATTCCTGGACTTAAAACGATTTATACAAAAAGATGATAATGATGCTGATGATTAAGATAATGGAAGAGCTCCATAGGATCCAGAGTTTCTGTTTCTGTTTGTAAGGTATGTGATGCAACACAACAAAACTTAAGCACATGCTTAGTCTGCGCTGCGCTCTTTTAACAGAGCAGTCACAGCACATGCTTAAATCATGCTGAATGGGCCTCAGTCCAAAAACTCATGCTCTATGTTCCTCAGTCTACTAAATCATGCTGTATGCTCCTCAACCCGATAAAGATTAATAAATGCTTCTCAGTCCAATGTTCTAGCATAATGGTCCTGTTCTTAAAATTATGTTAAATGTTCCTTTGTCCAGTAGAACATGCTGAATGCTCCTCAATACAATATATCATATATTTTCCCCAGTCCAATAAATCATGCCCTCCAGTCCAAAAAATTATGATGTATGCTTCTCAGTCCAATAAATCATGCTGTATGCCCCTCAGTCCAATAAATCATGCTGCATGCCCCTCAGTCCAATTAATCATGCTGTATGCCCCTCAGTCCAATAAATCATGCTGTTTGCCCCTCAGTCCAATAAATCATGCTGCATGCCCCTCAGTCCAATAAATTATGCTGGATGCTCCTTAGTCCAATAAATCATGTTGTATGTTCAAATGAATCATGCTGTTCCACTGTGCAATCAATCATGATGTATGCTCCTCAGTTGAATAAGTTAGGCTGAATTTTTTTTTTCTCAGTCAAATGAAGCATGTTGCATATTTCTCAGTCTTTAAAGCATGCTGAATGCTCCTCAGTCCCAATAAATTCTTAGTTCAACATACCATGCTGAGAATTCTTCAGTCCAATATCTCAAAGTTAGTATTCTGTAGTGTAATGAGGCTGTTTTTTGGATTTCTGAGGGTCAGATGCAATGTTTTGATGAAAGAGTAGCTAATAGCTTTTCTCTGTCCAAGTAGAGTAGGTCATTTTTTTTTAATGACACTGTATAGGCATATTGCTCTCTGGATAGTTTATGTTGCATACCCTTAATTCTACTTTAGATTGATAAAATGTATTTCAAAAGTGTTAATAACATGACTTTAAAATGATCTCTAAGTTTTAGATTAATTATGCTGAGCTGAATTGAGTGAGCGTATACAACACCCATGAGCAATTCATTTAATTATGTTGTCTTGAACAAAAGTCTATGAAAGATTCTCCATAAATAGGATTGTTGAGTAATCATTTTGGAAATGTTGTAGGGTATTGGACAAAGCGGCATTTTCTCTTGATGTCAGCAACTCAGTAACAGACGATGTACAATATACACAAAAACTCTCTGGATCTGCCATTGTGCTTATAGTCAAAATCGATTCAGTGCCGACAAGACTATTAAAGACATGTCAGTTCATTAAGAAAGAACAATGTTGCGTCAGATGATAAGATTTTTTCTTCATTTCATTTGTAATGATTACAACTCCACCTCCCCTTTTAATTTCACCACATGCGTAAACAATTTAAGATCTGAAGAAAGTTTTAGTATTTTAAATCTGAAAACTGGAGGGAAAAAAATGATAATTTTGGTCCAAGAGTGAGCACTTTCAGCAACCTTCAATCTTGCAATCACTACAATAGATGAAATTGTTTTGTTGCATGTTTGCCTAATAATTCTTTCTTTTTTTCCCTATATGAATCTTAAACAATATTCATACATAAAATCTACCCAAATATCTCTGAATCATTTCATGCTAAACAAACATTGACTTCTTTCATTCAGAAGAATCTCCTCTGCTTCAGATGATAGTTAGATTTTATTCAGATATCATTTTCATGTATTGATTTTTGCATCCCTAAATTCTATTTTGACATATTTTGTTAAAAAAAGAATGTAGTTCACCATCTGATGATATAGACCCTCATTTATAATAAAGCCTCTCTCTCTCCATGCAAACTAAACTTTGATTCATGTTTTTGTTGAGCTTAGATTAACCAATATTCTCCTTCTTAATTGTTTGCATGCAGTTGACGCAAACATTTGTTGGAAGGATACCGGGACCTGATTAGATAACCGGCAGCAAAGGGAGGAATAAAATTACTGTATATTATTCTTAGATAAAAATAAAAGCATTATTTATTATTTTTTCAAATTCAGTCCAAGAATATCAAAGTGTCTTGATTTATTTTTCTCTTTGGTTGCTTTTTACTTGAATTCATTTTGTCAGTCTGTTTGGCAGTTTCTTGGAGTGGGGTTTGGGGGGATTCAGTCAAAGAGGAGGGAAGAATGATAAGAAACCAGCTTCATGATTGAGTTTTAAGTTGATTAAATAAACGAATTTATCAAGATTTATTGTAATGCCTTTGGAACTTGTATTGTTGCAGGTGTTAGGCTTCCAAAGAATTTTAAACATATACCAATCAGAAGAAAATGTAATAAATTTCTGGCCAAAAAAAAAGAAGACAAAAACAATGAAAAATTCCCAGTATTCAGTAAAATTGCTTCTGCAGGATTTAATGATGTATGTTTTAATTAATACTGAAAGATACAGATTTCAAGTTATTTGGCTAACTGTATAAGTAAAAAGAATACAGTTTTCACCACAAAAAGTACTGGGGTACATAATGCCCCTACAAGATCCCATACCAATGATTTCAATTTGAAAAATATTACCTACCCCCCTCCTCTTGCATAGTTATATCAAGTACTGCTCAAAAAAGCTATTAGCTTTCAATACAACAATTCAGTTATAAAGTGATAGCTAAGGCTGGATATACACTTATATACCGTTTATGTTCTTCCAGTATGTTTAAATGTAATCATCCCCCCTTTTTTGATCGTACATCATTATTTTAACAAAAGATGAATCTTTACATGAACAAAAAACAGCTTGCTTCCTTTTTTTTTTTGACCTTTTCCAAACACCTTGGGCTTTTACTAAGCAAATATGGTAATTTGAAAACTTTAGAAATCGTAACAATAGCATAGTATATATTACCAAATTGACTTTATAATGCCTTGATATCATTTTTGCTAGAAATCAGCTGGAGAGAAGAATGTTTTAATACGTTTGGCTTTTCTTCACACTTCCTATGAAATTCGACTCAGTAGGGCAACCCTTTGTGTTTCTGTTTGATAGAAAAATGACGTCTTTTGGCAGACCTCTTTAGAACCCAGAGATACTTGACACCAATTCATTATTTCCTAGAATTGCCGTAGTCAGAAAAGTGACAGAATAATCATAAAGTGATTCATTGCTTGTCTCTCTGACCATTTGTCTGTTGGTTGGACAAAAAAAATGGAGTATTATAGCTTAAACAAGTCCAATCTAGTGAAAAAATATTTTTCAAACTCTCTCTGATAAAATATATGATATGAAATATATATATATTTATAAAAAGAAAAACATAATTATTTGAAATATTTATAGTTCATTATCTTTATATTTTTATGATTGTTTCTTTTTCTGGAGATTATATTTAAGATCCTACTATTAGAAGATGCATGTTTTGTGTATCAACAGGATTATAGATAGTGATGTTCAATGAAAATTACTACAACAGCCAAGAAAACGTGGTCTTTCAAAGCTTCAGCCTACCTTTGATGATAACAATAGATCTGACTTAAAGGAGTAGATATAATTGCAAAAGCATGCAGTGCATCAAGGGGTGCTGAAAATCTCGGTCAATAAATCACTATTTTCTGTCACTTTGTTCACATCCCATATTACTATAGGACAAGGTATAATGTTTAAGGAAAACTAATAGACATCATTGTTCTTTTTGTAACTTCATTTTTTGCTTATTTAGTTTTTGTGTTAGTTGTTAATGGGTTTTTTTTTCCGATCTGCAAATTCAGTTTGCATGTGTTTTGTCATTAACCAGTCTGTGATAATCAGGGGATAAACTTGTTGTCCAGCAAGATGTAGATTAAAGCCTACAAGAAGATGTAGAATACATAATGAAATTGCTTCAGCCATTGTTACTTGCTTAAATTTTGGAATAAAAGAACTCTTTTACTTAAAAAAAATAAAGAAGTGAAAATATTATGATTTACAAATTATAAATTCTTCAGCAGTGATGTTAAGTTCAAAAAATTGAAACCTCCCTGTGCATTGAATTATATATTTTTTTTTTGACGAACTTTTAGTTCATGTGTAAGTTAATTAACTGACTCTGTGAGTGACAATTAACATCATAAATGACCTTAAAGGGATTTGAACCAGTGAACTCTCAATGGTCAGTTCTATTCATTTAAGACCACTTAACCAAGTAGTATATCTCTGCAAATTAGTCAGGTAGGTGAGGGTGATAAATATTTGTATCATTCATCACAGTTCTGTAATAAAACTTTGTGGATAAGGCCCCAGAGTTGTATCGGTATGATTAGCAGTTGGAGTGTTGAGGAGACTTAAAGTCAGAGAGTCTAGAAGAGTCACTGTTGATAAAGAAGTAGGCAACAGACATCGGAGAATATTTAGGCGAAATCAATTATATTATCTTTTATATTGCATACTATTTTCTTTTCCAATCTGTGCACTTGATAACTTCTGACGAAGCAATCAACTTTCAATTATTATTTTTTACTGGTAATTTTTTTTTTTTTTTTTTTTGTTGCCTCTCTCAGGGTATTTTCAAATGAGTAAACTGAAAATGGTAAAGTTGAATCCTAGCTGGTACACAAATATGTTTTACAAATATCCAGGACATTAATTTGTGCAATCAAAAATAATTAATGATGATATTTTGGAAGTTAAATGACTTTTGCATAAAGGTGTTGATCAAGACACAGATTTATGAGAAAAATTTCTTGAAAGTAAATATGAGTCAGATTCTGTACCTCTTGGCCGCAAATTTGTGAAGAACCCCCACATTCAACTTCTGGAAAATATTTTATGCTAGATTTAATTGAGCACATAATACGTTTTAAGTCACTAACTGGTAATTTGTTTGTGAGGTTTGCTGATGAATTTTTTTCTGGAGAAATAAAATGAATGTTTTTCTATCAAATTTATGACAACATATGTCATTTGCAATTTTCTTGGATGTTTTTCATGGATTGAATTGCCAATAAATTTTCTAAAAACTTTTTAGGACTGAAATAAACTCAAATTGGATATATATAATTTTTGTTCTTTACTGGCATGCATGGGTTATGTCTTTAATATCTCTACAGCATGCATTGCCTACATTCTTTGGATGGAGTTATAAACCTTTTTTGCCATACATATACATCAGATCTGATTGCAAAGAGCCATTATATGCTTTTAATATTCCTTTAGAACTATTAGTCTATAATCATAATTATCATATTTTGAAATACCACCAAAATTTCATTGAAATTCATACATATGCATACATATTTTATAAGTAATATCTAGTCAAGCAATTAATCCTTAAATTGGTAAATAGATCAATTCAATGCACTAAAATAAACAAAATTTTCCTGTATGAAGAATCCATGAAGAAAAATAGCAGAATCTCCATTTCAAGTGTTTCTATAAGTGGCCGGTACTAATTATGTTTACTTGGAACGATTGCCTGCTATCTTTCAAATTTCGTAGTTCAGCTTGGGGAAAATGATGGATTTGAAGGAGCATGCAGATTGCCGATCTAAACCTTCTGTGTATAATAAATAAGATATCTGTATATATATTTGCTGCTTTTGTGATGTAACATTAAATATCAGGTACAAACTAATAATGCAAAAAACTATAAATATAAAGATCTTCGTAATTTGACAAGGGTATTTACATACAGTGTATACATCTGCACAGACTTCCGATAAATTCACTAGTCGAATATTGATAGCAGTGAACCAATATAACGTAGTTGATGTTTTACCAGGAAAATAAAATTTTCTGTATTAAAAATCAAATTCATCATTTAAATTAATGCTGTGTGTTAAAACATGTGTATTTATAAATGAATTAAGTAGTTCCAATGCTTGAATGTACCTGATACATTGTATTGAGTGAAGCTGAATTAAAAAGGATGGGTTGGTTTTAAACAGTTGGGGGGATGGATGTATAAATAAGCAAGAATATAAATGCAGAGTAAAATTAACAAAATGGAATTAAAGCTTAGTTTTATGGATATAAACAGAATTAAAGGAGAATTTTGATTACTTTTAAGAGCTTTTATAAGAGACTCGTGAAGATATGGGATTTTTTTCTTCCATTACATTCTTCATTAAAAAACCTCTTCCTTGAGAATGTTTATTGGCCCATGTTTTAACCCTGATTTCTTGAAATGATAGAAAATATATTATTTAATAAGAATATCAACTTTATTTAAGAGAAATTTTATCATTCTAAGTATACATCCCAGAAGAGAACATTTCAAAAAAAGGTTTTTCATTTAAGGAAATGCTTTCAGGTTGTCTCTTGATTTATCACATACTCTATAGTCCAGAGGCCACTAACACGGTTAGTTTGCATCAATCCAGAATAACTGCTAGTGACCGATCAGTAATGAGATCCTAGTGAACCACAATTAATGACTTCTCATGCAGAAACAAATTCAAACTTCTAATGTCTGGTCACTTAATTGAAGAATTTTTTTTTTTTTTTTTTTTTTTTTTTTTTTAGTAACACTGCAAAAGAAAGTTTTCAATTTTCTTGGTGAAATAAATTTTACCCATTTTTTTTAATTTGTTTTATTTTGTAATTCTGGAGACAGGTTCCCTTATTGATGTGTCTGAATCCCACTTCTAATTGTTTGGATAAAAATCTGTAATTGATTCCAAAAAGTAAAAAGCTTGACAATCCTCTTGTCAATGAGTTTAGGTCTCAGAAGTAATACAAGACAATTAATTTTAAAGATTCCATCTTTTAATTTTTTGTAAAAAATGAAATTGAAACTCATATGTGTGGTCATATTTAGTGATAAGAGCATATGTGGAAGTTGGTAAATAACTGCAAATTTAATTAATTTTTTTTTTTTAAAGTACTGGGCTGTACGTTTGCTCTTACGTTAAAAAAAAATGGAATTATTCCAAAGCTGAATCTGGAACTTTTCTGTGTTTTACATGGAAGGATATACTGAAATCTAAATATTTAGGGCAAAGTTTACAATCAACATAAAGTACATATATCAAAGTTTATTACTTTATTTTAATTAAACATATTAATTTTGTTTTAAGAAATGTATTCAGCAGTTTAAAAAATGTATCAAATTGAGGCTTCATTTTGCTCTTGTATTAGGAGTATAAGAGCAATTAAATCAAAAAATAAGATGAAAGATAAAGTCTTTTGACAGTTTTGTAATTTTATGATGTTATGGCATCTCTTGAATTCATAAAATCATGTCAGGTGTAAATAAAAGGCACACCAGAGACAGCATATTACATAAAGATCAGGCAGTGTCTTGAACACATAGGTATTAAAACTGAGCACTAAAAACTTCAGAATGACTCAGATTTTACGTTATAGAATTGTCAGATGAAAGTTTAAAATATGAATAAAAAAGACTAAATAGTTGATCATGATTCAATTTTTTTTTATGATGAATGTAAGGGGCTATACTTAATGCTACCCAAAATGTGACAGAATTGTAACTTTTTATCTATGAGGTGTGTCAATGTTGAACTTGAAATTTTCTCCAGATCTGTGCTGTGTGGTACGTGTCACCCAAATTTTGCCAAATAAAAATTGATTTTAAAGACATTAGATATCTTAGCAACCCAGGAGGGTATCTGTAATGACTATAAGTCAGTTCTATTGAATTTTTCAGCACAACTTGGAAATATATTTTACTAATGTTACTTTAATCAGACCCAGAAAAAATATATTAAAGATTACAATTGGTAATGGTAAAATTTTTCTGATCGAATGATAGAAGCTTGCCTGGTTATTTCAAAAATAAGATCATACACTCCCGCAGTCTCCTATGGAAGTTTGAGTGCTTGTCGCAACAGTCAAGTACAATATTAAGTCTTAACATGCATTCTCTGTAAGCACCAAAAAATCTTGGAAACGACATCTCTCCGATTTTGATGAAATTTTCACCACAGGTGCAGCTTGGCACAAAACTAGTAAATATGGTGTTAGAAGTTTCACACGTGCACCCGGTTGCCATGGAGACGGATCCATTGAATTTGGCCATGTTTGGCCCTTTTTGACCAAATAAAAACATGAAAATTGAGGAAATGTAAATGCATTTTTATCTTTATGTAGTAAACTCAAACATAAATCATTGTATCATAAGAAAACATCAACTTTTAAGGTATACAGGGCATATAATCGGTTATTCCAGAATTATTCCCACTCTAAGAAAAAGGTCCTGTAAAA
The DNA here is from genome assembly GCF_033153115.1 of Saccostrea echinata. Taxonomy (NCBI): domain Eukaryota; kingdom Metazoa; phylum Mollusca; class Bivalvia; order Ostreida; family Ostreidae; genus Saccostrea; species Saccostrea echinata. The sequence goes on from NW_026889764.1 coordinate 12,624,687, forward strand.
TGACCTAGTTTCTGAAAATGTGTAAAATGGGAAATTTGGTATTTTTTGAGAACTTTAAGGTTAAATAAAAAAAATTGTCTATGGAAAATTTTCAAATCTTATGTGTGTTTTCATACTTCAGAATTAAGAGTGTCACCTCATGAAAAAATTGGAGTGGGATCTCAATACTATTTTTAGTAACATGTATCTATAAATAGACATATTTCAGAAAAATCTAAAAAATCAATTTTGGGCAGAGTTTAAGATGCCATTGTTAGGTATTTAAGAAATATACTGTAAAAGTCAATATGTTAATGACAGAAACTGGACACCAATAACTACTATGCATATTATTTGAAGGGAGTTCCGTTTTCTATTTATAGCTTCAAATGCCGTAAAATAGACATGTCTCATAATATGTGTAAAAATGACTATTTTCTATCATTTAGAAGCTCCACTAAAACATAAGTGATAAACATACTGCTCTAACCAATATTTCATCAATTAGAACAAGGGATAATACAATAACTCACACATTATTGAGGATAGGCTCTCATTTCTATAAATAGTACAAATGTCTAAAAATAGACACATGGGAAATTAATGACGAAATGTAGATTTTTGCACTATTTCTCACATTAGAGATGAACAATTTGCATACTCACTGTCATTAACTGTAACTGACATAATGTGACTGACAAGTACAGGAGAGCATTAACTGAAATGCAGAATAATAAGCGGAGGTTTCCATTTCTATTTATAGTAACAATTGTTTAAAAATAGACATTCTGCAAATTATCAAGAAAATGTAGAATTTTGCACTATTTTCTCACATTGGGGATGGACAATTTGCAGACAAACTGCTATTTAATTAACTTTTAATAACATAAGGGGAACAACAAGTACAAGAAAGCATTAACTGAAATGCAGAATAATAAGCGGAGGTTTCCATTTCTATTTATAGTAACAAATGTTTAAAAATAGACATACTGCAAATTATTAAAGAAATGTAGAATTTTGCACTGTTTCTCACATTAGGGATGGACAATTTGCAGACTAACTGTTATTTACTGTTGTTGACATAAGGCTACTGACAAGAGCAGGACAGCATTAACTGAAATACAGTACATTCAGTGGAGGTTTCCATTTCTATTTATAGTAACAAATGTTTTAAAAATCATATCATAGAGGAAATGTAGAATTTTGCACTATTTCTCACATGAGGGATGGGAAATCTGCAGACTTATTGTTATAAAGGTTATGTATTCGACAAGAGAAACACAGCATTAACTGAAAAGTAGAATAATCGGTGGAGGTTTCCATTTTTAGCTCTTCTGAGCCAAAGGCTCAAAGAGCTAATGCTATGGCCATTTGTGCGATGTGCGTAAACTTTATAGAATATGGGCCATAACTCAAGAACCCCTTTGCCAATTATTGTCAAATTTGTTACAGGGTATCCTTGGCCCAACAGCTCCCATTTTTACTAAAACTAGGGTTGTGACCCTTAAACAAGGGGAGATAATTAGGAAAATAGAAACAAAAGTACTGATTGCTAAAAAATCTTCTTCTCAAGAACCACTGGGCAGATTATTACCAAACTTACACAAAAGGATGAGAATATGTAGTTAATTAAAATTTGCACGGGGAATCACCCTGGGGCAAAGGGCATGGTCTCAAGGTCACTTCAAAGTTGACCAAAAATTACATTATATTAAAATGTTGATATTTTGCTTACTATACGGACATGGATCATCAAATCTTGTCAGTTGATGCATCTGAGGACCTCATATCATGTTGACTCAAAAGTAGGTCACGATGACCTACTTTTTAAATTTTGCGGCCATTCTTTTTCAAAATGATTTAGAGGCATATTTTAAACAATTTAAGGCCTATGATCATTAAACTTTGTCAGTTGATGTATCTTGGGTCCTCGGAGTATGTTGACTAAAAAGTAGGTCACCTTGACCTACTTTTTGAATTTTATGGCTAATCTCTTTCAAAACAATTAAGGTCATTAATTAGAATACTGAGAGGTTTAGAATCATTAAATTTTGCAAGATGATGCATCTTGGGGCCATAAAACATATTTATTAAAAAGGAGGTCACAGTGACCTACTTTTTGAACTTTGCAGGCATTCGATTTCAAAGCGTTTTAGAGGCATAATTTGGACATTTTAAGGCCTATGATCATAAAACTTTGTAAGTTGATGCATCTTGGGTCCTCGAAAAATGTCAACTGAAAAGTAGGTCACAATGACCTACTTTTCAATTTATATCACTCTAATTAAATATTTCGGGTACTAATTGGGTTAGCATCATCAAACTTTGTCAGATAATGTCTAAAATACTGAGCATGTTCATCTTTCAAAATATCACAATATGTCTATTTTAGACATGTTTCTATAAAAAGAATGGAGAACCCATTCTCAATAATGTGTGAAATATAGTGGAGATTGGTAGAACTGTAAAAAAAAATTTCTACGAATTTTCTAATTGATGTAAAATTGTCATTTTTAGCTTTATTGGGACTTACTTTTAAAACTAGGTAGCTATTAAATTCATTCCTTATTATGTAATTTTCCATCACCAAGTGTAATTGATTGATTGACTACTGTTTAATGCCAAGGCGACATTATTTCAGCCATATTTCAGCGGGCACTAAGTGTGAAAAAATAACAATTTCTCCTTCAAATTGTACATAATTAAAATGTAACATCAAGCGGTTCGATACGTTTTTGACTTAAGTCAGTGTGACCTAGGCAACACAGGTTATATGGTATAAACTAGTTTTTTATCCAATCAAATGACGAGTAAAAACCAAAATTAAATTATATACAAGTAGACTACACTGAGATACATCACTCTGCTTATCAGTTTTTGGTTTTGATGAATGGCATTGCTATGGTGACTAAAATTAAAAATTCCTGTCAAATTCTATCAGAAAGCTTCTTCTACAGCTTTGATCTGATTCCAAGAAGACTGCACTAAGACACATAATCCTGTACATCAGATTTTAGTTTTAGATAACAGTGTTGTCATGGTAACCAAAAAAAAAAAGGAAATTTTGGTCAATTTTTTCAAAGGCTACTCCTATTACAGTTTTTGACCAACTGCAATTTTGACACAAAAAGAGGCTAAATAAGGATATTTTTTTATTTACTGTCAAGTCCAAGTGCTACTGCCTAGCTACTTTTCTCTTCCTTTGTTAAATAAATACCAGTAGAGCTACAGTCTCGTCAGAGACTTCTGGTTCCTTATATGCTGAGGGGTATGTTTTTGTTGATGTTTATTGCAATTAATATTGACTAGTTCTTGTAAGTCACAATATGATTATGACAGAAAATCTGCTAATTTTCCACTTCTTACGTTTGAAATAGTGCAAGAACCTACATTTTCTAAATTATTTGAGATACTGTAAAATCATTAAATTTTGTGGGTGTTTTATGGCATAGAGAGACCCACAAATATATGTCCTCCACGAAATGTAAAATTCAAATATATAACAACTTTTAAACAATATAAAAGCTTTTCTTCATTCACAAAGAAAATCCCCTTTACCAACTAATTTTTTCTTCAAACCACGAAAAAATTACCCCACGAAAAATAGGTGATCTTTCACATGTTTACCCCTTTATCCCGTGGATATCACTCATTGGATATATTTTTTTTTTTTTTTTGATATCCCACAGATATGATGTCACAATGGGTTTTAGCGTGAGAGTGGAGAAGTAAAATGAAGTAGATTCCTATATAAAAACAGTGTAAAACATTGATTGTGATGTATAAAACATAGGATAAAAAGAATCTTCCATGATTTGTGGTTGGATATGAATTTTATCCAACTCGTTGTGAGTTTTTTATCCCCTCGCCAAGGCTCGGGAGTAAAAAAAACACACAACTGGTTGGATAAAAATCATATTCAAGCACAAACCATGGGAGTACCTATATATACATTACATATATTTTTAGTTTATTGTTACTGTAACAAGAGGCCCAAGGTCCTTAACGGTCACCTGAGTATAATACAACAATTTAGAAGTTAAATACACTGACAGATGAAGCTTTGTTGCTCTAAAGCAAGAGAAGTAGGAAGATCAGGATCAACAAAATAATTAGTCTAGTATTCACTTAAGTTCTAATCTGTCCCCCACTTAATATTATCACCAAGCAGACTATTAACAAACTATTAGTGCTTCTGTACTATTTTTAAACCCATGTTAAGACCTCTAGCATTGACCTCTCTTATGGTCTTTGAAGAACTTTTAATAAGATAAGTTATTTTTGTCTCATTTTTATTTATCTATTACTTACAGGTCTGCCTGATTATTAAAACTAAGAAAGTACTTTTTGAATTATACGATAAACATTCTTGCATAATTATCTTATTCTATTAATCTTTCAAATACATTATTTACAGTGATTAATTATCAAAGGTGAATGGAAAAGGGGAATAACTTCTCTCAGTAGAATACAAATTAATAGAACCTGTCCAGGACCAGAATGCTTAGACAAATTGTCCAGATGTTCAAAAATCTGGTAGAAATACGCTTACTTATATCATTTAAACTTTTACTCAGTTTGCTTTCGATATGCCCAGAAGCAGAGAAGAATTTCACAGGTACAATGCATTTTCAATACAGATTCAACAAAGCCTTACCCTAACACCAGAACCCAAGACCAAAGGTCAAGAAATTTACAAATTTGGAAGAGTTACCCTCATCATCATAACTATGGACTTCAAAGAATTAACACTTTTCCACTATATTATCAAAAGCCCCCCCCCCTTCCTCGTTATGCCAGAACCCCTGACCATAGGACCACAAGATTTAAAAATTCTGTTCGAAGCTCCCATCTTCATCATAGCTAAGCAATTTATTTATTAACTCAACACTAAGGAGCAGACAGGATTAGTTAATGATTAATTAATAGAATTAATGCATTTTCACTATATAATCAATAGAGCCCCCCTCCCCCCCCCCTCCTCAAGAACCCCAAAAACTGAGGCCATGTATTTAAAAATTTTGGAAGAGGCATCCTTGCCTATCATAATCATGCACTTAGTTTGTTTAAATAATCTCCAGTAGCAAAGAAGAAGATTTTCATAGAATCAATGCATTTTCACTATATAATCAATAGAGCCCCACCCTAACACCGGACCCCCTGACCCTGGGGCCATGAAATTCACAATTTTTAAAAAGGCATCCTTATGCATCATAACCATGCACTTAGTTTGTTTACATAATCTCCAGTAGCAGAGAAGAAGATTTTCAAAGAATCAATGCATTTTCACTATATAATCAATAGAGCCCCACCCTAACACCAGAACCCCTGACCCTGGGGCCATGAAATTCACAATTTTGGTTGAGGCACTCTTGCTCATCATAACTATGTACTTAGTTACTTTATTTAATACCCAGGAGCAGAGAAGAAGATTTTCAAAGAATTAATGCATTTTCACTATATAATCAATAGAGCCCTGCCCTAACACCAGAACGCCTGACCCAGAGGCCATGGCTTTCACAATTCTGGAAGGGACCCACCTCCTCATCATAACTATGTACTTAGTTTCTCACCTTAATGCCCAGGAGCAGAGGAGAAGATTTTCAAAGAATTAATGCATTTTCACTATATAGTCGATAGAGCCCCGCCCTAACACCAGAACCCCTGACCCTGGGGCCATGAATTTCACAATTTTGGAAGAAGCACTCTTGCTCATCATAACTATGTACTTAGTTTGTTTACATAATCTCCAGTAGCAGAGAAGAAGATTTTCAAAGAATCAATGCATTTTCACTATATAATCAATAGAGCCCCACCCTAACACCAGAACCCCTGACCCTGGGGCCATGAATTTCACAATTTTGGAAGAGGCACTCTTGCTCATCATAACTATATACTTAGTTACTTTATTTAATACCCAGGAGCAGAGAAGAAGATTTTCAAAGAAATAATGCACTTTCACAATATGATCTATATAGCCCCACCCTGGGGCCAGAACCCCTGACCCTGGGGCCATGAATTTCACAATTTTGGAAGAAGCACTCTTGCTCATCATAACTATGTACTTAGTTTGTTTACATAATCTCCAGTAGCAGAGAAGAAAATTTTCAAAGAATCAATGCATTTTCACTATATAATCAATAGAGCCCCACCCTAACACCAGAACCCCTGACCCTGGGGCCATGAATTTCACAATTTGGGAAGAGGCACTCTTGCTCATCATAACTATGTACTTAGTTACCTTATTTAATACCCAGGAGCAGAGAAGAAGATTTTCAAAGAAATAAGGCACTTTCACTATATGATCTATATAGCCCCACCCTGGGGCCAGAACCCCTGACCCTGGGGCCATGAATTTCACAATTTTGGTAGAGGGCTCAATGCTTATTACAATGATGCCAACAGTTTGACTGCTTGATGTCCAGGAGTAAAGAAGAAGATTTTTAAAGATTGCATTATTTTTGGTGGTTTTAGCCCCACCCCTCAGGCCCCAGGGGGGCAGGGACCATGAATTTCACAATTTTTGTTCCCCTTCACCGATAGATGCTATATGCCAAATTTGGTTGAAATTGGTTAAGCGATTTCAGAGAAGAAGCTAAAAATGTTCAAATGTTAACGCACGACGCACGCCGACGGACGAGAACGGATAGCAATAGGTCACCTGAGTGACTCAGGTGACCTAATAAAAAATGGAGACCCCATGCTCATTAATGTGTGAAGTGTTGTATGACCACATGTACTTGAAGATGGCATATTTTAGAGAGCAATGTTATTTTAAATATTTTTGTGAAGGTTGTAATTGGGGGAAAATTTCATTTTTTCTCATATGCTGAGACATATGTATTTTTAAGTATTTGGTGTTATAAATAGAAATGGAAATAATCTCCGCAGATTATTTTGCATTTCAGCTAATGCTCTCTTGTTCTTGTCAGTCATTACATTAATAATAGTTAGTCTGCAAATTGAGCATTCCTTATGTTAGAAATAGGGCAAAAATCTATATTTCCTTGATTATTTCCAATATGTCTATTTTTAGACATACACGTATGTTGCTATAAATAGAAATCGAAACCTCCGCTGATTATTGTGCATTTCAGTAAATGCTTTCCTGTTCTTGTCATTCACCTTTTGTCAATAACAGTTAGTAAAAGTTAATCGGCAAAATGTCCATTCCTAGTGTGCGAAAATCTATATTCCCTTGATTTTTTGCAATTTGTCTATTTTTACACATGTGTTGCTATAAATAGAAATTGAAACCTCCACTGATTATTCTGCATTTCAGTTAATGCTCTCTTGTACTTGTCGGTCACCTGATGTCAATAACAGTAAATAGCAGTTAGTCTGCAAATTGTCCATCCCTAATGTGAGAAACAGTGCAAAATTCTACATTTTTTCAATAGTTATAAAACGTTTGTTACTATAAATAGAAATGGAAACCTCCGCTTATTATTCTGCATTTCAGTTAATGCTTTCTTGTACTTGTTGTTCCCCTTATGTTATTAACAGTTAATAGCAGTTTGTCTGCAAATTGTCCATCCCTAATGTGAGAAAATAGTGCAAAATTCTACATTTTCTTGATAATTTGTAGAATGTCTATTTTAAAACAATTGTTACTATAAATAGAAATGGAAACCTCCGCTTATTATTCTGCATTTCAGTTAATGCTCTCCTGTACTTGTCAGTCACATTATGTCAGTTACAGTTAATGACAGTGAGTATGCAAATTGTTCATCTCTAATGTGAGAAATAGTGCAAAAATCTACATTTCGTCATTAATTTCCTATGTGTCTATTTTTAGACATTTGTACTATTTATAGAAATGAGAGCCTATCCTCAATAATGTGTGAGTTATTGTATTATCCCTTGTTCTAATTGATGAAATATTGGTTAGAGCAGTATGTTTATCACTTATGTTTTAGTGGAGCTTCTAAATGATAGAAAATAGTCATTTTTACACATATTATGAGACATGTCTATTTTACGGCATTTGAAGCTATAAATAGAAAACGGAACTCCCTTCAAATAATATGCATAGTAGTTATTGGTGTCCAGTTTCTGTCATTAACATATTGACTTTTACAGTATATTTCTTAAATACCTAACAATGGCATCTTAAACTCTGCCCAAATTTGATTTTTTAGATTTTTCTGAAATATGTCTATTTATAGATACATGTTACTAAAAATAGTATTGAGATCCCACTCCAATTTTTTCATGAGGTGACACTCCTAATTCTGAAGTATGAAAACACACATAAGATTTGAAAATTTTCCATAGACAATTTTTTTTATTTAACCTTAAAGTTCTCAAAAAATACCAAATTTCCCATTTTACACATTTTCAGAAACTAGGTCATTTTACAGGACCTTTTTCTTAGAGTGGGAATAATTCTGGAATAACCGATTATATGCCCTGTATACCTTAAAAGTTGATGTTTTCTTATGATACAATGATTTATGTTTGAGTTTACTACGTAAAGATAAAAATTCATTTACATTTCCTCAATTTTCATGTTTTCATTTGGTCAAAAAGGGCCAAACATGGCCAAATTCAATGGATCCATCTCCATGGCAACCGGGTGCACGTGTGAAACTTCTAACACCATATTTGCTAGTTTTGTGCCAAGCTGCACCTGTGGTGCAAATTTCATCAAAATCGGAGAGATGTCGTTTCCAAGCCCTATAGTAATTTTTTTGGTGCTTACAGAGAATGCATGTTAATATCTTGTTAATTTTCTGTCTGGACATGATACAACATTTGCATGCAAATAAACCATCGGGCACTGCACCATATGTAGTCTGATTTACAGTTGTTTCACTTAATTAACTACTGATTAGGGTGTAAATGCTTTTTACGTAGTTATATTGTAGTTATCGGCCCTGTCATGTGGTCACTCAAGCACGGCTTTGGGTTTAATGAGTTATATTTTACACTATAAGAATAATTAATTGAAAATTATTGCAGGAAGTGTTAATGGTTGTTTGAGACAAACTTGTTATGATACTCGGTTGATAATGTGAATGCATGTGAACCTAACATAAATAATACTTCATATTACTTCCAGAAACATAAGTTTAGTCACTTTCTGGGGGCATTATTTGATGAAAAGAACTTGATCAAGCTTAAAGCTAAATGCAAATATGTTCATTAATTTCGATAGTTGTGATAAGAAAATGGCATTAGTTTTGTACATCAATTCTTGAGTTGAATAACCATAAGTTTATATCAATTAATTCACAATCCCAACTGAAATCATGAATAATCATGAAATTAATTTACATTTTTCAATATATTTTTCATTCATGATAAAAAAAATTGTATAATCAAATGTCTTGTATGCAGGCTCTTTATAGATTAATTAATGTCATTGATACTACATGTACTAGCTTTAATTGGCAGTTTATGATAAGATATGGTAGAATTTACGTAGTTTACTGCTTAAATATAATCATCAGGAGTATTTGTCTTGTCTATCTTAAACAGCAAATTGCCAACATCAAATCTGACATTGATTTTTTAAATTGCAGTTAAAATTATCTTTTTGATGTTCAGACTTTCCTAATTTGCCATTTAGCCAGCCAATATAGAGGAGTGAAAAAAGCATGGTGTTGGAATCAGTGCTGGTATCGAAAATTGTTATTGACGCCCTGTTATCTGTGAAGTATAAATCGCACGTAGGAATCAGGGATGGCTGAGGGGATTTTGAAATCTGCAGCAAATTTGGCTAGATTGATATCATATACCATTTTGTTATACATTTTACTGGGTAAAACTGAAAGATATTAATTGTGATAAAACCAATTAACTCATTCTATCATTCTTTCAGTTCTTATGTGCAAGGTTTCTTAGGTTTGTTTCAGATTCAAAGATTTTTCAAGAATTAATTAAATATATGTATTTATTTCATAGCTCAAGAGACTGCAGTTATATTTGAAATTGATTGTAACTCAATTGAATGGATCAAATTCAAAAAAGTTATTACATTCATTCAGGAAAAGTTTTCTGTGCTGGTCTGACTGCAGTTTCAATGATACACTAAAAACTTGAAGGTCCAGAATTAAAAGATTATATATAGGATTTGAAAATCTATAACTATTTGTTACTAAGTTATTTGAGGGAACTGCTCTTGAGCTATAATTTTTACTTCACCAACTCCGGTGTATGAAAGAGAGCTGTGCATGTGCTCACTTAAAACAGATGTATACATGAACAGAAAATATTCATCTGTTTGTAAAACAAAAACTGGAGTATTAAATAAAGCATCAACAAACAAATAACTTATAACTTTAAGTGTTGCTTTAAAAGATATGAATTAAGGCTGCAAATTCAGATTCTGTTGCAGCACAATGTTTGATGGTTATAGACTATATACGGATGGTCTAAAAAAAGAAATCTTAATTAATCCAAAAATATTAATTACTACATTTATATGTTAATTCTGTATTTAATCCCAGATATTAGTGTTAGTGTTGTTGAACTCATTCAATTACCGGTAACTAGCAAAAGGAATGTGTGTGTGGGGAGGGGGGGGGGGGGTATTCCTCTTGACAGACATTTCTATTTATCCCCAACCCAAACTCTCCAAATAATTGATTAAGTAAAGTGCAGACACTTCTGTTGTATATCCGAATCATCCATGTCATTCTGTGGAGTATATATATTTCCTAAGTGGATGTTTAGAATATGTTCAGCTTGGTCAAACTTCTTGATCTCTTTGAATAATGGAATTCTCGGCATGAATTTAGTGGTAAATACTGTTAAAACCACCAAGATACCACTTAACAGGACTCATGATTAGATTAAGATATCAATATATTTCTATCATTGCATGTGTTTTCAATAATTTTAATGTTTTTCAATGATGTTTTTTATTAGAAAGAATTTCTTATTTAGGTTATTCCTAAAAATTCAGTCAGAATAGTTGTATTTTTGAATACAATTACCGTGTGAGTTTAATGCAGTGCGGTCAAACAATTCTCACTCGGAGATTAAAATTCTACTCTAGTCAGTACTGTGATAATCTCCCTTTCTGCATCGCAAAAGAGGGAGATACATTTTTAGACACCTCATAAGGGAGGTCCATTTTTCTGAACAGTTCAGCATAACATCCATTAACATCAAAAACATATTCAATGATGAAACCTATCAGAAATTAAGTCATAAGTTCTGTTAATTATCAAGATGTAATAAACATGATAATGATGCAACGTCCTGTTTCCAAAGATGAAAGAAACAGAAGTAGAGTATTATGAGATGTAAACAAACATGTTATAATCCCTCCGATAATATTTATATCTACCTAAGAAGTCGGTAAAATTAGAAGGACATGTGACCTACCTGTAAGAAATGAAGTCTATCCCAGTGTCTGTCCAATAAATAGTCCTGCAAAACAAAAAGAAAATATAGAAATGTTTAATTAGGGTGATAGTGAGGAAAACAAATCAATTCCTGACCAGCAGCCCACTATAATCACTTAAAGAGGGTCATTAGTGTTTGGGGACAAAATATTATGGGAAGAATTTTTTTTACTGACTGCCCAAGGGTAGCTATGATCTTTCAAGATGGCCAATTGACAAGCAGTCCTAGAATCAATTAAGTCTCCGGAATCATTAAAAATTTCTATTTTGAAATACAGTCTAATGCAAGCTAGAAGCATGGATAACATGAAATTGTTAGCTGTTTTCATTCCAAGCTTTAAGCTGTGCCTGATTAGGACTGAAAAGAAAAAACGGGAGGAATTAGGGTGAAGAAAAACAACTGGAGGATTCCTTTTGTAATTTACATGGGTAATGGAAACAGCTTTCCCGTATTAAAGGAGGATTTATCAGGTCTGCCAAATTATCTTAAGTTACAGGGATATCTAAATGCCCCTTTGAGAAACAATAATGTTATTGCTAGAAAGGAAAACCCAAACATGGAGTTTAAATTGGAAAGTTAGGGATTTTTTTTTATATATATACACTTGATTTTCACATTGATTCAAATATCCAATCTAATTTTCTTTTCCACTTTTTTAATTTAATTAACTTAAAACAATGGAAAATAAATCGTAAGAACTTTGACTTGTGCGTAAGGATTAAAGTCTTTTTGATCGTGGGTGGATAAAATTATGATGATCTCCATCACATGAAATATTTTGAAAATGACAGTAAAGACTGAGACAAAAATATAAGATAAAATGATATGTGCAGGGATAGACATTAACTTTCAGATTAACTTGCCCTTCGGGCAAGTGATCTCAAACTTTGACTTGTCCGAATGCAAAACTTGGTTGTCCAAAATAAGGAAAGAAGTTAAAAAGAAAATTATTAATTACTGTAAACGTTATGGTAAGAAAAAATGTGACCAAGTACACTACTGTCAATTTGGCAAGTTGAGCTACTAGTACCTGAAAAATGTCGATACATGCTGCATTTGTACATAAATGAATACCACTGTGCTTCTAAATTTAACCTGCTAACACACTCTGCCATGCAACAATAACCCTCAGTTTCCTTTTCATAAAATTCCTATTTTTAAAATTATTTTCAGTAGGATCCTTTTGTGATTGTGCTTTCAGAGATAAGTGTGAAGCAACGCTTAAGGAAGATAGTTGCTACAAAACATACATCTTATCTTGATCAGGATACATCGTGTTACACTATACTTATATGCTATGCTTGAATAAATAAATTCCTAATAAGAAGTTAACAAAATTTTGTTAGACGTAGAGCGTATTTACTACAAAAGAAAATAATGAACCCGATTTTTAAAATGAGTGGTATAATCCAGAAACGCTACCAAGGAATTCCGAATACAAAAACATTGTCAGTCAGGTCCGTGGCAGAAATCAAGTGTTCAATTTATTGTTTTATTTATAAATTAAGGTAAACTAAATAAATATGTATATTTGTATGAGAAAAATTCACTTGCCCGATCGGACAAGTACGTCAACAATTTCGCTTGCCCGAACTGAGAATTTACTTGTCCTGGGCAATCGGACAACCGTTAATGTCGATCCCTGATGTGTAAAATATGATTCTGCATGGTCAGTTTTGCAGAAGGATATGCTACCCCTGCTACGCCTAGTATTGATGCATTATCCAACTTCTTAGATTTTTTTTTTTTTTTTTTATTGATTTGATTTAATTAATTAATCAAATTTGTGTTGACCAAAATTTTGCTTGGTATTTTTTTTTTTTATCCAACACTGGTTTTGACCAGAGATAATTTAGTAGGAAATAAACTTTGCAGTATGGGTGCAATTTAATTATCTCCAGATTCCACTCTTAGATTACACTAGCAATCACTGCATGATGATAAATGGGGGTGGTGATCAGTTTTATCTATAATTAAGCAAAGTGCCAGGGTTAGTAACCAAAGGTTGTTATAGCATTGTTTCTGTTTGTCTAAAAATAGTGTATATATATGGCAACAGTAAAACTCAAATTGCAGATGAAAGAGATTGTGCAATTGTATCAGTTTTATTGTATGATATTTGGAAGTTTATATTAATAAATAACAATAATTATACTTAAATGTTTAATACTACCTAAGCTTAAAGACCATACAAAATTCACTTTTTTAATTAAGATTATTCAATATGTGCAGAAAATACCACTATGAATTAATTAACAGTCCTACACACTGTAGTGCCAGATATGTTTCATGATTTACTCTGTGTGTATATTAATTAATAAGAACCAGTGTAGACATCTTTTTGAGTATGTCATCATTTAATAATTCAAGCATATATACTGCAAGTATTCTGCCATTTCTAATCATTGATAACTGAAAAATTAATCTGCATTTCAAATGTATAAAAAAAAATGTATTTACATATTGCATCATGTAATCTAACTTTTATATGCACTTAAGAAATATCCACAAGATTCATAGCAGCTCGAACATGCAGATATTTAATTATACTCATGAAACAACTGAAGACTTTAAAAGGTGTTTGAAAGCTAGAGGAAACCTGGCCAGGTCTCAAATATTAATTTTTAACAGATCAGCTTTCAACTGGTGATGTGGCTTAAATGTCATGTATAATTGTATCAGTTGAACTTCCATATCTTGAACATCAGTATCACAAATACCATGGATATAATATGTTGTTGTGAGTTTGAAGTCCAAAACACTTTTCTTAATTTTTATTTATTTTTTTTTATTTTAACCTCAAAATCTTGAATCCTTAAAAAAAAATCTCATTTTTTTTTTCCTAGGGCCCTGATATGATTAAGATAATGCAAATAGACTGACAAATTGGTGTAAATATATATTTGGTGAATGTGATGCAGAAATATTTACATTTAACATGACAAGTATTGAGCAAAGTCATCTCTTTATTATATTTTTTTCAACCTTGACTAGTTATCATTTATATTTAAAAACAGATGCATCCAAGTATGAAATAGGAAGATAACAAACAGTAATAAAGCTCAAAAGTCCATTGAAACAATAAAATCGGGAGCAGAGCAAACACGGACTTCTAAAATCAGCAGAGGTGGGATCAGGTTCTATAGAGAAGTAATCATCCCCTGTCGACCGGTCACAACTGGCTTGTGCTCCTTGTCATGATTGGGCAAACGGAAAGATTCGTAGACAATTCAGTGTGAAAATAATAGCTTAACAATTTGTATGAAAAATGTCAGTCAACATTCGACTTTAGTTAATGATAGTTTGTATTTGCTGACAAGGTCATTGTTTCAACCACAGAATTGTTGACTTTAAATGAGACTGTAGATATTTTTGTTTGATCAACTTATTTGTCAGTAGCTTGCCTCATTTTAGAAATTGTTCATAAGAAGAGCATACTCTTATGTATCAAATTAACTGGGAGACATAAACTCCATATGCAGGTGACAATGGTACAGTGCTACCTCGGTATATTGCCCTCTGTTATATTGCCACCCCCGCTTATTGCCAGGAATTCTCCAAGAACGGATTTCCCCCTGTGTTAATACACCCGTTATATTGCCACCCCCGCTTATTGCCATCCGCCACTAGTTTGGGGAAACAAAAGGTCAAATTATATAAGGAAAACCCTCGGTAACAATGCCAATTATCTAGCACGCGTCGGTAATTTGGACGTCACATCCGTGCTTTGACAGTGGTTGCGGTGAAGCGTGACTAGCTGAACAAGGAGTTCAGCTAAATTAAAGATAATCATTTTATAAAACTCAAAATTATCAATTTCTTTTGTGTTGTTTTTATAAGATAGAAGTATTATTTCATCACAATAATGGGAAAGTCAGGGAAGAGAAAGCGTACAAATTTAGATTACAAACGAAAATTTAAAATAAACCCAAACAAATAATTGTACATTTTATTTAACTGTAAATCGCCGATTGTTGCTTTCACCGAACCAGGCCATAATAAATGAAAAAATCATTTTATTCCCCATAGATCAAAAAACCAAATTCTAAATTCTAAGAAAATCCCATCTCTATTTTTAGACTACTATAATTCCGCACATGAAAATAGCATGGGATTCCGTTACCCCTGAAACAGTCATCAATTGTTGGACACATAATGGATTGATTGATGAATATCAAAACAGATTAAGAAGAGAAAGTACTCAGGTACTAGCAAACATGAGAATACGTGTATATTACAACAGGTTCATGAAGATCTAGACATGTACCCTGGCATGTGACTTTCCATTCGTCTGTTACCGAACTTTTTTAACTGATCTAGTATTATTGAGATGGTGAAATAATCTACTTCTGATTCAGATGATATTGACGATAAACCTCAAAAACTTTTGTATACCGAGAGACTATAACTGCTATTGACACCATTATCATTTGGTTGTTAAATTCTTCGACCCAGGATCAACAGAAAGCGAAAGAGCGGGAAATTGAAAAATGTCGTAATATTGTGACATTTTCATTTCATTTTAAAAACAAATACATTAATGACTTTTTTCCGGAAGAAATGAAAGTTGCGCTTGAGTGTATATGTATGTACACACGCACAAAAGCATGACATTTGATTTTAACTAAAATAAATTACGTATTCATCTTGAACTGGGTTCATTGCATTGTAATTTATGACAGAACTCGTTATATTGCCACCCTCGCTTTAATGCCAAAATCTGTCTTGGACAAAAGTTGGCAATATACCGAGGGAGCACTGTATATTGCTACAAAAATAGTAAAAACTTACTTGAACTCAGTGGGGCCAAGAAACTTTTGAGATATCTGAGGATTCGAGAGACTGAGATTAAAATGCATGAAGATAAAGTGTTTGGGACTGAACTTCCAACTCATGGTATCTGAGATGTATTGATGTTGGAGTTACTGAGAAATTCAATTTTTATGTTGAAAGAAAAAGTCCATTAGGTTTAGGCTGGTCCACAAAAAATGTTATTTTACTAGAAAACACAAGATAAATGTATATAATTTTACTCCTCAGCTTATGAAATATTAGAAATACCATCAAGTTCATCTCATCAATTAAAACTATTGCCTGTGTACTACTCTTTAATGGGTAGTTGTAATTCATATATTTAAAGGTTCTAAATATCAATGCCATATAGTTTTTTTTCTTTTTTCAATGTTATCAGTTCTTTTTTTTTTTTTTTTTGATTTGTTGTGTAAACTCATTAATTGTGAACTCCGTACCCACAGTATGCATCGTGTATCTTTGGAATCATTTGAACCATTTCTATGAGAACTTTGGGGGGACAACATTTATCTTCGAGTACATCCTCCAAAAAAGCCCACACAAAGGAAATTGTGCCCACAAAACAAGCGGACTCGGTGAGGAATATAATGAAATAATTACTGATTTATAAGATGATATTTTTTACACCTCATCCCTACTTTAAATGTTACCGTATTATCAAACTTTTCCACTGTAGAAGATAACTTTCTGTACACGTTTTATGCATTTAATATTATTGGAAATAGAAGTGCTTATTATTTAATAAGAGTCCATGAAGCATAATGGAGACGGTGAAAAAATTCTGATTAATATCTGTTACTTTTATTGTGATTTCCACAGATATTCTAAATGAGAATAACTTGTTTTTTGCTAAATAAATATTTCATACTTTTAATCACATCATAAATCAAGGAAGATGATTTAAACTAGGCCTACATTATAATACTGTAAAGTATTTTTAAAAAAGGAAAAACAAAGGATAAAAATAAATAAATCTATGTTGTATTTGAATTCATTCACAGAAAATTCCATCCATATTAAGTTTAAAGGATTTTTTTTTTTTTGGTAATATGAATCTTTAAGTTTTGAATTGACATGTACAATGTACATTCAACATCACAAACATCCATTGCTAATGTTGTAAGGATGTTGATGACTAGAAATACAGGGGGATTTAATCCATTCATACGAATAGGAAAAAGTGTCTTTGCTTTAAAATATGTAATAAAAAAGGATATTGACTGAATATTTGAAATACCATATAGCAGGTTTCTTTAGAGGGTGTAAAATTTGGCGTTTTGCTTGCTCAAAGGTATGTCAATAATTTTGACGGAACTTTTTTTGGCGAACAGTCAGAGTTCCATGACTTTGCAAAAAAGAGGAAATTAATCTTTAAGATAAGTTTCAGTACGTTAAATATACATTTGAATACTTATGTTCACAAGATATTTGAGCAAATACCAATGCCAGTTGAAAGATATAATGTTTAACAGCAGACAGATCAAAGTTATTTAAGTTATTTTTCTTGTAATCAGTATTTATAGGCAAGAGTGTACAAAACCTCTGAAATAAGCCAAAGTTAGTACCCCGCTAAATTTTGGAATACGGTATGCCTGACCTCAGTCTTTGCTTGTATGCGGATCTTGTATTTTAGCTCAGTCCGATTAATGACACTAAGACATCTGGTGGACATATTTCCCAATATTCAGTCAATTACTTATGAAAAATAAACAATTTTGGTGGTTAATATGGTTTCATTGAATATTAAACCATAGCCTATAATTTTATAAAACAGTACCTCGTCATTTTGGCTCGGTAAATATTGTATTCCTTGGGTAGTTTAAAATCATTATATTGACCTTAAAAAATATCAGTTATAATTGTGTAATACAAGTATATGAGAAAAAGGATTAATCTTGACAAAATTTTGTCATCTGCTGTGAAAAATATAAAAGGAATGGGTCAATAATTTCAAGCATTATATTAATAAATATATTAATAAGTCAAAATTTCTAAAGATTATTGTCTGAATAGGTTCGTTTTTTTGCGGTTGTGTCAGTATAGGAGGGAGCTGTTATATTCTGAAATCAAGCAGCACCCAAAGCAACCCAAAGTAAGTGATACAGATATCTATAGTAAGGAAATTAATTCTGTAAAAACTTCACAAAATGGTTTAAATTAAAAAAAAAAAATGTTTTCTAACTTCTAGAGTTCATACACCATCACAGTAGCTCAGTCGGTAGAGTGCTCGCTCCGTGATCGGAAGGTCATGTGTTCGAATCACGGCCGCGACTGACCTAAGTCAATAATAAATAGGAAACAATTGTTCCTTCGCCAAGCGTTCAGCATTTTGAAGTGAAAGTTGCGGGTCCTTCGGATGAGACCTTAAAAACCGAGGCCCCTTGTCATGGTAGGGGTTGGTGTGATAAAGAACCTCACTGCTCAGTGGCCCAGAGTGCTGAGTAAAGGTCTAAATTTGAAGCCCTTCAGTGGTATATGGTGACATCTCTATATGAGTGAAAATTCTTGAATGGGACGTAAAACAACATACAATCAATCAATCTAGAGTTCATACAGATGTTACGAAGCTTACACTGGCCTCAACAAAAAATACATAATACATATTCATCAAAAAATGTGCTCAGTTTAAGTACATTTAGTTCACAATTTCAAGAAAATTTTGCACCACCTTTGTTTTTCTTCATCATTAACCTGCACTATAATGCATGCACTTTACAGAACAAGAAAGCTATTGAGAGTTTATCTGAGCATAAGATCTGCTCAAAACTTTGTGATAAAACACAGGATATAAATTCAGGACACGCAATGGCACTTCAAGGCTGTAAAAGTTTCAAATTAATGGTGACACAAAAAAAGGTTTCCATGACTTCATGTCTCAAAAACTCCATTAAAACCAAAAATAGCACTGGCAGCTCACAGAAGCTGACAGATGTGCTTTTCCGAGTCCTAGGCTGTTGTGATGTTAAAATTGGAGGGGGGAGGGGGGATTTGTTTGTAAGGAGGGAAGGGATAAGGGGTCAATATCTGTAAATAAAGCTTTTGTTTAAAAATTTCTTCTTTGATTTATAATATGTCAAAAGTGTTTCCTTATTCAGATATCTTATAAGTTTTTTTTTGATATTTTACCAATACATAAGACTTACATCATGTATTTAAGTTCAAGTGAAACAAATTATTAAGTCATTGAAGTATATAAATCACACGATTTCATAAAAAAATAATAAGTGTGAATGAATGAGCAGCTTTCAAATGTATCATATAAATACACATTTAAGTTTACCATAAAATCTACAACATGACACGTAACATTGAGATCATCCAAGTAGTAACAATTCACCTCAATCTTTGATGTTGTAAAGACATGATGCAGTAGTAGGTTATACTGCAAAAATTGACACCATGCACGTATGATTTTCACTAATACAATTATATTTTTGAGAGGTAATAAAATATTATATGCAGAAGTGACGGAGCCATTACCTGATTAAAAGCGATCATAACATGAAATGCAATTATAATAGCTTTTAAACTTTATCATCACTAATATTTGGGGAGCTATTTAATTGATAATAAAAGGAAAGTTTCTATTGATAATTATAAAGCTAGAGTTACCTGTAGTGGTTGTTCATACTCCATAATGAAACAGCAAAAAAAAAAAAATCATGAAGTCATTAAGAAAATTGACTGCTTCCTTTCATAAATATTAATTTTCTCACTTCAGTTGGCTAGATAGTAATTTAATTACCTCCATCCCAATACTGATTTCAGAACATTGCTCTGTAACATTTTTTTCCAGAGAAAGTGACACCAAAATGCAAATGTTTTACAACCTTGACGGATATGTCACAATTGGATGAGAAGTGGTTGACAGAACTAAAATCCTTGTTTTTCTGATTGAGCATCAGAGTCTTTGAAATTCACTCTCAAGTTTTGGGGAAAACAATCGAATAGTTATTATTGCAGGTTTAAAATGACCGAAATAACCACATCATGGTCTGTGAAAAAACAAGGTGGAAACTGGCAAAGGACTTTAATGTAAAGGCCAATATTGGCAGTCCTTCACAAATTTATAGGCCACTTAATGATTTACTAATGACTTATAATAGATTGATATTGATTGGGAGAGAAATGGTGCAGACTTTCTAACTATGTCTTTCACAGAACAAGCATGATGGTGTTCTATCCAAGACCTAGACGTTTGAATGTTCAAAATCGCTCTGTCAAATGTGTCTTGACAAGATGGCCCCCAGACTCGTGGATGTCAAGCATAATACCCGTGATTGATTTCCTTTTGCTGTGGTTGTTTTTATCTTTTCAATGATTATTGATAATTTCAAGGAATTTTTTTTCCAATATCCTGTCTTTGGTTTTTACGGTCAAGTTACCAGAATCCAGACATTGTCCCACTTGTGTCATAAACTGAACTGATTTTGCAAATGCAATTAATGTCTATGTTTTTCTTGAGATTCGTGAGTAGATTAAAATTTATTTAAAAAAAAAAAAAATTACTTGCCCAGAAATCTTTGTTTACATACTGCTGCTATCCTGGGATGTGTTTTTCCCCCCAATTCTTATTTCTTGGAGGATATTTGAAAGCTAATTTCAGGCTTACAATTTCATTGAATCAATCTAGCATTCAACACTTGATGTTTGAAGTACCTTAACCTAAAGTCAGTAAACTATAAACAATTTGTTCCACAATATTGCAGCTAGAATTTACACACCATGAGTTACAGAATAAAGTCTGAAGAGAAATTCAGGAAGAGTAACCCATGAGGTGGAGCAAGTACACTATTACAAATGTTAAAAAGTTAGCAGCTGTAATATAGAATAAAAAAGAAAAAATGATTAAGAGAGAAACACTGGGATGAATCCTTGTATAATTCACATTTATACTTATATATATATATAGGGTCATCCCAGAAAAATGCAAACTTTTAAATATATCATAAACTTAACCTGGCCAATATTATTGAATTTTTGCACATTGTTGGGAAATGATATATTTGATGTTTTGATCTAAATATTATGTTATATGCAAGAGAAAACAGCATTTAATATTGTTAGCCATGATTTGTTTATTTATTTACTAAATAATACAGAAATATAATTGATAAAATTTACATGATAAAATCTCTGTGATCTGGAGTACTAATGTGTAAAAATTCAAGAATTTTACACATGTATAAATGGCAATTATATGACATATGTACAAACACTTTCTCTTAGATGTGACCAGTTGGCAGGGGATACTCACTCCTCCATGGCCCCTGATCCCACCTATGATGTTTTAAAGGTCCGTGTTTGCTCCGCTTCTGGTTTGTATTGTTTGAATGAACTTAAAATGAATGAATCTCCTATATTATAAAAATGGTGATATCAGGCAATAATACAGGACACCAAATTATCATTTAGTAATATGTTAGTGGAAAATAACTTTTGTTTATACAGAAAAAGAGATGAAAATGCCTAGTAAATGACACAACCACAGATCTCCTAAGGGTTAAGGTAGACTGGAGTCTGATGGTAGAAGTGCTAAAGGTACACCAAGAAAAATGATGACAAACTGAGAAGTCAGGAGCTGGACATCATTCTTGGAGAAATATTGAATTCTGGGACAAGCTTTGTTAGTTTCATTAACATTTGTGCTAATTTAATAAGATTAATTCTAGCATAAAGAGTATAGTAAAGTCCCTGTATACTATCAGAATAGTGACATAAGACTTTGACAGTAGCTAATCCTGAGGGATAACTGCAAGTCATCCAATATGTAAAGTTGTTTATACACACATCCTTCCAGCTTAATTAACTGATTATCTGTACATACTCATTATTGTATTATGTCTTACAGGTGGTAGACCCAGGATTAATTGGAATTTTGGAGGTGAGAAATTTTTCTGTGGGGTATGGAGTGTCCTATTTTGGACTCAGCTGTTAATACTCTGGAGAGTTTATTGGTAAAATTAGGGAAAATGGTAATGACTCAACAGACTACTGGTAATTATCCATATCACATGCCTTTGGGAGGATAGCTAAGTCAACAGGATTTTGTGAATAAAATCCAATTCATGCTTTCAATGAAAAAGACAAGTCTACAATGAAGGCTTATAACTATAGGTTATATATTAAATTTAAAAAATCAGTCAAATTCTTCAACTAATACCCTGACTATCTCATAACATTGAATATAAATCTAAATACAAGAAAAAAGACTAATATCAGTGCTGCTGTAAACTGCAGCTGAATGAGCAATTTATGCTTTGTAGTATTAGTATCAGGGTTGTTAATTTACTTTTACTATACCCTGTTGATACAGTATTTATTACAAATGAATCAATTACAAAATCTCAGGGGGGTTATTATCTAATAGTCACACAGTGGAGAGCATTTCCTTTGTCAATGGAACAGTATTTATATACAGATACTACAGTATGTTGCTCCCAGACTTGTAAGATCAGTGGTTATACATTGACAGTTCACGATTCTATACTTTCCAACATTTTTAAGTGACCCAGTGCTCAGAAAATTGGGAAAAATTGAGATACTTCTAATCTTAATTATGATTTGTTTAAAAGGTTAAAAAACTAACATTTAAACATATTAGATATACATATAAGAAGGATTTTCTCTCCTTTGTTAACACATAGATGATACTGTAAAATCATTTTTCATTGGGTCAAATTTTTCGTGGTTTGAGGAAAAATAACTGGTTCGAGGGAATTTGATTTAAAGGAGAAACACCATACTGCAATGTGCAGTTTTCATATTTTGTGGGGGATATGAATTTGTGGTTCTCTTCATACCATGAAAACAATGAAAATTAACCCCCCACCCCCACCCCCAATGAAAATAAGCCATTTCACAGTAATTTTCTTTCTTGCAAGATGATTAAGAAGGGACACTTATTCTCTTATCAGATTAATTTTAATATGGATTTTAACTTGCAGTGGCATGAGTGCTCACTAGGGCAAATATGGTAACCAGAATTGAAATCACAATATGCATATATCTTTATTTCCTTGCCTCTAAATACAATAAACTAAAAGAAATAATTTCAAACAAACTCAAGTGCTGGAAGTGCATTGCCATTTTTCAATACAGTGAATGCAGCTATTAATTTTGTAATGGATTTTTCTTGTGACTTCAAGGAATTTCTGGGGACCATTTATTTTCCATCACAATTCCCAAGAGTTTGTCTTTTAAATTACATAGTTCTACCAAATTTTTTATTGCATGGCTCTAAGATATACATAGGAGCAAAATTCAGATATCCAGGAAAATTTCTGGTTAAGACAATATAAATGAATTTCTACTTTATGAATAAGTTCAAGCAGAAAATGAATGTTTATTGGTAGGTCTCCTAAGAATTATAAATGTAAATTTGTGACATTGTATTATATTACATTCCTCATGTAGTTTGCTTATAAAGTGTGAGGAAAGCTACGGCATTCAACACACCATAACACAGACAAGGGGTCAAAAGGTTAAAGTATGCGTTTTATTGTTGAATGCCGAGGAAGTGCAAGGTCATGAGCGAAAATCAGAATTCATGCTCACATTGAACAGAAGCTGTTGCAACGGCTCTTCCATTATTTTTAATTTACCCGAAGAATAATAGAGGGGTTTTGAAATATAAATCACATTTGCAGTCAAGGCAAGGAGTTAAAAAATCTAAATATAAGCATTGAATCATTATTTTTGAAAGATATAGTCTCGTAACTGCAACGGTGTTTGCAAAAAAAAGTTTCATAACGCATTAATGCGCATTACTCAATTTGCACACACTGTTGCAGTTATGAGACTATATCTTTCCAAAAATAATGATTCAATGCTTAATTATTTATCAAAATAATAATTTATTTGTAGACAGTCTCATCTACTATATGAGGTGTAAATCAGCAATGCTCTAACACATTAATCTCTATGTGATTATTATTTAGTACATCATTTGCATCTAGGAGCACATACATTTCTATAGAACCTGACAGATTGAAGCGATATTAAATATAATATTGCACGAAGTCCTGCCATTAAGGTTTGCAGTATCTGATAGTCTGGTTAACAACCAGGTGTGATATAATAAAGTTGCCCACTATTGGAGGCATAATGATGATGGTATCTCACAATCTAATTTAATTAGCATGGCTCGTTTACTGTTTATAAAATGCTCATATTGTCATGTCTTCAACTTGGAATTGCACGATAGTAGAATTTAATGCTCCAGTATCATGCAATTTTGTCATTAACAGTTCTGTAGTAGGCCAGCTTGTATTGATGTTTGATTCATCTATAATGCAGTTTAAATTTTTTTACATGGATTGAAATAAAACAAAAACTTGGTTATCTGAAATATTGAAATAATTGCCAAATGATTTTCTATACAGCTAAAAAGATATTTGATTAAGTATAAAGCTTCATTCAGTTATCAAATGCTCTCAAGTTTAAAACTTGATTTACTCATATTCATTTCAATGTTCTGCAACATAACACAATGGTATGAAATCGGTTTCAATTTGCTGAAATACTAATCAAATTGAATATCAAATCTGTTTTGCAAGGTTTTGATGTCTACATGCAAAACTTTCAGGATTTCGAGGTGAATCAGGCCTTTTTTTTATTTTGACATTGGTATAGAATACTTCTTTCAGTTCTATAACATATTAAGTCAACTGGAGGTGCATTTTTGATAAAGATGGAAAAAAAAGTAATAGGTTACTTTTTCACTTTGGGAAACATTTGATGTCCATAGGGTATAATAAAGTACACAATATTGATATTTTTATTTACACACTTAGCAATTAATCTCATTGCATTGTTGATTTATTGGGTCAAACTAACATTTAGGAAATATGGTCTAATTCCACTCTTTACAAAAATGATAATTTGATAGTAAATAAAAATATTTGATATCAATTTTACCATGCATTAAATTAACTTTTAATACTGTTTTCATGTACAGAATATAATTTATTGCATGGCAATGATTAATCCTGCTTCAATAAACAATGAATTAAAAGGAAAAATTGAAAAGAAAGAAGACTTTTAAACTACATAGAATAAGAGATAGTTATCTATTAATTGAAAATGTTTTTCCAATAGTAGCAATTAATGAATACTTGCTAAAACAATGAAAGGAATACACTGAAGTATGATATAAACTTACCACTGTGAGATAGCTATTGGATATATCCCTGCAAAACCCCAGCGATAAACCAAGATCAATTTCTCCTATTGGAGCATGCAAAGAGACCAAATAAATACTGAATTGCAGCGGGTTTTTTGCAAAAATTTGTATACTTGTTGTTTCCCAGGTTAAAATCCTGGATACTAGAAACAACAGCCAATAGAAATGTTTGTACAAATGTTTGAACTTTATCCCATGTGACAAATGATGGTTTCTACAGCCAATCACACGGCTTGTCTGTAAGTGAGTAAATTTCACAAGTATGTAGGTATTATTTATGTAATTTGTGGCTGCTGAATAAGGCTTGCTCTCTCTGATAGCATCTGTGGTATCTGTAAACTTAACACATTTGTTAATTCCTTAGTATTTCAGAATATGTTTTAGAACACACTTTGAGGAATTACATTTATGTTGAAATATTTCTATATAAGCTACATTAATTGAATGAAGTTGTGTTTGTTTAAGAATCCAGGTTATAAACTGGATTAACTTTATTGATAGAAAACTTTCACTTAGAGTTATTTATTGTGATCTGATCTGGGATGGGAAGACTCAATTTTATCACTTGTAATTCCCATTTACTGCATTAATTTTGGCTGTATAATAAAGCTCCAAGTCCCAGGGGGTGACAAAAATTTACACAAATCAATAATGCTTATATAATCTTAATTCCCTCAGACTTATAAAATTATTGAATTATCATTTGATTAAAATCTGTTTAAGAGAGTTGAATGATGGATTGTACAACTTTATTTTTAGAAAAATGATGCAAAATTGGAACATTGAAATATTTATTTTCTTTTTATAAGCATTAAACAAAACCAGTATTTTAAAATTGAATTATGATAAAAAATATTTCAGACTTTGAAAATCTATAGAAAATGCCATTGTGAATGTTTGGTTTTTTTTTTTTCCTTTTTTCTTTTCTTTTTGTTGTTGTTGTTTTTGTTTAATTGTTGACAATGAAGTAATGTTTTTTTGAATTATATTAGATCTTTTACCCATTCCTTTACCTTAATATAGACCTTGATCCACATGCAGTCCTCAAGGGTTGTTGAGCATGCTTTGGTTGATTTTGTAGCTTGTACAATTCCACATAGAGATTCCCACTTTCATGATCTGGAAACATCTGCAGAGGTATTTAAAATCTTGACTTAAGCAATAGCATTTCTGAGAAATTTTTAATTAAAATAAAATACTCATTAAGTTTGTATGTGAGGTCAAACATTTACTTAAGACATATCTAGGCAATTTTTGCTGTTAATTGTCCTTTATTTTGTTATCAAAATGGTAAATGCAAAATAAAATTTAATTGCTATTCTTCACTTGTCAATGCTTATAAATTTGCAAAATATTATAAGGAAGAAAAAAATATTGCTAGCTAATTAAAAGAAAAATTTGGTAAATATATTTCCAAGACAGGTTTTTATGGGTTTTTTTTTTAATTTATTTATTTATTGATTGCTACCAACACTCCTCTGTCTCTTACCCCCCCCCCCCCCCCCCCCCAAACACTAGTTCCAGATTTCACAAACCTTCCTATACTCTATATTAATGTTTACTTCAGTAGTAGCCACAGTGTTTGGCAAAGGTAAGTGTTTTATATTTTAAAGCCAAATTCTTGTTGTTAAGGTTTTAAAACAAAAATGCACTACACAAGAAATTTAATAGTATAAGATTTGCTTTTTAAAAAACAAAATGGTGTTAGTTTTTGTAATTTATTGTATACAAAAATTATCATTATTCAAAAAAAAGTACATTTCAAATAACATGCTTTGCACTTGTTTCCCATTTGCTTATCTATAAATTATAAATGATGTGTCGTAATACATGTAATATGTCTGTTTTATGGGACATTGAGTGAAATGAATGGGTATCACTGAATTTCAGGCTCTTTAATTGGGGTGCATTTGACAGAGTAAGTGTCTAATGAAAGAGATAAAACATTTTTTATCTAGGCTTCAAAGAGGAGTTTTATACTGATTTATTTTAAGGAATTTGATTGGTGAATTTTATTATCTATGAGCAGATTGTGTAATTTTGTTTGAAGAGAATTACTACAATCTGCATTAAGTTAATGAGAGCTTTAATTGTTCAAATACAAGCAACTGAAAAAGTTTGTGTATTCATTAGAAGATTTGTGAAAAGAATCATGATCATGCATCCTCCCTCAAAGTATTTTTTAGGCATTTTTATGTATAGTATTTACATCAGTTTAAAAATCAAGCAGATTAGATATCGGGAAATGATTTTCAAATACTAGTAGCATACATTTTTACCGAAAAACTCTATTCCGAGTTCTTGTACATATAACAAGAAAAATCAAATTGGTACATAAGTCTAAGCTCTGCATAGACCAGATTGATTAATTAACAAACAACTAACAGATATTATAAAAAAAATTATTGGCACTTATTTTGGCATACTGGGGTCATTAGTGAGGGATGAAGGCCAGAGTACTTGTAGATTTTTATTTGTTTTGACTACCATTGATGCTATTATGTATTATCCTTCTTAATCTTTAGGTTAAACCAAGTATTATAGTCACAATGCGGTAAAGAGCCTGTGTGCTAGTACAAAACTGATGTGCTTTCAAAAAAGGTATGACCTGATATGTGAAAGGTGGGTAACAGATTCTACCTTTTTAGATCACCTTGAGATGAGCTTATAACCCACAATGTTGGCATCAGCATTGTGTCTGACCCAGACTTTTTTAACCTTGTATGGTTGATGCACACTAACTTGGACTTGTTCAGATGCTTGATCTGACTTACATTTCCTGGATAAGAGACTTAAAGTTACAGTTTTTTGAGTAGGTCCATTTCAATGAAACTGTAAGTCCTATCGAGACCAAACTAAATAATCAAATTGATGAATTTTTTCTTGATTTAGCTGGCAGAGGTAGGGTTCTGGCCCCCAGGGAAGGGCTGAAATGCCAAAAAAAAAAACACCTCTCAATAAAAATCAGAATGTTTAAGTAATATGACACACTTTTTTTAAATAAGATCCTTAAACAGGGAATATCCTCTTGGATCTGAATTACATGGAAATTTATAAAATATCCTTGTAAATCCTCTAAAATTCTGGACACCCAGCAGCAGCATGGTTTCATGATAATAATGAGCAAAAAGCTTTTAACCAAATTGTGAAATTCTTGACCCCTGGGGGACGGTGATCTTATATTGGAAATGCATTAGATCTTCTTTGGACATGACACAGATATGTACAACATAAGCAATATAGGCTATCCATAAAATTAAATTGTGTAATTCAGATCCCACAGTGTTTTGATGTCTATATATGCACATGTTCTGACCAATATGACTTCTCTACATAATTTTTGAAAATTGTCTCCTTAATGGGATTGGAATTCAGGGGCTTATTTTCAACTTGTGACTTTGTAAAGACCAAAAACTTTACCTCGTTGAAAATCTTGCACAATTTTAATTACTCTGTTTAAAGATTGCTGCGGTACTGTAGATCACCAATTTTTGGCAACACCTTATTTTTGTTAGAAATTTATTTGGTATTTATTATCAAGACATAATTTCACGAATCTTGGTTATTGTTATATATATATATAATCTTTGATAATACAAATAAACCCAAGAATAAAAATTTCAAGAGCAGAGGGTTTTGCTTAATTATGCAAAAGTAAAAAACGTTCTCATGAATAAAATGTGAATTTCATAAAATTAATACAGTATAGAAATCAGCTACCTTAAGGTTGCTTAAAATATCTTTTAAAATACAGTTGAACTTCGGTATCTCGAACAGTGATATCTCATATACCATGGATATGTCGAAGTGATTTGAAAGTTCCAACCCCTTATTATGTTCCCCAAACGAAGTTTGGGAACATATTGTTTTTACTCTGTTTCTTATTATTATTATTATTATTATTATTATTATTCTTTTTTTCTACTTTCTTCTCCGGTACTTTTTTGTCCGGGAGTGTTCTCATAGAACCTCTCATCCGATTGACATGAAACCTTTTTAGGGTTAATAGGCATGTTGTGTAGGTGTGCGGAATGAAGGTCATTTTGCGCGCACATGCATGCACGTGCGCGCGCGTGCATTGAGTGAAATGACTGATATACTTGATAAAGCCGTAACTTTTATATTTCTTGATGAATTGCTTTGAAACTCAAAATATAAAGATATATTAGTAGTCTAGACAAGTTGATATGGTCAAATTAGCATGAACTCACGCGCATGCACGTGCGCTCTCCTCTGATTGACTGATACAAAAATCTCAATAATTTCCTTGTTTTTTGACGAAATACTTTGAAATTTAAAATATAAGTATATATTATAAGGTGCTACAACATGTTACATAGGAAATCTCTTGAAACCACGCGCAGGCAGGTGTGCTGCAATCTGATTGGCTGAGACTTTAAATGTCTATAACTCATTTGGTTTTCAACAAAACATGATGGAATTTACGACATGGATATGCTCATAGGGCTCCTACATTATGATACTATCAAAATTGAATGCAAGGCCATGCATGCGCGTATGCTGAATTCTGATTGGCTAATACTTAAAGGGTTACATCTCCCTTGTTTTTCAATGAAATTCTTTAATATTTTACACAAATGTATGTATTGTGAGACACTATAAGAAAATTAATGTGAAAAATGTAGAATCAAGCACATGCGCTGAAATTTGATTGGCTAATACCTATATGGCTATATCGGAGTAGTTTTCCAATGAAATACCCTTATAAATAAAGTGTCCATCTATACTACAAAAGTATTGTCTAATTTATTGAAGCTTGTAGGGAATGGGGCATCATAAGGAATTGGGGAGCCGTTTGGGGAACATCTGTAACGGTTCCCGTTACAATTAGCACTAGTTCTTTTAGCATTTTACCCTGGATATCTCGAACCCTCAGATATTTCGAAGTATTTTTTCAGTCCCATTGAGTTCGAGATAACCAGGTTTGACTATTCTTCATTTTCAAATAAGTTAATCAGATATGAAATATGTATATCTTAACAGCTAGACACATGCATTTAAGGAGAGATAACCGGTCCTCTGCTAAAGAGAAATGCAGAAAACTCAGTTATAGCGAAGTTCTGGGGACCTGTGAATTTACTTAACTACAGGTAACTCTTGATGGCTCGAACTTCGATCTCTCGAAGTTCTTGATCGCTCGAAGTGAGTCTCCGGTCCCGAATTTTTTCCCTATATAACTAAGCAAATTTACTCTTGATTTCTCGAACTCTTGATCTCTCGAAACCCTTGATCCCTCGAAGTCAAAATGCAGTCCCGCTATGCATATTCTATTAGAATTTACCCTCGATACCTCGAAGTGGCAATGTGTATACAAGGTTATATAATTAACACCTTTACCTGGACATTTAAATCGCCCCAGGCAGAAGACGCGGGTCTTGAGGTACGGGATGTTTATTCAGGTGCCACTTATGCTGCAAGGTGATAATTGATTTATAATTAATCATATTTTGCCTATATGCTATTAAAATAATTATCATCGACTGTCTTACGGTAATTCAGAGACGCAGTGTCAGTGAAAAGTAGTAGATGATTAAAAGACGAAACACTAATTTAATTTTTATTTCGAGTCTGTCTCAAAGTTAAACGAAATATGAAAAAGCAGAAACATGCAGCCTCAATGTCAATATGACGACTATCATTGGACAAATACTTACAGAACCGCGTTCAATGATCATGCTTGGAATAGTCAATGCAATGTACGATGCTGTAAAACGTTATTTTCATGTAACGAATGCGTAGTATGATGTCCGTATTACAAAGAATAAATAAATATACATGAAATGACGATACACATTTTTTGCTTTACTCAGTTTAATGAAATATTCATCTAAGTTACGAAAAAATATCGTTGTTTTCTAAAAACCACGCGTAAAAAGGTTAGCACTGCATGAAAATCATTACACCCGGTAAGACTAATTTTAAAACCTGTCAACAAACCCGGAAAATTCCGGACTCTTGAAAACTCGAACTCTTGATCTCTCGAAATTTTTCCTCGGTCCCGCGGACTTCGAGGTATCGAGAGTTACCTGTATATCTGTAATTCATATATTCGTATAATAAATTCCTTAAAGATTACATAATGATTTCACAACATAGATTTTTTTCATTAAAGTTTAACTATTTAATGTATTTAGGGATGTATATACAAAATTTAACTTGGAGTTCAAAAGTTTTCAGATGAATTGAGTTTCAAATACTTAAAAAAAAAATTAATGTTAGTTAAATATTTAAGAAATTTAGATATTTGAAAATTATCTGTATCATTTGCCATATCTATGTTTGCATGTACTAAACAAGTTTTACTGTACATATAACTCTAAAATTGATTGTTTGGAATATGATTCCTTTATGTTGGCTTGAATTTCATTTGTATCTTTATTATATCTGTAAGAAAATTGTCATAATTACAGAAAGATTCCATTTGAAGATGAAAGGGGGGGGGGTTGCTTCATCCTTAAAAAAAAAAAGGTCGAGTCACAATAGTGAGTCAAGGGCATCTGGAGCAAAAAATATGATGAAATTCTTCTTGGGTTATAGATAAGTAACAGCTAGAGAAGCATTTACAGTGGGCAAGCTAAATTAAAGTTTCGCATAGGGATTTGAAGAACTTGTATACTGGTAATTGCGTCTTGGAAAGTGTAAGTAAATAATTTTGATAATTAGGTGACAAAGCCTATTGGTCTCTTATATTTTAATTTATGATGTGAAATTTTAATTTTGTATATACAAAAAAAAAAAAGCAAATAAGAATAATGGTTTTGGGTAAACAATAAACATGGAATTTTATGTATGATGCCTAATTGTTTGCTTGATCTTGATGGGTCCCATAAGGCTAAAGGAAATGAAAGTCAGTGAATTTTGCAGCAAAAGGTTGACAGGTCTATAAATTGTAAGTCTGTACAGTTAAATGCTGAAATCTGATTAAATGTGAAGGAGCCATCTCCCTGTGGTCCAGTAATCAGCTTATAATCAGAAGCAGAAACGGTCCAAGAGAGAGAGGGAGAGATCGGAGGTCTTAAATCCGTAGTAAAAAGGTTGAGAACCTTTCACATTTAAGACATGACTAGGAGGGATTTAGAAAAAGAGGGATGTAGGGCACAATTTGATGATTTTTTTTATCAAAAGAATAATTAAAATGTTTAGTTTAACTTGGGAATCAATAAATTGGATTTCTCTATGTTGAAAAGACAAGAGGTACATAGTTATAGCCCAATCTTTGAAAGTAAGAAAAACACACTTCTGCCCTTGGTGTGACCTTTTGGCCAGAAGGAGCCATCTTTTAGTAACCCACACCAGTGTCCTGTAATCTTCAGCAATCTTTCATCTACAGTTACTAAAGGAAGACATTGAAAAATAGCTAATACTTCATGCAATCATCCTAACTTAATTAACTTCTTGATTTATGATAGGTAATTGGAAGTTTTTACTGTTTTAGCTTTCACACATTTGTAAGATATAGCTAAAGCAAAAAAATATCAATCTTGGATCATTAATTGGTAGTTTGTTTTATGAGTATATTGAAGTATAATGCAGTTAATGAATATGTACGATTAAGTATTTTCTTCAATAATGATAATATCATTTTTAGCTCACCTCAAGGAAGACTAAACAAGCTCTTAATTACCACATTTCAATTTGATATTTATCAGGTCAGAGAGAATCAGATATTATCATGATTATACTTCTGAGACTATAAGCTTCGTGGGTTCAGTGATATCTGATATCGCTTACTTTAAACAATTTCAAGGATAATAAATACCAATTTCCAGTATTCTCCAATCTGTTTAAGTGACAGTTACCATATTTCAAGATGCTATGTTCTAATTTGACTTGGCAAGCAATAATATATAGTTTCAATCAATTTCAATTTCAGTCAGTTATGTAATTCTTCTTTTCTTATTTTAGTGATGTATAGTTCAAACCAGTACTTGTAGATGATGGTTCAAATCCTGGTATTAACACTTCATGTCACTTGGTTACCAGGCTTATAGGTAGGACCAGAAAAGCTTTCTCTTGTCTTTCTCTTTGACACATATCAAAAACATTCAAATCTTGTACTTTGCAAACTATATCCATTAGCAGATACGTCTCTGTGACTTGTGTTGTCACAAGTAAGGCCATTTTAAGTTTTTCATTGTTTATAAACGTTCACGTGCACCTTGATTTTTGACCCAAAGATTGAAAAAAAAACCACAAAATCAATAGACCAGAAACTGATCACTGTGGTGAAAACCTTTTAAATTCTGTCAATTTCTATGTTTATCCTTAATCTGTCAAATTAGGTCCTTAATATATACTTAGCATTTAATACCTTGGTTTTGACAAGACTTGTTACGGAATTTGAATTTCATTTTTTACTTAATTGTAACATTCATGTACATGACCTTGTACTGTGAGACAAGGTCAACTACTATCCATTCATTTCAATCAAGGGCTTCAAAGTTATACTTCAGACAATATTTAAATGTCTAAGGCCAGGTTTCTTAATAGTGGTCAAGCAGACTATATTGTTTTGTTTAGTCAGAATGGTGATAGTGACAAATGGGGGCAAGTACAGGCAAGTAAATAGATCTACTGTAAGATTTGTTTCTGAGTACTAAACTAATTATTCCGTTGATCCATGGTCATCCTATTTCTCTTGCTTTTGGGCAGTATACATGTAGCTTTATCTATCACTTTATTTTGTTTTATTTTATACTCCTGTGGATCCTTTACAATGTTGTTTTAACTAGGTGACTGTTAAGGCCCTTGTGCCTCTTGTTTGTGAAAAGGTAGGCAGGTTTTTGATTGAAAGGTGGAGGCTCAACAGGGAAAAAAAACTTGGAATAACCTAAACTGGTAGTGTTCAGAAATAAAACTAATTCATTTTCATGTACAACTTTCCTCTCCCAGTTTTATTGAATGGACAAAAGTTTTGACCATGAACAAATATAGAATGTATAACATGAAGTACACAGGTCCCTTTGGTTTGATTACAGTTTATATTTTGCATCATTGATTGCTGGGTTTGTTGTATTTCTGTTCCTGACAAGGGATTAGAAGCCTATCTAACACCTCTCTCCAACAACAAACCTGTTTTGTCCGACACGGGAAATTGAATATCCTCCCATGTTGTTGATGTGAATCAGTATATAATGAATGATTGCTGCCTGTACAATATGCTTTGGTGACGGTGATGAGAGTCTATTGAATTGTTCCGTTTTGCTATAGAGGATAGTGATGCTTGGTTAATTTAGATCAACAATGGGTGCAGATGCCATAGTCAATATAATCGCATGTAAGCAAATGTCTTCTGTCAAAATATCTAGTTGTTTTTTTTTTTCACTTTTCTACAGGGTGAAAGAGTGGGAGGCTTTTTGTTTTGACTGTTCTTTAGTCCACAGTTTCAACCTTGTCCATAACCTTATTTCAAATGTTTGTATTTTGTGATGGTCAAGGTCATGTGGTGTCAAAAGTCAAGTATTTGCATCTTCTGTGAGAGAGAACATAGAGGTGGATCCAGGATTTGAAGTTGGGGGGGGGGGGGCTAATTAGGCAGGGGGTCTGGGGAGACCCCCATTTGGTCTCTACAGATGTATGTTGCTAACTAAAGCTGAAAGGTTAATTTTGGTGGATCAACTGAAAGAAATTAAAGATTTTATGAAGAGCTGTATCATTTATCATGATACATGTATCTCCTCATCTGTGTAATTTCATATGCACATTTTAAATTTGACATGATGTTACCACAAGTACATTACAAGGAATATTTAGTGGCTGCATGTAAAAAAAAAAAAATTCCGGAAGCTTTTTCTTTTTTCCAGAAACTCAGAAATTACCACTATACTTTTGATTTTAAAATATCTTTAATCAGAATGAGTTCCAGAATAAATGGCTTTTCTGTTTACCTCAAGAAAGTTTCCACATTTATGAGTTTCATTTATTAGCATCTGTGCTGTGTACATTTTAAATTTTCTGACATTTAGTGACGCAAATGAGACAGATGGCATAGAATAGCTGTCTTATAGTGTATAATTATTGCATGTTCTCAGTAGAGAGGAAATCAATTTATAGAAGATGGGTAGAAGAATAATGACTAAGTGTTAAATGTCTTTGAGTCTCGTACATAAAGAATATAATAGTACCCAGTTTGCTTCGCTTCAATTTATTTATTTTCCAATTCAGTGTTAATTATGAGGTCATGTTTGCCAGAAAAAATATAAAGAGGTGTGTCTCTTTTCAGGCTCTGTAAGTGAGAGCATTAAAATAATGGTTTTCTGAGTTAATTAAATTTGGTTCACATCAGTTTTCCAAGTTTCAGTGTGGAATTAAAACGAGATAATGTTGAAGTAAAATCTCAGAAATGGACTGGCAACACTTCCCGATATTGATATTATGCAAAATGAACAACAGAGCATGACTTCAAGATTACTGAGTTGCTGTTGTCAATTCATAGCGATTCAGGAAATCTGTGTAATAATGCAAATACTTCACAGGAATTTATATTTTCATTTCTCTAATGTGCTTATTTTTTATTTGTTTCCCCATTGAGATAATTTAAAGGAAAAAAAATCTCTCACATTATTCTGATCATTGTATTGATACCTGGTAATGGACTTCACTTTCAGTCTAATTTTTTTATCTCTGTAAAGTTTTATCTCTACTGTCTAGTCATAGACCAGAGGAGTTAACAATATGCCTCGGTATTGAAATTGTCTGTCTGTCTGTCTGTCTGTCTGTCTGTTTATGATTCTTCTTGCGAATTCACAGTAATACTTCTTTTTTTCATTTTTTGAGATCAATCACCGTTAGTAATCTTCACATTTTTAGCTCACCTGAGCTGAAAGCTCAAGTGAGCTTTTCTGATCACCCGTTGTCCGTCGTCTGTCCGTCTGTCCGTCCGTCTGTAAACTTTTCACATTTTCGACTTCTTCTCAAGAACCACTGGGCCAATTTTAACCAAACTTGGTACAAAGCAACCTTGGGTAAAGGGAAGTTTGAGTTGTTAAAATGAAGGGCCAACTCCCCTTCAAAGGGGAGATAATCAAGAAAATACAAAAATTGGGTGGGGTCATTAAAAAATCTT
This sequence comes from Saccostrea echinata, assembly GCF_033153115.1. Taxonomy (NCBI): domain Eukaryota; kingdom Metazoa; phylum Mollusca; class Bivalvia; order Ostreida; family Ostreidae; genus Saccostrea; species Saccostrea echinata. The sequence goes on from NW_026889764.1 coordinate 12,661,106, forward strand.
CTTCTCAAGAACCACTGGGCCAGAAAAGCTGAAACTTATCTGGAGGCATTCTAAGGTAATGTAGATTCTAAATTGTTCAAATCATGACCCCTTGGGGTAGGGCAGGGCCACAATAGGGAATCCAAGTTTTACATTGAAATATGTAGTAAAAATCTTTTAAAATCTTCTTCTCAAGAACCACTGGGCCAGAAAAGCTGAAACTTACGTGGAAGCATGCTGGGGAAGTGTAGATTCTAAATTGTTCAAATCATGACCCCCAGGGGTAGGGCAGGGCCATAATAGGGAATCCAAGTTTTACATTGAAATATATAGGAAAAATCTTTAAAAATCTTCTTCTCAAGAACCACTGGGCCAGAAAAGCTGAAACTTATGTGGAAGCATGCTGGGGTAGTGTAGATTCTAAATTGTTCAAATCAGGACCCCCGGGGGTAGGGCGGGCCACAATAGGGAATCCAAGTTTTACATTGAAATATGTAGTAAAAATCTTTAAAAATCTTCTTCTCAAGAACCACTGGGCCAGAAAAGCTGAAACTTACGTGGAAGCATGCTGGGGAAGTGTAGATTCTAAATTGTTCAAATCATGACCCCCAGGGGTAGGGCGGGGCCATAATAGGGAATCCAAGTTTTACATTGAAATATATAGGAAAAATCTTTAAAAATCTTCTTCTCAAGAACCACTGGGCCAGAAAAGCTGAAACTTACTTGGAAGCATGCTGGGGTAGTGTAGATTCCAATTGTTCAAATTATGACCTCTGGGGATAGGGCGAGGCCACAATAAGTACTACGGGGGGGGGGGGGGGGGGGGGGGGAGAAATCAGGTGAAAAACAGCAAGGCAAAAGTTACTCTGGTGAGCGCTGTGGCCCATGGGCCTCTTGTTCATTCTGCTACAGTGTTTGGCTGCTGTGCTTTCAGTAAAGCTTGCCTATGGATTTGTTAAATGGTCAGTGTTGCAATGCATGGATACTAAAAAATAGAGTAGTGTATGAAAATCTTTAACATGCTGTCCTTTTAAATTTTTAAAACCAATATATAGATATTTGATTCAACTTAAAGGATTCCAATGAATGATGTTGCCATTGTCTGTAGAAATGGATGAAATAGAATAATCAGCTCAATTAATCCAAAAATGTTAATTATTTCTTCAGCTTTTTTATCATTTAACTGTTATTTTAAAGTACAACTACAGTAAAAACTGTATAGTTCTTCACCTGTGCAATCTATTTCACTGTTAACTCGTATAATCCCGGCTTTACTATATGTCCCGTGTTCTTCAGTATGACACACAGTGTCTATTGTGACACAAAAATAGTGTGCCATTGCATGTCTGATTAGACAGGTTTCACTGTACTACCAATGGTATGCTGTTTTTCAAATTTTGAAAACATTAAGTTCTAAATTTTGCTTATATGTAAAACTCAAAAAGAAAAGGTATGTGTTGAAATGCATCTTAATTATGAATTCAAAGTAGATTTCTGGTTTTCCTGTGACAGTCTTAAATTAACTCCAGAGACCAGGACTTGGTCAATATGGCTAAAGGAAATCCAATTCAATTCAGTTTATTCACTCAAAAACCATGTAAATGGTTACATGAGGTACATAAACATATAAAACATATATACATATATTATACAGTGGGTCGGTCTGAGCAAAAGGTGAGATTAATTAAGCTAGCTAGGGAGAACAGACCATACTATTAATCTTAGTAGTAAATGTACATAATTTTTTCAAAGAATCAACATCATGTTGGCACATAACTTCACAAAACTTCATGATAGTGTTTGGCTTAGAACAAAATTTTGGGTTCAAAAAAATATTCCTCACTTGGTTTAAAGCACTACATTCTAAAATATAATGATATTCACCTCCTATCTGATTACTATCACATAAGCTACAGAATCTTTCACTTCTTTGAGTCCAACACCTAGGACTTTAACTAGTCTCCAATTAACAGTAAATAGTACGTGGTCTTGTTTATTACATGACTGGATGTCTGGAAGATTTCACACATTTAAGTCATATCTACATAATTATGCTCATGCATGTCTGGAAAAAAAAATGCCCATCATGCAATCAGAATTAAAAATATCTTTTCGTATTAGAGAGAGAGAGAAGTTTTGGGAAAAAATTTACTTGTTATTGAATACTTAAAGTCTTGTTAGTTTTTGGGAGGTAAATAGAATGGGAAAATGTTCATATACCGGGGTAATTTTGCCTTGAAACTACTTGTCTCAGATTGGAATCGAATGATTTTTTTTTAATTTAGTAGCAAGGCATCATTTAGTTTCAGAGTGAGGAATGCAAACACATAATCAAAATATTTTATTAACTATTTAAACATTTGATTTATTACCAATCATCTCTTGAAAATACCCATTCATACAACACCAATGCATTTGTACCGATACCCAACTAACCGTTAACAACAAGATTAGGCTAAATAGGTGTCTGTCATCTAAATCAGGAATTGGTTTCCATGTTCTAAACCATCAAAAGCCAAACAGGTAAACATAATTATGTTACTGCAATCAACACAGGAAACGAGGGTATTGTCAAAGAATTGTCCAAAAATGCAGGCCATTTCTTGTGTAATCTGGCATAAAAAATGTCCTTAGGAACTTCCTAAAGAAAACCCAATGTTAATTGGGTAAATTGTGGTTTAAGCCTTATCCTTCACAGTTACAGACAAATGTTATATTACGTTATAGTTCATTCAGACTTATCATGCAAAGAAGTCAATATTAATAATGACCTTGTTATATGTTTTAGAATTTGAGTGCTCTATTGAGACTCTACATATTGTATGTCAGAGTTGTTGAAGAATGAACGAGGTTTTGTTGCATGGTTCCCATAATATTAAATCTATTATTTTTCCCTAAAATATAGAAAATTTAATTTTATAAAATTGCAGACTATAGTAACCCTTAATTGGGTCTCCATGAGGGCACTTATATACATGTATATAATTAATGGCTCATACTAGCCATGATTTTATTTTAGTTGCATGATACCAGAGATTTAAAATTGTAATAATAATGTTTTTGTGCTAGTTGTCTTAATGAAAATTAATTTGAATGAACATAAAAGAGTGATTTACATGGTACTAACCATATGGTGGAATTTCAAGATACCCAAAAATTAAGTTTGTGTTCAAGATGATCAGTTTCAAGGGTAAGATGTTCAGTTGCTCACTCAGGAATTTCTTTCAATTGAGCATAATGATGGGAATTAAATTCATTTGTTCTAGCTCTCTTAATGAAAAAAAAGAAGTCGAATTCTAGTTATTCTTTCCTTTGATTGTTAATTGTCTGTACCAAAGCTTTTTGGCTGATCTAGATCTAATTAGCACTGATACTTTTTATACAAGTTAAACATCACTTTGTCTAAGATACATTGTCAGCTGCAGCTAAGTTTTTTTCAACTTGATCCAAGGATATGTGAAAGAATTCATTAGAGTTCTTTCAAGTTTCACCCTTTTCTATAGAGAGAGAGTCTAAGTTAGGGAAAGGTAGTCCCTATCAAAAGTATCCTAAATGAATTCCTCTTTTCCGAAAGCCATTACGGCATATCTCTATTTGCCATTATAAAATTTCTAGAGCTTTTGCATAGTTTTTAAGTGGTTGGTCTTCTAGAAAGAAGTTAATAGATTCATATACCATTATTTTGCAATATATTCCCTTGAGTTTATTTAGCGTTGAACTTCGTTTACAAAATGTTTATTTACATGCATATCCTAAAGTGAACAAATCCAAGATAAATATGTTTATTAAGAAATATGAACAGGCTTATTCATCAAAGTCATCACTGAAGAAGTTTGAACATGGGATCTACATACAGAAAATGGAGATATTTTGTCATCATGGGACTGTAACATGGTGGTGTGTATTTGATGGATTGATGAGAAGATTTGTCCTGAATTGGCCCTTCTTGTTTGTCTAGGGTTAGATTTATTCTGTCTTCAGCCCTTGTCAGTCCTCCAGTTGTTTACTTTTGCTGCCGTGCAAGAAATCAGGAACCTCATTTTCGAACAGGAAAGATTTACCATACTCTGGGTCAGGGGTATGTTTGACTGACAAGCGATAGCAATGTGTTACGAGAAAATAATGCAGTTGGCTAGGGAAAGGGAATTTTTTTTTGTGATAGGGATGACATCAGTTGTAATAAATGAATGCTTCACTGTCATATTGCTTTGAGTCTAATTTCAGATGAGGAATTGACCACTTGAACATGCAGTGTAAATGATCGATTGTTGTAAGAAATTGGAAGGGAAAATGAACAACCAGTAGTAATATTTGCAATCAAGATATTCCTGAATATCTTGCTGTTTCCAAGCAGGCATACTTGACAGCAAACACAAGCATATTTCAAAAATATTTGTTCATATCATTACATGTAGATAAACATCGTCAGATACCCATGGGTGATCTCGAGACGAGATCACTTATGGGTATCTGAGGATGGCAGATAAATGATATTTGTTAACATATAGAACAGCTTGTAATATGTCATAATGTCACAGGATGCTCATATAAAAATTCTGCACTTTGTTCCTGTTTATGTTGAAATTCTGCCTAAAATTCCAATGATTGAAAGTCATGTTGTCAACATTTTTACTCCTGACTGTAACTCTGGTGAACAAACTTTGAAGTGAGTTCAAGATATCTATAATTTTAATTTGTTCAAATGCATCAAAATATATTTGGAATTTAAAAAAAATCAAATAAAAAAAGTCTTGGAAAATAAGTACATAATAATTATACACACAATTTGTTGTCTTTGGTATGTTAATAATTGAGCTATCTGTACCAATATGGTGATTATTTGAGGTAGTCATGTACAACATTGTTTTTCTTAATAAAGATACCATTTTGATGATGTCATAAAAAATATATACCACCAATACCTGGCAGATGCCCAAGAAACACATGCATGTATTTTATATAACTGTCAGTCACAACAGAATTGACTAAATTTGTCTCTTCAAATCTTTCAAGAATTCACATAGACTGCTCCTAATGAAACTGGCTGTATAAAGTCATAGAGCTTCAGTCCCTATGAGGTTTCAGTAGTAATTGTGGAATACCTCTTTATTTGGGCATTGTGAAAAAAGCCCTCAAAAAAGACATCATGATTTGGTTTCTTCATTTGTTTTCAGGGAAGAATAAGTTACAAATTCCAACACTAATGAGAAATTCCCATAATCCCCCAGGCCAGTCATTTCCTCTTATTTCCATCAGATTTGATTGCTGCCACAAGTGTGAAGTCAGATGTTTGATGTATGTACCAAAGCCATTTTAAAGACTGCCAATAAGAAATGACATATGTAATGAGTATTATGTGGTTTGAAAGAGTTGTGTATTTTGCATGGGCTTCGGACTACAGCTCTTAAATGATACATTGTTTAAATTACTTAATTTCTAACTATGGTCATGGAAAAATTTGGGTTATCAGAAGAATTACTATTTGGAATTGGAAGCTGTTATCAGAGCATCACAGTTAACACTATTATTGAATAGATCGAGACACAGGTGTGAGAAATGTATTTTGCACTGATTACCTACCTCATTATAGTAACCTACATTATTTGTAAAGTCTTCAAAGTTAATGAGATATGTCCAAATCATGAATTCAAAAAAATAAATAAGATAATAGATATTTATTCTGTACATGATTGCACTGCATAATGTTGGACATTGGAGCCCTAATGAACTGGCCATATTTATCTGTTCATGGGTTAGGGTCACAACAGTGCAGGTCCTAGGCAAGTCAAAGCAGGATGAATTATTTAGTAAGAACTAAAGATCTCTTCATTTCAACAATATAGCTATAACAAGATAATATTATAAACACTCAGAGTTATGCATAAATATCAATGAAAGTATGAAGTATTAGAAATTATCAAGAGTGAATGATTTTAATTGCACAAGTCTGATTTTTGTTGAATTGTAACCTCATATTATTTAGTTTAAATTGCTAGTAGTAAATAATTTTGAAAAAAGGTAAGGCAGTAAATTTCCATCCATGTAAAAACACAGATTAAGAGTTAAATGTAGGCCTCAGGCCTAAGATTCAAAAGTCAAATCTTTTCATACATTAAACCCTTTTCCTAAAACCATTGGACTCAATTGAACTTGCAACAAGTCATCAATGAGTATATGGGTCTCTATTGGGTATTGCAAAAAGTCGTCTTTGACTATATTACTAGCTAGGACTTAATTGGCTAAAGCAACAAGTCATTCTTGAGTATATGGGACTCTATTGGTTATTGCACAAGTTATCTTTGAGTAATGGGACTCTATTGGCTGTTGCAACAAGTCATTCTTAATTATATGGGACTCTTTTGGCTAATTACAGTAAGTCATTGTTGAGTATTTGGACTTTATTGGCTATTGCAACAAGTCATTCTTGGGATAATTGGACTCTGTTGGCCATTGCAACAAGTCATTCTTGAGATACCCGGTAATTGGACTCTATTGACTATTGCAACAAGTCATTCATGAGTACACTGTGAGTACTCTATTGCAACAAATCATCCTTGAGTATATTGGACTCTGTTGGCTATTGTCACTTATAAGTTTAAGGGACTATTTACTGCCTGCAAAGAAAAAAGAACATCAATGGATAGTAAGACTGTGATAGAATCTGACAATCAAATAGAAATATGATTCCCCAATTAACCCTCAAAGCTAAAAATGAATAATGAAATTATTAGAAATGATTATTTATCATTTTATTAATAAGTGTTTCCAACAATCCTCCAAAAGAGTTTTCAGTCTAAGCGGCTAGATAAGGCTGTCCATAAAATATCAAACTGTTCCAACTGTAGCAACTTCTCTGAACTTAACCTAGATATGACATCATAATAGCATATGACGTCAACTCACTGCATACTTGAGCTGACATGACAGGGAAAGTGTCATAACTTTTCACATGACGTAAAGATTTTTTACCGTTGTTGTTTGATTCAAGCATCTGGATTATTCTTTGAGCTTCAGTATGCTGTGATGATGTTGAACATTTGCAATTTGATAACGTTATACCTTTAACTTGTCCGATATACATATTTTCGAACAATAACAAAAAATTAACTGTGAAACGTACGCTCCCCCTTACACGTCTGTGGACAGAGTTAGAATTTATAAATCGTGTATATATTTGACTGGCACAATTGATTAAAGATAAATTGAAGATATTCTGTGTGAATATCCCATGGTAAGTTTTGTGCTTTATACTTCCCTGAACATATATTGCGAGTTTGCTATATATACTTTAACAAATTTGTAATAGGGATATAAAAATTTACATTGTAGTGAGATCATAAACAAAGCTTATTAAAGCATTTGTATGTATCATGATTCTTAGAAATTTAGACTAAATGTTAATTGATTTTAAATGGCATATAAGAAAGAACTTTTTTCTTCCAACTTTTAGAGATTAATTAAATTAATTACTTTGGATTTTTTTTTTTTTTTGCAACATTTCTCAATTCTTTCTACAAATTAACCAAAACAATTAACACTTTACAGTATTGATGTATTATGCTGGATGTAATTTAAGGTTTGTGTTTGAATGAAATGTTTTAAACACAGAGATATGAATATCAAGATGGAATTGTGTAACCCTGTCCCAGCATCTAAAGACTGTGGGTGTATTGAATGCAAAATAATCCTCGTGATTTTTGTCATTAAGGATAATGTCTGTTGGAATAAAATGATCAAATGGCTGCAACAATTAGAAATCAGAGACTATTATTCATCTCTAAAATAATATCGTAATCACCTAAACTGGGCCTCTAAATGGATAAATATTGCAAATAATTAAAGTATCGGGTAAATTGAATTTAATGAGTAAAGTTATCGTGGTTGTTGTTATTACCCGAAATTTCAGACCTTTAGGATTGTAGGACAACTGTCTTGATTTCCTCTGTTTACAAGGTATTTTTGGGGTTTAATGCATATAATACGTAAAAGGTTTGTCATTTGTAACATGAAAAACCTCTGAATTTATTACATTCAAACTGATGAATAATTTTTATCATGCAAGATGAGGGCTTTGTTAAATTCAAAATGTAATCCATTGTAATTGTGGTAAAATGAGCAATTTATATTTTTTGTAATTGGAATAAAAAAAATGTATTGCCATCAACAGTAACATCCAACATTTAATAAAATGATCGCTGCAAATGATGTCTTGCAATCTTATTAAAGATAGGATGCATCATGTTTTTAGTTTTTTATTTCCATTTGAATATAATATCAGTCTGTCAAATAAGCCATTCATTGTAATTTGTTGCTTTTACATCATATGAAGGCATTTTGTGGAAGTAATATTTCATGAAGGCTTAATCTATTTAGAAAAAAAGGAAGAAAAAAAAATAAAAGTCATGCATACAACAATTGAAAGCTACAAAGCAGAATTCATTTGAAATGAATTTTTAAGAACTTAATAATACCTCTGATAAACAGTAACTCAGCTAGGTTCACTTTATAAAGGTCAAAGTATGCAACGTACATATACATGTATCTTAAAATGTAGTATACATTACTTACTGATAGTTTTTCAAGATATTCTTAATTTTTAAAATTATAGTACCATCAAACGCTCATATACAAAAAATCGGCATACTTTACCAAGGGTTTGAAGAGATATCAAATGATAAAAGTCCTTACGTTATTTGAAGAAAAATTTACAAAAATATAGTTTTAGCTGGTATTTCCTTACTATTTGATTTAGAAGAGGTGTACAGCATCATTAGGCTTTATGAAAGTCTCACAAAAGTCTTTCAATGATTGGAACTTTTAAATTTATACAGGGAATGAGTGACTCCATAAAATTCAACGTTGCATATGTTCTTAAGCATTCTTGAAATACAGTGAAAATACAGAGAACACTGATACATGTATATCGAAAACCATGTATATGTCAAAGTGATTTGAAAGTCCTAATCACTTTTTTTATGCATTTTAACCTCAAGATCTCAAATCTTTGGATATTTTAAAGTTTCCTCTTGGTCACAGTGAGTTCGAGATAACAGGTTTGATTTGATTTGAACATATTTTTATTACTGGTATATAATAGAACATAAATGGATTGGGCAGCAGAAATTACCTATATAAGCCGTCTCTATTACAAGTTTGAATGTAGCTTGAATTAATTGATGTTATTTAATGCCTAAAATATTATGGTGAAATGAAGGGTATCTAAATATTTTATACATGTACAAAGGAGCATAACTCTCAAAGGTACAAATAATCTGTCCCACAATTCTCTCAGAATTAAAATAATGTGTACTCCATGTTGGAAAAAAAAACTTTCCTCTTCCTGAAGCCCTAGCTAGGGTGTATTGTGATATATTTAAATTGTTACCTTGGAGATATTTTTTATGGGAAGTATATAGTATGTTATCCTTAGAGGTTAGTAAAAGTATTAAGTGCTGCTAGCCAATGCTTTTTACATTTTTATATGGATCTGTATATAATATACTTTATTTAATGTTATCATTTTCAACTCTAAAAAAATATATATATATACATGTATATAGGATCTCCTATTGTTTTAAGATTGGATATGATTTTTTATCCAAAGAATTGACTGTGTCCATGCAAGTTTTGGCAACAGGATAAAAAAAATGCAAGTTGGATAAAAATCATCTCTAATCACAAACCATGAGAGATTCTTTTCATCAATTTTTTGCATAGCTATCACATGCTTTATCTATATATATACATGTACAATAATTATAATATGTAATTAATTTTCAGAAAGACCATCAAAGATGAATGATTACAATCGCTTGCCATACAATACGTCCACCTTTCCACCACCAGGGAATCATCCACAGCTCTGTGTTTTCCAGTCTGCCACCAAAAAAGGTCTTCAAGGAAAGCTCTCAATTTACAATACATGTACATTAAAACATTTTTTATACTGTAGATTCCTAAATATATGCGAGGAATTAATTATCATGTTATTTTGGAAGGAGCTCCACTCGCGAAATAAAATTTACTCGATTTTATTTTTATGTTACTGAAATCGATATAAAATCTACTGATCAAGCACCTACTCACGATTTAATATTCTCGTGATTTGACGTCTGAGAGTTTTTCGTGATATTAAGTACTTGTGTAATATAAGGAATCTACAGTAGTTGATATTATTGGACATCAATTATAATTGTAGATTTTAGGAAAAAACAAAAGCAACTTTTTCTTGTTATATTCTGGGAAAAAATAGAGGAGAAAAATTGCTTTACATTGCAGAATTGGATATGTGCTAGCTGTTATAGTTGTCTGATATGATTTAATGATCTGGTGAATCACAGCTTCATGATGGTCCAGGACAGGTAACTCTCACTAAAATTTAAAGGTGATCTTGAAATATTCAGGTCAAAAAAAGGTACTGTATACAGGGAAATTTTCGCCCCCATTTTTATTTTTGCCCCTTTCGCCCTACACACAAGTGGGCAAACTTAAAACGGGGCGAATTAAAAAATCACAGTATAATTTGTTAAACAAAATTGTGACTGGGCGAATTTAAAATGGGGCAAAATTGTTCGCAAGTATGAAAGGGCGAAAATAACCCTGTATACAGTAATTGGGCTTAAGATTGTAACTGTGACTTCTATGTGTTTTACTATTAGTTTGTATCAGTAACACAATATATCAGCCATTATTCAAAATTATTTAGTAAACACTTATTAAGAATATTTCATTAAAATGATATATTTTCTATTTCAGGTGTTCAAATGAGACATAATTCATCAGAATGGATTGTCTTAGTTCTAGTGCAATTTATAATTCACCTGTTCTAAATTATAATAGATTTTTGTTGTTGTTCATTTTTTCATGCAAATCTGCAGAGCATTTCCAACAACTTTCTCATGTACAGAAAGTGAAAATAAAAACATTACAAACTTTTCAAAATCTGTATGATTTTATTTTCACTGAAAGGGAACATATGATAGTTTCCTTTAACCATGAAGCTTAATTTATAGTCAACTGAATATTTCAAATAATATTTTCTAAGAGTTATGGACACTTATAAAAGAAAATGTTTTGTAGCTGACATTTCTTATAACCTTTGACATATAATCTTTCAGGTATGTCAGCACCCCCACCAGGGGATGCGGTGCTGGGGAGCTGAGGCAGTAACCACTATGGTGAAGGCAGCCCTCAGTTACAAGTACGACACGGAACTGTATCTCAATCTGGTAAGATATATCAGCTCTTGTCCTGATCTAGTGTAATTAATAGCTGTGGTGCCAAAGGCTTCATTCATGGTTTTTTTTGTTGTCAGTGTAACATGTCAGACACATAGAGACCACTTTGTTTTCTGGAGTCTGTCTGTCTCCGTGGAAAGATCGAGTTCCTATTTCTCAAAACGACCTTGCAGATCTATTTTAATTCAAAACACATCATCATGAAACTTCGTGAAAAGGTGCATCTCTGTAAGAATACAAAATCAATGTGAAGTTTTACTAAATGGTCTCTGTCTCAATCTCTCTGTTATGTCTGTACTTACACATAAGATGATAGCTGTGATATTCCAACTTCAAATGCTTGAATTTCAACAGACGGGTATATATTTTGAAATCTGTTAAGGTCTTCCAACAGTAATTATTAAAAAAAATAATGTTAAAAAATCTTGGATATATCCACCTTTAACAAAGGTTATCAGGAAAACACACACCTTTCAACCCATTTGTTTTTAATGCATGCACACCATTTAATTTGATAATTTTGTATGCACAGCCTTGTTTATAATTAAACCCAAGCATTCTTGTATGTCAATGACATGTTAATTGCTAACCAGTTGGTTATGTATTAAATAATTGTACAAATTCATGTATTATTTTTGAAAGCAATAAATGTGTTTAGATAGTACTTACAATATATTACAGTAAATAAAATGTACAATCATTGAAATAAATATGCATTTACAGAAAAAAAATAATGATAATAAATAAATCTAAGAAATCAAAACATATTTTTTCTTAAAAGATTATCAGCTAAGCCAGGCTAAATCAATTTAAAAAGTTGTATTTATTTTAATTCTTAATTTAAGTTATCACTCTGTCAATGAATCCAAAAAATTAATTGCCTTTGAATGAAGAGACACAGAAATTCCAATATAAAAATAAAAAAAACAACAACAAAATTAATGTTCAGTTATCAAAAAGGTATGTATATTTAAATTTGTAACTCTGTATTCAAATATGTAATTAAATAAAAAAAAAACAAACAAGTAAATTCATAGAATTGTGGTCCTCTGCTTTCGGTGTCTTAGTGGATGGGATGCCATTATTTATTGCATATTATAACTGTCTTGTTCATGTGTCCTGTCTTGTCTGTGCATTATTAAAAAAGACATCAATTATTGAATTAATAACAGTTATGGCAAAGATTATAGCTTCTCAAAACTACATCAAACTTCAGTATCAAGGTCATGAGGTCAAATTTCATAATACAATCCGAAAGGTCTTGTCACAAGTAATGCACATGTGAAAAAAATATCAAAAACCAGAGTATACAGTTGGAAAGGTTTTGAAACAGGTAATGCACATGTCAAATGTAAATGCCATATCTTCTCTCAATCAAAAGTTATCAGCAATGTTAAAAATTTTTGAAAATTAGGTCAAACTTCAAGGTCATGGAGTTAAAAATTATAGTACATTTGGAAATGCTTGTCACAGGTAATTCAAGTGTCAAATTTGAAGTGTCCTATCTTTGCTCCTTCAAAAGTTAACAACACTGATGAAATGTTCGAAAATTAGGTCAAACTTGAAGGTCAAGGTCACGGGGTCAAATATCACAGCACATTCAGAAACATTTTGACACAGGTAATGCACTTGTCAAATATGAATGCCCTATCATATGTCATTCAAAAGTAATCACCAAAGTTAAAATTTTTGAAAATTAGGTCAAACATAAAGGTCAAGGTCAAGGAGTCAAAAATCATAGCATGGTCGGAAACACCTTCTCACTGTTGATGCACATGTCAAATATGAAAGCCCTATATGTTCTCAATCAAAAGTTATAAGCAAAGATAAAAAGAAGATGGGTGAACAAGGCATGCAGAATGCCTACAGCTTCTGATATTAAAAAAATCATATTCAATATGTGAATTAAGTATTTAAAGTAAAGTTCTTATTATTGAATTTTATGCAATTATGATCAACAAAACTTTTCTGAGAAAAAATATCTCGGAAAAAATTATTCCTATATTAAAAAATATAAAATGGTATTGGTGGGATTCGAACGCCTAACAATAAAAATCATAATGCTTTGAGACTAACACGCTAACCACTACACTACACAGCTCCTGATGAACAGTGGCATTTAAATCATATTTGTGATATGACCCTTGACTAAATGGACTTCAAGTATTTTACAGAAAGATGCGAATGATTTGTCATAACAGTGTACTTTTAAGGTATAGCGGGTCTTTGCTCCATGTTTTTGTAAACCAAAAAATGTATATTTTTATGCAATCTTTTAGGATTAACTTTCAAAAAAATGGAGCAAAGACCCACTCATATCAAAAATGTTGTTAAAGTATGAGAAAATGATCCTTTTTGTTCTCTTTAGTGTGTGTATGCTATTTTGTAGGCAAATGATTTAAGTCTTTGTGAGATTTTTGTAAATTGTAGAGATTTTACATAAAGTATACTTTAATGTTAGATGAAATATCAAAGAAAATTTTCATATATGGAGATTTTATTTTTCACTTTGTGTTTGTCGCTCGATAGGCACTTCGCCCGCCTTATTCACCCATATTCTTTGAAAAGTAGGTCAAACTTCAAGGTTAAGGTTACGGGGTCAAAAATCCTAATATATTTGGAAAGGTCTTGTCACGGGTAACACACATGTCAAATATGAAAGCCCATCTTTTCTCTTTTAAAAGTTAGGAACAATTTAATGTAATGTTAAAATCTTTGAAAAGTAGATCAAACTTCAAGGTCATGGTCATGGGTCAAAAAACATAGTATATTTGGAAAGGTCGCAGGCATTGTACATGTGAAATATGAAAGCCCTTTCTCTCCTCATTCAAAAGTTATGACCAAGGTTAAAGTTTTTGTGACAGACAGACTGACAGATGGACAGACTGACAGGTACAGTTTCAATGAGACCTGATTCACAAGTAGACTATATTAAAATGCAAAATTCTGTATAAAGCTTTGTGATTTCAACAGAGTTGATATGCATGGTTACTAGAAATAGAAATACATTCCATGAAAGTGTTTATAAACATCAGTACTCTAATGATTTTAATAAGACGTTATACACAAGGAGACTTGTGTAGTAAAAACCACAATTCATGTAAAGTACGCGGAAACAAAAGATAATATCAGTATCATGGTTACATACATTAATGTATTTAAATTTAATGAAGAATTTCACATTATACAAGAGTTAGAATTTTGATTTGTGAAGACATTCAGTAACATATTTATGTAAATTAATTGAGCCACTCTAAGTGAAGTGATACTATATAAATATGTTTAGCATACATTAGTATCAGGTACATTGCTGTACCGTCATCATTCAGGTGCAACTGTTATGAACTAAAGAATTATCTTACACACCTACTTTACCATAACTTTGTTCGTATTGTGGACTTCCAGTTAGGGCTACAACAAGGGCCTTCAGTTTTCCACAAAAGAGAAATGTGACTTGGGTGAGCATTGTGGCCCTTGGACCTGTTGCTGAGCAAAAGGCACAAGTTAAGTTTACGATCAAAGCATTGTCATTTGTGTGTTTCTGTAAGCACGAGTCTTTACATATATGTCATGTGGATAAGAGAAAATTATGCAGACTTCATAACAAGTACAGGGTTAAGCATTTCATCATTGACCAGTTTGATTTATTTCTCTCCGTGTTGTATAATGGCCAGATCAAGATACTCAGGTACAGTATTGCACTGAAGGAAACCAAACAAAGCTAAAATTTTGCTCTGTGTTATCGAACCAGGAATGAAGTTTGGATGCAGATGCTGTTGTTCTTTTGGATCCAGGGGGAAGTTTCTGGATTGGTAATTCATTATGGCCTCCACATTGTTGGATCTTATGATACTGATGTTCTTCCAAATGATCTCATCAAGTTCTCTGATAGTTTCTGCAGCCTGGCATTGCCGTAATTGGTTTATCCAGTTCGCCTCTCTCTTCTGTCTGGTCACTTCTGCTATCATGTGACTAGCTGCATTGTGCACAGCTCGGCATATTCTGTCCTCTTGATCCTTTATTGTAGATATTGTTCTGTCAAACTCCCAAGTAGATGTGGCAGCTGGGTTCATCATTCTGCTTTTTTCATTTTCAATAAATTTTTCCAGAATTTTGGTATCGGCTATGATTTGCTGTTTACGATTTTCAATAACTTGTCTGAAATCAACAAAATCATGCTTTTTATGATGGCCCATCACACATTGTATGCAAATTGGTATTTCACAGTCTTGACAGAATGTCTCACAATGGTCTGTCTCGTGAATCTTGCAAAAAGGAAGAAAACTGGCATTTTCCTTTCTGGAATTATATTCCACAACTTCGTGTTGTTTTGCTTTGTTAGCCATGTGCTTGTGGATGCAGCTATGACAGAGGTTGACATGGCAGAGGTTGCAGTAATGTTCCACTGTATGGTGGCACAGGTCACACGGAATGGCTTCTTTTGAAAGGGGAATACCCATGTTTCTGTTAATACCCTGTTATGATTATAAATTATAAATTTCTCAAAGTTAAATACAAATTATACATGTACACCTATCTGCAATTCTGTGTTATTCAACCAAAATCTGCACAAAAAAAGTTAGGAGACTGCTTTTTTTTTTGTCCAAGTTTTATGTATCAATCTATAAATGTGAGCTTTTCTAATCAAAGAGTGCCCGGCATTCATCTGTCATCTGTTGTCCATCATCTTAATTTTCACATTTTCAATTTCTCAAGAACCACTAGGCCAATTTTAACCAAACTTTCCACAAAGCATCCTTTGGTGAAGGGGATTTACGTTTGTTCACAGGAAGTGCCACACCTCTTTCAAGGGGAGATGATTTTTGATTACTTAAAAGAATTTGTGAAAATTTGGTAGCATCTTTAAAAAAAATTTTCTCCTCCAGAACCACTGGGCAAGAAAAGATGAAGCTTTATTAAATACTCTAGATTCAAGTTTGTTCTTATCATAACCTCCGGGGGTAGGGCCGGGCCACAAGAGGGGGTCCAAGTTTTACACAGTAATATATAGGAAATTTCTTTAAAAGCCTTCTTCTCAAGAACAGCAAAGCCATGATTTGTTATTTATGAGTATAGAAGTATCCTCAGGTAGTATAGATTCAAGTTTGTTCCAGTCATGATGCCTGGGGTTAGGGCAGGACCATAACAGTGGGTGAAAGTTTACTTTAGGCATATATAGGAAAAATCTTTAAAAATCTTCTTCTCAAGAACAGCTAAGCCATTATTAGTCATATTTATACAGAAGTGACATTAGGCATGTTAGAATCAAGTTTGTTTAAATAATAACCCAAGAGGATTGGAGGGGGGACACATCAGAGGGTCAAAGTTTTACATAAGAATATATAGGAATCATCTTGAAAAAATCTTCAGCAAAGTCATGATTAGTCTAATTATTATAGAAGCATCCTTAGGTAGTGTTGATCTATTCAAATTTGTTCAAATTTAGGGTGGGTAGGGTGAGGTCACCATAAGCGATCAGAGTTTTAGAAGCATCCTTAGGTAGTGTAGATCTATTGAAATTTGTTCAAATTTAGGGTGGGTAGGGTGAGGCCACCATAAGTGATCAAAGTTTTACATAGGAATACACAGGGAAAAAAATATCTTTAAATGTGTATCGGTAACGATCCTCTAATAAAACTAACGTTACCGATACACATTGTTATGAATTAATTTTATTTGTAATGTGTAAAATTAATTCATTACAATGTGTATCAGTAACAATCCTCTAATAAAACTAATGTCCAAATAACTGTATCTCACTTCCATTCTCAATGACCGTGTAGTGTAGGACAGCGCCACGAGAATTCCATCGGCATCGAAAGCAAGTTTTTTAACTTGCCTAGATGGCCGAGCGGTCTAGCACGCTGTTCCTGTACTGCTAGGAGACAGATTCCGTAGGTCGAGAGTTCAACCCCGGGTTGGGGCGGAAGTGGGTATCCTTATAAAAGTGAATTTCCTTGTGCTTTCTATATATATATATATATATATATATATATATATATATATATATATTAGGGATGGCAATTTCTAACCGGTTAACCGATTACTCGGTCGGAACGATGGCAATCGGTTAGAAAAACTGTAATTGGTTAGTCGAAAAAAATTTTACTATATGTAAAAATGAAGGCAATATTATTAAATCCATTTTTAAAAAAGAAATCTTTCTTAAACGTTGATAATTTTGCGTTTTCATATATTTATTTAGGCTGATTGGGAGGTAATTATGGCTCTCCAGATTAAAATTATGAGGTAATCGGTCAGTCTGAGATGTGTTAATTACTGTTAAAACATCATGTCGTTACCCCGACTGTCCTCTAATTCTTTAATGATACTAATCGCCGTTGAGCACCGTGAATTGGTGTGTGTATCTTTTGCAGATAACTATCAAATTAAATTATTAAATAAACAATGTAAATAAAGTGATACAGTTTAATCTTAGTTTTGATTATGGTGACAATGAAGAATGAACTTGTGTGACTTCCACTCTGGAAAATTATCCACGATATCTCAGGCATGTTTCATAGTTTTCTGATTTTTTTCTTGTCTATTGAAATAAAAAATACTAGATGAAATCCCGCGCAAGCGCGGGGAATTGAATTTATACCACTACCGACAGAAAATATATTGTAGTTCTCTATTGACAGCCTATCGGCTTATAGCAGGAACAAATACTTTGTTCAAAATCCCGCATGAAGTAGATTTACCTATCCAACCCCCCCCCCCCCCCAACACCCCCCTTTTTTGTTTTTGTTTTATTTATTTATTTATTTTTATTTTTTTTTAACTTGAAAAAATAGCAATTTCATTAATTGACGTTTATTGTGAAACCTGTTATACTGTGTTATGGATATTGTTCTTCAGATGCTCTTATTTCATTTCCGTCAAGGATAAAAGCAACGAATTACTAATAAATTGATGGGGGGGGGGGGGGATTCACAGGTACTTGGGTCTTGGTTTATAAATATGTTTGTACCTTACTGATATGTAAAAATGTACTTTACTTTTTTACCTGTCAAGGTACATACATATTTATAAACCAAGAACCAAGTACCTGTGTAAAAATTAGCTTTTATCGCCCTGTGAATAGGCTGAGTATTTGATACAAAAGACTAAGCTGCAATAATGTAGCCCTCTCCGATTTTTTTTTATTTGATCTGATATTTTCTGGCCCCTCTCTCTCTCTCTCTGCCCCTCCCCCCCCCCCCCCCCCTCAAAAAAGGAGAGGGCTACATTATTGCAGCTATAAAAGATTGTATTTAGAAATTAACTGTGCATTGATTAAAGCGCAAAATTTTACATCTTTAATTGTAACTATTTGAACAATATAAATAAAGGTTGTGTTACCAGGCTAACACTGATGCGGGGAGCACGTGATCCGACGTACACCTGGATGCAAAACTCCCCACTGAGGACTCATCTGTACATAAACGTTTGACCTTCTGCATCAATGTTCATTTACTTATGTAAGTGGTATAAGACCCGAAACAATAAAAAAATGTTAAATTCAAACTGCGTTTTATTAACTTTTTTTTTAAACATTTTATATTTATACTATATGCAATATATTTTTTTTGTGTGTTATATATTCTTCCAGTGTCTGAACTCGTTGTTGTTTATCTGTTATTACAATGTACATATATGTTTCATGTAAAACGGTCTTTGTTCACTACTCTGTAAATGAGCCCGGCTCTCTGTACTTCTGAGTACTTTGATTTTCTTAACATCGGGCTCGATGCTATATGATGTTCTAGAAGCTTCCGTCAATATAAAGATTGGTGAATGACGAAAATATTTTGCAAATTTCCCTTTTTAATCGGTTATTACAACTTATTTCTTTTATATCATTTAAATCGAGTTTTAATTGAATAATTCAGTGATGACGTTTTATGTAATAAATAAACGATTGCTTGTTGTCAGTTTCATTAAAAATTGCCAGTAACTTAGATCCGCCAACCGGAAACGCCACCGTACTCACGTTTTAGCTATTTCATGGCTGTTTATAGAAAATGAAAGTAGACTTTTAATTTAATGTACGATACTTACTATGCGAGTGAAATCTAAATATAGTTTACGGACATCAGCTTGTATCTAGTGTATTGTTAGAGGAGTAAGTACGAACTCTGGTGCACCCGTTTCGGAGTTTATTTGCAAAATTTATTAATTTATAAGTATAGAAGATATGCATGTACTTGTAGTTTTCAGATGAAGAATGTTTTTGACCTCTAACATCTCTTTTTAATACTTCTTGTGCATGGGAATAGAACTTCCTGAAAAAAGTCAAGAAAATGTGTAGTTTGATACGATTAACCGGTTAATCGGTCGGAACGTTTTGCGGTTAACCGATTAGCAATTCTGTATTCGATTGCCATCCCTAATATATATACATATATATATATATATATATATATATATATATATATATATATATATATATATATATATATATATATATATATATAGCAGGAAGGGGGTGCACATGTATTACCCACTCAAAGAATCTGATTAGGATATGTTTTCTCTCATTGACAATCTGCTTTATAAAGGAAAAGAAATTCATTTTGGGAGAAAAAGTTCATCTTCATTCTTCAACTGTTCACAGTGTAGATATTTTACTGATATTCATTTTTGTTGGGAGTTTAACCAAATGTAGATTCCTATATAAATGCAAGAATTTTATTTTCCCATAATTCAGAGCTGTTTACTATTACAGAAATTCCATATTTATCCTGGATTTCTGTTTTTAAATAGGTTATGAATTGACCTCCAAAAATTATGCTTCTGTCATTATGCTCCAAATTTTAATTCTTTTTATATCATATTAAAGGGTTTTTATCGCGTATCTAAATTTCTTAAAAATAAAACACTATTATATTCTTGAAACATATAATTATCGTTTAATTATGAAATAATGTTGAAAACGGCCGTAATTAGATGATAAAACGTCCATAATATAGGGTCCTTGAAGTGAAAATCTCCACTAATTAGATAGGGGTCACATGGTACTGAAACGTCATAGGTGTCAATGGTCAATAGAACTTGTAAAGCTTATCGTAAGAAAAAATATATTGAATAGATTTTTACGCTAAATTAAAAGAATACACAGTATGGCCGGTTGAAATTTTGACATCGACTGTATTCCTTTGGTTATGGACGGTCAATCTTTTAGGTATGAACATCTAGCAAAGAGAAATAACCAGAAAATATGCCGACAATTGGAGAGAGGTCACCGAAGATGAAGCCTTTGACAACTCGGGACTTCAACTATTTAATAGCACGAATTACTAAAGTTTAACTTCGTAAACATATATAGATATGAGAATTTTAAATTCTCCTTCATTATTATTTTAATTAATTATAAATAATGTATATCTTCTATCTGTTCTAGCAGTGAATATCATGTACTAGAAATGACACTTCTTCAATGGCGCCATACGCCATTAAGAAGTTCACAACATTCCTAAGTACTATATTCTGTGTAACTTTTTAAAAATGCGTGTTTAATTGACATTTCTAATTTTTTTTTAAAAGTATCTTTCTTTAATATATTTTATAGGACAGAAAAAAAATCGTGATCGATCGGGCAAAAACGATTGTTCTGAATGGAGATATACCATGTAAATGCCATCGCATTTGCAGAGAACTTAGGCCCCCCTTTCAGGCTCTCAACCAAGTCCAGGAAATGTGGGGAAAAATTCTTTTTAAAACCTTTCTTGTGCACTTTTGTGCAACATTAAGCCATAAATTATACCTTACAAGCTGTCAGTTATTCAATTATCACTTAATTATTTTCTAACAGGTTTAATAGACACATCAAATGAGCCCTTTTATATACACAATAAGTACTTCGCTTGACCAGGATTCACACCTATGACGTCAGAGCAATGGCGCGTAACATCGGTGATCAAAATATGCATATTGAGAAATTCAAACTTTGAATTGCTGAAACATCAAAAATATTAGTTTTCAAGCAAAGATTTTTAAATATATGATTTTAATAGCATGTAAACTTTGTCATATCAAAAAATTTTGAGACGTGATAAAAACCCTTTAACTGACTTAACAGTGATAGAAATATACTTTTAACCTTAATTACACTGAAATAGATATTCAGAATGCTGTTTATGCATGATACATGCTGACAAAATGGATGTTAACTTAGCATTAAATAATCTCATCTAGGTATCAAATGTACCTTCGAATAGAAAATTAAAACAATGTATAACCAACGATAAATTACCAATGAAAAGCTCAAATTACAGACAAAAAATGCAGATTAGGATAAAGAGCTCTGATAATTTTGCAGAGGCACCACTTACAAAATAAAATTCCTCACTCTTTTTTTTTTTATCACTGAAATACATGTAAATACTATATGTGTATATATATATATATATATATATATATATATATATATATATATATTAGTATCAATTTCTAAACTAAGTACTAAGCTTGCACATTTTTATAATTAATTAAAAAGAATCTACAGTAAATGTCCAATCTCTGTCTAGGCCATCAGAAAAATACCTAGGATTAGAGACAAAAATATTTTTTGCATGTAATGTTGCAGTTTTAGAACTCAAAAATATCAAATGAAATGTATGGAGATAACAAAAAGTCTTCAAGCTTAAAAGTCCATTAAACAATACAAATTTTGGAGCAGAGCAAACACGGACCTCTAAATCATCAGAGGTGGAATCAGGTGCCATGGAGGAGTGAGCATCCCCTGCCAACCAGTCACACCCGCCGTCTGCTCCTTTTCATGATCGGGAAATAATGGAAAAAACCGTCGACAATTCAGTGTGTAAAGAATGGCCTAACAATAAGTATGAAAAATGTCAGTCAGCATTTGACATAATGATAAATTGCATTTGCAGACAAGGTCATTGTATCGACCATAGAACTTACGAATGACGACTTTAAACGAGATTGCTGATGTTCTTGTTTCATCAATTTGTTTGTCAATAATAAACCTCGTTTTAGAAATTGTTCATACATAGAGCATGCTCTTGCGTATCCAATCAACTGAGAGATATAAACCGTGTATGCAGGTGATGAAGGTGATGAAAATAATAAATGACAAGAAAATGCATGCATAATGTACATGTAATTTTTCAGCTCACCTGAGCTGAAAGCTCAAGGTAACTTTTCTGATCACCGGTTGTCTGGCACCTGTCTGTCTGTAAACTTTTCATTCACATTTTCAACCTCTTCTCAAGAAGATCTGGGCCAATTTTAATGAAAGTTGACACATTAACATCCTTGCATAAAGGGGATTCTAAATTATTCAAATAAAAGACCAAGCCCCTTCCAAAGGGAAATAGTCAAGAAAAGGCAAAGATAAGTGTGGGGTCATCAAAAAATCTTCTCATGAACCACTGGACCAGAAAAGATGAAATTTAAGTGAATTAAGCTTCCTGACATTCTAAATTGTTCAGCTCATGAGATAGGGTGGGCATTTGCAGGTCAATATATGCTTCTAGTATCACTAATAAAATAGTTTCCAAAAGATGCTTAAAAGATATACAAATATTAAAATCTGATACATACTTAGAAAATCTGAAATTTTCATGTTCCATGTACCCAGTATTTGAATACATAATATAAATAAAAGTTAAAGAACATTATTAAAAATGGAGTTTTTAAAGTATATCTTTAATTTAATTTAATAAATATATTCTAAAGAAAGAAAATATGCCATACCTCTTGGCTTTTCCTAATCAATGCAGTAGCTTTTTGCTTTGTAATGTCCTTCAAGAATTGGATGTCAGTTATGTCATTTTAGGGAAATTGGCATGTGATTTGATTAAAAATTTACAAGATACTGATATATATACATGTTATTGATATGTTCTGTACCTGTAAAACTTTGAATTTGAGCCATATACCATGTATTAGTCATGAAAGATCATGCATTTTCACAGACAGACACAATTAATCTGCATTGATGTTTTTTTCTTCAAACATACCAGTAGGTTTTATTTATTTGTTTACATTGATTGAATTGCTAAAATTGTGCTAATTTTTAGAGTATAAAGTTGATACAAATTACAAAAATTTGCTTTTCCTTGTAGAAAATTCTGAGATTCAATGTTGAACAATAAAATCAATAATTACCTATTGAACCTGTTTCATTTACTGTATGTGTACTTTAATAAGCAGGCTTCATATTTTGCGGCTTTGACACAGGCAACAATGCGCCAGTTCTTGATTACAATTAATAAATGATCTTTGTCAATTTGTACTCTTGTGCCTATCTGATCAGCCATTTTTGAAGGCATTCAGAATCGAGCCCAATTTAAGTGTGGCGCATATACATGTGTGTGATTTTATATAATATTTTAATTTTTTTTTTTAATTCAATTATGTGGCTCAATCTGAATAAACTGTTTGTACATGTAATGTTATACAATTGTTGCATGATCAGTTCATGCAAGTGAGGAAAATATGAAGATTTATTCAGCCAAGAAAAATCATATTCCCCGAGGACTTCGCCCGAGGGGAATATGATATTTCTTGGCTGAATAAATCATGTTTCCCAAACATTCATACAATAAATTGTTTATTATACCGAAACAAGTAAAAACTTTAAAAATAAACATGAACTTTCAAATTCGCCATCGCTCTTAAATTCACTTTCAATTTAAACATAGTTTTACTGAAACACAGAAGTCCATCAGCAATTTTGTGACGTAAACCAGGCTATTGTGACGTATACTTCTCTCAGTTGTTTTCGTTCAACGAACAATAACTATTGCAGGAAAATGTATTACGGTAGGTCTCCGAAGAGGTTGAATATGATGAAAAGCATGACGACGACAGGGAAATATGAAGTTTTATGGCCCTGTCACGTGATAATCAAGAACCAGTCAGATAACACGTTGTATAGAATAATTATAATGAGGTGTAATAATACTAAAAATGCAGCATTTGGCCACCTTTTGTAATAAATTTAAATAAAAACTGGATTTTTCTTAAAGTTACATAATGAGTCAAAATCATGTGTTTCTTTTAAGATAATTGTATCACAAAACAAAAGATTTATGTGAAATATGAATATAGCAAAGTTTTGAAAACTCAACTGCACTGTAAAGCAAGAAAAGAACTGCAAAAGTTTTTTTTTTTAACGTAAAGATTTTTTTTACTTTTATTTTTCTCCATAAAAGTAGATTTTTTTAGGTTCTGAAACCTGTAATTTTCTGAAACCTGATATTTTCAAAAACTGAACAAAATTTGCATATATACGTGTCATGCAAAAATTCTAGTTTTGTCAATTTCCCAATTTTTCCGTCATGGTGTCACTTTAAGTTTAATTATAACCACCAAAAAATTTTTAAAAATCATATATTTTTTTTAAGGTTAAAATTCTGAAGCAAGAATTTTATGATTTCACTAAAATTAAAAATGGTTTGAAGTTTTTAATAGCTATATGAATTTAAGAAACTGGAATTTACTGCAAAACTCGAAACACTGCTTGTGTACACACTCTACATGGCTTGATTATCTCCTGAATTTCACCAATAGTAGAAAACAGATAGGATTCTAAGTCATGTCCCACTCCACATGATACCTATGAACTGTATATACACTTCCTTTGACAACTTACTTGAGAGGCATTTTGGTGGGTGATGATGAGTCGTGATTGGTTTTAAAAAGGTTATCAGAAATGAAAATGTGGTAATATTGTTGATCTGTAAATGATGGTGGACTTTTACTTAACCTGTGAGGCTTAATACGGCCAGGTGGTCAAATAATTTGACAGTGATAATTATACCTGATTGCTTAAATTCTTTATGTAAACTAATTTTCAAAAAGTTAATATACTATTTCAAAATTTTATTTATTTTAGTGGTACATTAGTAGCACCGATTCATAATTACACCAGTGAATCACTTCATACCCGTGATTTCTCTAAATTTTGAATACGTCAGTTTATAAGTGCACATATAGTATTTATCCCTAACATAATTTAATACATCAATCTTTTCCCTCCGTTCCCTTAACATGCTGGTATTGTGTCTCTGTTAATCCCCTTCACCTACCCTTTTCATGTCAAAAATTTATTTCTCTCCATTCCATTTCTATAACCCCCTCCCCCTCACCAAAAATTCAGATTTGCTGTTGTACTGTGAGATTCTTTGAATATGTCTCCAAGTCCTGCAGCACTTTACTCTTGTCTTCGTTCTGTGAGTTATCCTGAAAAGCAGGTTTTGTACACGAGATCATTGTGGTCTTTTTCCTTGGATGTCAAATTAACTCAAAATACTTATCAAATGAAATAGATAAGAGTATCACTTGAACCTTAATTTTTCATATTTTTTTTCTACTTGTAGAAGTTACAGTCAATGATTCTGGGCCCTCTGCAAGAATTATCCTCCATACCTCAGCCAGACATTAGACAGAGACAGTTAGAGTGTGTCCTACAGATACTACACAACAATGGGGATAAACTGGTCCATGGCTGGCCCCTCATCCTGGGGGTCATTGCAGCACTGGACAGTGATCAGGGGTAAGATTTATAGCTGTTGTTATACAGAGCTTCATATCAGCTCCCAGTAAAGTAACCGATCATTATGTATACCCAGCTTTAAGATTGCAGTGCATGGATTAATTGTTGAAGTGTGCTGGAAAATAAAACACTGACACCAAAAGATAAATTGAATTCTTAAAAAAAGATGTTGTGCAAATATACACTAATTCAGAACCCCCTTCCCCCTATTTTGATTGTGTTCCTCATAAGAAAAATTGTAGAATTTTCACTAAATCTGATTGTTTGGTTGAGAATCTAATATTGTGAATCTAACATATTTTTGATGATTTCTGAACTCCTAAGATTCAAACTCTGTTTACAGAGAGAAGTTGATTCAGACGGCCTTCCAGAGCCTCCAACTGGTCGTCACAGACTTTCTTCCCATCATTCCTTGCGTCTATTTAAAGAACTGTGTGGAGGTGGCAGCCAAATTCGGACTCCAGAACCGCGAGCTCAACATCAGCCTCACTGCCATTGGACTACTGGTATACTTATATTGACTTCAATGAGTTTACATAGGCTGATATTATGTCTGATATTTAACTCGCTAAATTAGGAGATATGTCCTGTTTGTGTGGATATATTGGTACTTGTTAAGGTCAAGATCTAGTAATGAAAGGTGCCTATAGATTTTTCAAATTTGAAAAGCGAGTTCTTTTAGTGATCCTTTTCAAATATAGCTTGGTAAGATAAGGTGTATCTGGACATAATTTTTAGGTAAACTCAACGAAAAAACATGTTTTAAATTGTCATTTTCAATGAAAAATGAAGAAACTCAGGTATGAATTTCGGAGTTTTTTCCATCTCAGGTAAAAGAAATGTATCAATATTGCCCACAGTCTCTCAGAAAATGGTTTTTCGTATCTTCTTGACCTCTACTTTTAAATGATATTTAATTGAATATAGGTATCAGGGTTACTTTTGAATGATTTCAAATTGTTTTTTCGTGGAGTTTACCTAAAAATTATGTCCCGATACACCTTATTTTACCAAGCTATGTTTGTAAAGGATCATTAAAAGGACTCGCCCCTCAAATTTGAAAAGTGTGTAGGCACCTTTCATTTACTAGATCTTGGCCTTAAGGAGCGTAAAGAATGATAAAAAGCTAAAAACTGAATAAAAATTAGTACCTGGATGAATTTAAAGCTTATTTTTACACAAAAAAGAAACGAAGAATAAGCTTTTTGTTTATAGTTTTGAAAGAGAAATTCAGTTCACAAATTTTGTAATGGCATTTTAGTATATTGTTTGTCAAAGAGATTTTTCTTTGTATACAGTGGAACATCTCAGACTTTTTCTACCAAAATCGACAACGAATTGAGAGTGAGTTGAATGCAGCACAGTCTGAGAAGGGTAAGGACGACATCCCCCCATTTGATGCTCTGTGGATGAGCCTGTATATGAAACAAGGGGAGTTGTGTGTAGACCAGAGGCCAGCAGTCAGGAAGTCAGCGGGACAGACTCTGTTCTCTACCATCAGTGCCCATGGGGGACTCCTCCAAACCAATACGTGGAAGAAAGTATTACGGCAGGTCAGTACAGAGGTGTCATCACGATAATGAAGATTGAAAAAAAGAGGCCCTTTGGTCATGGTTCGAGGTTTGCTAACAAGAGGCCCATAGCCACAATACTTGAGTTACATTTACTGACAAAAATATGTAGATAAGGCCATAATAAAAAAAATTACTAGATTCTCATCCAAATTATTTTAAAAACTGGTGGATGGGTGGATTTTATTTGATATTTGTATGCCCTGCTTGAAAAGTAAGGGGTATATAGTGAAGGGGGTGTCCCTCCTTCCACACACTTTGGGGTACCCATCACTTATATGCAAATCCTCCTATACCACTGAATAATATTTAATCGGAGTTTCACAGAATCTTTATTACATAGTGCAGTTGTGCACCTCCTATTTTATTTTTTGATTGGACAAATATATAGGGTTACCCATAGCAAAATATGGACACTGCCATTCTTTCTATAACATGGGGGATATCATCTCTTATCCGTAACTCCTCCTGTACCACTGAATAAGATTTAATCAGACTTTCAAAGAATCCTTATTACACAGTGCCACTGTGCAGCTCCTACTAGTATTTTATTTTTCAATCAGACAGATATTTGAGCTTTCCCAGAGCAAAACATAAACACTGCCATTCTTTCTAAAATATGGGGGGGAGGGGGGGGGGGGGGTACGATCTCTTATCTGCAACTCCTCCTATATCAATGAATGAAATTTAATTAGACTTTCACAGAAAACCAGGGAATTAGTTTGTGAGAATCTCGGATTTTTATGCCCCGCCATGAATATGGCCGGGGCATATAGTGTTTGTCATGTCCGTCTTCCGTCCTTCTGTCTGTCCTTCCGTCACACTTTGCGTTTAGCTCTGTTCAAAGCTCAGTTTCAAAGAAACTATCCAAGATATTTTTATCAAACTTCATATGCTGATAGATATTGATGAGGGCTATGCAACTGCATCAACATTTTTTGACCTTGACGTTTCCTTTGACCCTGACCTCACTTTTCTTAAATTAGTGTTTAGCTCAGTTTTAAAGATACCATTCAAGATAGTGTAATCAAACTTCATATGTTGATACATACTGATGTAAGCTATTCAATTGCATCAACATTTTTTTGACCTTGACCTTTATTTTGACCTTGACCTCACTTTTCTTAAATTAATGTTTAGCTCTGTTTTAATGACACCATTCAAGATATTTTTAACAAACTTCATATGCTGATACATACTGATGAGAGCTATTCAACTGCATCAATATTTTTTACCTTGACCTTTCCTTTGACCTTGACCTCACTTTTCTTAAATAAGTTTTTAGCTCAGTTTTAAAGAAACCATTCATAATATTTTCATCAAACTTCATATGCTAATACATACTGATGTAACCTTTTCAACTGCATCAACATTTTTTGACCTTGACCTTTCCTTTGACCTTGACCTCACTTTTCTTAAATTAGTGTCAAACTTCGTATGCTGATACATACTGATGAGAGCTATTCAACTGCATCAATATTTTTTGACCTTGACCTTTCCTTTGACTTTGACCTCACTTTTCTTAAATTAGTGTTTAGCTCAGTTTTAAAGAAACCATTCATAATATTTTCATCAAACTTCATATGCTAATACATACTGATGTAACCTTTTCAACTGCATCAACATTTTTTGACCTTGACCTTTCCTTTGACCTTGACCCCACTTTTCTTAAATTAGTGTCAAACTTCATATGCTGATACATACTGATGAGAGCTATTCAACTGCATCAATATTTTTTGACCTTGACCTTTCCTTTGACCTTGACCTCACTTTTCTTAAATTAGTGTTTAGCTCAGTTTTAAAGAAACCATTCATAATATTTTCATCAAACTTCATATGCTAAAACATACTGATGTAACTTTTTCAACTTTCAACTTTTTAGCTCACCTGAGCCGAAGGCTCAAGTGAGCTTTTCTGATCACATTTTGTCTGTAGTCCGTCTGTCCGTCTGTCCGTCTGTCCGTCCGTCTGTCTGTAAACTTTTCACATTTTCGACTTCTTCTCAAGAACCACTGGGCCAATTTCAACCAAACTTGCCACAAAGTATCCTTGGGTGAAGGGGATTCAAGTTTGTTCAAATGAAGGGCCACGCCCTCTTTCAAGGGGAGATAATAAAGAATTAGTGAAAAATTAATAGCATCTTTTAAAAATCTTCTTCTCAAGAACCACAAAGCCAGGGAAGATGAAACTCATGTGGAAGCATCCTCAGGTAGTGTAGATTCAAGTTTGTTCAAATCATGACCCCCGGGGGTAGGGCGGGGCCACAATGGAGGATCAAAGTTTTACATAGAAATATATGGGGAAAAACCTTTAAAAATCTTCTTCTCAAGAACAGCAAAGCCATGATGAGTCATATTTATATGGAAGCATCCTCAGGTAGTGTAGATTCAAATTTGTTCAAATCATGACCCCCGGGGGTAGGGCGGGGCCACAATGGAGGATCAAAGTTTTACATAGAAATATATGGGAAAAATCTTTAAAAATCTTCTCCTCAAGAACAGCAAAGCCATGATGAGTCATATTTATATGGAAGCATCCTCAGGTAGTGTAGATTCAAGTTTGTTCAAATCATGACCCCTGGGGGTAGGGCAGGGCCCCAAAGGAGGATCAAAGTTTTACATAGAAATATATGGGAAAAACCTTTAAAAATCTTCTTCTCAAGAACAGCAAAGCCATGATGAGTCATATTTATATGGAAGCATCCTCAGGTAGTGTAGATTCAAGTTTGTTCAAATCATGACCCCCGGGGGTAGGGCGGGGCCACAATGGAGGATCAACGTTTTACATAGAAATATATGGGAAAAACCTTTAAAGATCTTCTCCTCAAGAACAGCAAAGCCATGATGAGTCATATTTATATGGAAGCATCCTCAGGTAGTGTAGATTCAAGTTTGTTCAAATCATGACCCCCGGGGGTAGGGCGGGGCCACAATGGAGGATCAAAGTTTTACATAGAAATATATGGGAAAAACCTTTAAAAATCTTCTTCTCAAGAACAGCAAAGCCATGATGAGTCATATTTAAATGGAATCATCCTCAGGTAGTGTAAATTCAAGTTTGTTCAAATCATGACCCCTGGGGGTAGGGTGGGGCCCCAAAGGAGGATCAAAGTTTTACATAGAAATATATGGGAAAAACCTTTAAAAATCTTCTTCTCAAGAACAGCAAAGCCATGATTGGTCATATTTATATGGAAGCATCCTCAGGTAGTGTAGATTCAAGTTTGTTCAAATCATGACCCCCGGGGGTAGGACGGGGCCACAATGGAGGATCAAAGTTTTACATAGAAATATATAGGAAAAATCTTTAAAAATCTTCTTCTTAATAACAGCAAAGCCCTAATTGATCATATTGATATGGAAGCATCCTAAGGTAGTATAGATTTAAGTATGTCCAAATCATGACCCCTGGGGGTAGGGTGGGGCCCCAAAGGAGGATAAAAGTTTTACATAGAGATATATAGGAAAAATCTTTAAAAATCTTCTTCTCAAGAACAGCAAAGCCCTGATTGATCATATTTATGTGGAAGTATACTCAGGTAGTGTAGATTCAAGTTTGTTCAAATGTTTGCCCCCCTGGGGTTGGGTGGGGCCACAATGGAGGATCAAAGTCTGAAATAGAAATAGAAATATATAGGAAGATTTCTTCTGATGAAGAACTGCAAAGCCATGATTAGTCATTTTGATATGGAAGCATCATCAGGTAGTGTAAATTCAATTTTGTTCAAATGATGACCCCCGAGGGTTGGGTGGGGCCCAATAGGGGGATAGAAAATTTTACATAAGAACACATAGAAAAAATATTTCTTCTCAAGAACAGAAAAGCTATGTTTAGTCATATTGATATGGAAGCATCTTCAGGTAGTGTAGATTCAAGTTTGTTCAAATGATGACCCCCGAGAGTAGGACGGGGCCACAATGGAGGATCGAATGTAACATAAGAACATATAGAAAAAATATTTCTTCTCAAGAACAGAAAAGCTATGTTTAGTCATATTGATATGGAAGCATCCTCAGGTAGTGTAGATTCCAGTTTGTTCAAATGATGACCCCTGGGATAGGGAGGAGCCACAAGGGGGGATCAAATTTTTACAAAGGAATATATCAGAAAATTTTTTTAAAATATTTTGACATGGAAGCATCATCAGGTAGTTTAAAATTCAAGCCCCCCCCCCCCCCCCGGAATCTTTTCAATACTGAACTGATTTGTGCTTTTGCCTATCCACTGTGCTCAGGTGAGCGATGTGGCCCATGGGCCTCTTGTTATGATCTTGACCTTTCCTTTGATCTTGACCTCACTTTTCTTAAATTAGTTTCTGAATCAAACGTCATATGCTGATACATACTGATGTAAGCTATTCAACTGCAGCAATATTTTTTGACCTTGACCTTTCCTTTGACTTGACCTCACTTTTCTCAATTTGTGTTAAAATGTTGCATTACTAATATACCCTTGGCGGGGCATTCATGTCCTATGGACATATTTCTAGTTTAACTCAGTTTTAAAGAAACCATTCATAATATTTTTATCGAACTTCATATGTTAATACATACTGATGTAAGCTTTTCAACTGCATCAACATTTTTTGACCTTGACCTTTCCTTTGATCTTAACTTCAAAAGTTAATGTTAAGCTCTGTTTAAAAAAAAAACATTCAAAATATTTTTATCAAACTTAATATGCTGATATGTATTTGTGAGAACTATTCAACTGCATCAAAAATGTTAGACCTTGAACTTTCCTGTGACCTTGACCTCACTTTTCATAAATTTGCATTTTGCTTAGTGTTAAAGAAATCATTTATGTCAGCTTATGCACTTTATACATAAATTCGTGAGAATTTATCATCTGTATCCAATTTTATAGATTTCAATTTTAAAAAAACTATTCAAGATACTCTCATCAAATTTCATACACTTATACAAATTTTCATGTTGCATTACTTATATATCCTAGGCGGGGCATTCATGTCCTATGGACATATTTCTAGTTTTATTATGGCTTAAATAAAGACCCCATGATTTTAACAATTTATTGTGAACAAGTTTGAATCTACATGGGGAGGCTTTCCCATTCACTTGACTAATTTGGACCCATAGTTCATAAATAGAAGATATATTTAAAGATTTTTACATACTTTTGTCTTTACCATCATTATCTCTTCATTATCTCCCCTCATAAAAAGACATGACCCTTTATTTGAACAAACTGTGCAATTTCCTTTTACCCAATTTCAAATAAATATCAAATTCTTATACCCTGTATTTGATGTAGCTTTGTGTACTGGTAGTTTTATCACTATCAAAAAAAATAGCTGATAAACACTCAGTGTAACATTAATTATCCCTTCTACACTGGTATGTATGTTTCCTTTATTCTGATTTGATTAATAGGTGTTATTTCCACTACTGGAGAATGTACAGAAGTTGTCCAGCACTGCCTCTAATGTAAAAGATGAAGCCGCCACTGGAAACATTCTGATCCACCACTCAAGAGACACTGCGGAGAAACAGTGGGCGGAGACTTGTGTCCTATCATTAGCTGGAGTTGCTAGGACATTCAATTCCAAACGAAAAATCCTACAAACAATTGGTAAAGTATCTCAAGAGATAATTTGAAAGAGTTATTGCCCTTTGAACACAATATTTCATTGAACATCACAAGAGTTACTGTTCCTTGATCACCAAAAGCACATTTAACAGAACATGTTTATTATCCATGCTATAATTTTCAAAACATCATTAATGAGCTCACAAATTTTCTTAATAGAAAACATTTGTACTGCTTGATGTTCAAAAACGTTGAATTGTTCTGGTTATTCTGTGAAAATCACATATTTTCTTATGGTCAGATTTTAGTCATTTGAGGAAAATATATTGGTTCTTATGTGTTGAAGAAGTGCTGACTTGATATATACAGTCAAACCTCGTTATCTCAAACTCGAAGGAACAAAGAAAATACTTCGAGATAACCGAGGATTTGAGATATCCAGGGTAAAATACTTAAGGAATAAGCAGTTGGGACTTCAAAATCACTTCGACATATTTATAGTATTCGAGATATCCATGTTCGAGATACCATAGTTCAACCGTAATTCAAAATTTCAATCTCGTGGGGGACATGAATTCATGGGTCTCTTCTTCCCAACAAAACAACGAAAATTAAACCCCACAAAAATTAGTCATTTCATATAGTAATTTATAATATTTTTCTGTTTTCTCAGGTGATTTTCCACGGGCTTGGTCTCTTCTTCTGGAGTACATTGAGACGAATGCTATGTGTAACAATGCAGAAGTGTCACTCGCAGCCCTCAAATCATTCCAGGAAATTCTACAGATGAGCACTGACCCTAAAGACAAGTCAGATGACCTATTGCCCTTGATGAAGCCTCCTTCTGAAGTAATCATATCAAGGTCAGAAGATACCAGTAAGGTGTTACCAAGGACAACAAGTGAGGATAGTGACCTTGACCTAGCCTTGTGGACAGCAGCTTGGAAGGTTTGGTTGAACATTGGTACTAGTGCCACCAAGCCCCCTCCTTCTGGGGGTAAACCAACAGACCGTGGGGTGTATGTCCCATCACAGGCATTTCTTACTGCCCTGGTGCAAACGTTCCCACCTTTGTTTGAACAT
Organism: Saccostrea echinata; assembly: GCF_033153115.1. Taxonomy (NCBI): domain Eukaryota; kingdom Metazoa; phylum Mollusca; class Bivalvia; order Ostreida; family Ostreidae; genus Saccostrea; species Saccostrea echinata. Next base: position 12,695,035 of record NW_026889764.1, read on the forward strand.
ATCAAGTCACGGTTTGTGGCGGCAGATCTGCAGAAGTTGTCCCGGGTTCTGAAGACAGCCCTCTGTGTACCTGTCCATGGAGATGCCTCCCCATTCATTATTCCCTCCTTCCCAGATGTCACCACTACACCATTACAGGAAGCTACCCTAGCTGCCATGGAGTCTCTTATTAAGGTAATAAGCAGAAATCTGAAAAGATATTTCAGTCACTGCAAGTTTGAAAGGATCTTTTCTTCAAAAGCAGTGAAATCTTTGACTGCATGATATTGACTTCTGGCAGATATTAAAAATGTTGATAATCACAAACTTATCTGAAAATGGATACATTGAGAGTTTATGTATAGGTCACTGGTAATGAAAAAAAAACTGTTGTCTGAAAATGTCAATTAAAAATTTGATACATATATAGAATCGCATTTCTTTATTCCACTGACACACCGGTAAGTTTCCTGATAATTTAGTACATTTATATGTTAAAGATATCAGCTATTAGAAAAGGAAATCTCTCATTCAGCAAAGGCAGTTTAAAATCATGACTAACTTTAGAGTTTAGGAGGGGGTAAGGACAATACGGTCATATCATGGGTTAATTTTTATGCCCTGGGGCTGGGGCATATAGAGTTTGTCCTGTCTGTCTTCTGTCCTTCTGTCTGTTCTTCCATCTTGCTTTGCCTTTAGCTCAGTTTCAAAGAAACTATATAAGATATTTTATCAACTTCATATGCTGATACATATTGATGGAGCTATTCAACTGCATCAACATTTTTGACCTTAACCTTTCCTTTGAGCTTGACCGCACTTTTCTTAAATTTGTGTTAAGCTCAGTTTTAAAGAAACCATTCAAGATAGTGTTATCAAACTTCATATGCTGGAACATACTAAAGTTAGCTCAATTTTTTGACTTTGACATTTCCTTTGACCTTGACCTCACCTTTCTTAAATTAGTGTTTAGCTCACTTAAGAAACCATTCAAGATGGACCATTGCCAAGTAAGTATAAGCCCTATCTGGACCAAACGTGCATGGATGATGCATCTTGGGATGTACGCTAACCAAACTGCTTGGGATGCTGGATCCGACCTAGATTTTCCACATGAGTGAATTTTAGCCATATTTTAACCAAATTAGCATGGATGATGTAGCTAGGGATGGTCACTTCAAGACTTGCTTTGGATTCTGAATCAGACCTACATTTTCCAGATGAGTGACCAGAATAATTTTTTTGGAGTAGCTATATAACATTATGGCCTGTTATGATTAAACTTGCATAGATGGTGCATCTAAGGATGAAAACTTCCAGACTTACTTCGGATGTTGGAACTGACCAAAATTTTCTTGATTAGTAAACAGGATAAATGTTTTTTGAACAGGTCTATTTCTAAGTAACTATAAGTCGTACTCAAACCAAACTTTTTTGGATATTGATCTTGGGATGTACACTAACTAAAAAAAAGAATATGCTGTGAAATTTGCCTTACTTAAAGATAACATTCGTCGAGGTGAGCTTCGTAGTCTTTGATTACCTATGTTTGAACTTGACATTTCCTTTGACCTTGGCGTCACTTTTCATAAATTAGAATTTAGCTCAATTTTAAAGAAACCATTCATTTTAATTTTATCAAACTTCACATGCTAATACATACTAATGTAAGCTTTTCAACTGCATCAGCATTTGTTGACCTTGAGGTTTCTTTTAACTTTGACCTCACTTTTCTTAAATTAGTGTTTACCTCTGCTTTAAATATCATTCAAGATATTTTTATCAAACTTCATATGCTGAAACGTATTAGTGAGAGCTATTCAAGTGCATCAAAAACTGTTGACCTTGACCTTTCCTGTGATTTTGACCTCACTTTTCTTAAATTTGCATTTTGCTTAGTTTTCAAGAAACTGTCTAAGATATTTTTATGTCATCTTATGCAGTTTTACATAATTTGGTGAGAATTTATCATCTATGTCCAATTTTTTAGATTTCAATTTTTAAAGAAAACTATTCAAGATATTCTCATCAAACTTCATACACTATCAGAATTTTTCATATTGCATTACTAATATACACTCAGTGGGGCGTTCATGTCCTATGGACATATTTTTAGTTTTCAATATTGATTTTCCATGCAAGTTAGAACAATTAAGAGCCAGATTTTATAGTGAGTGTTATTTGAGATTGTTTTATGAAAAAACAATCAACCCTCTTGTATCTGCAATAGTGTTAAATGTAAAATCTAAATTAAAAAGCTGTAACTTTTATTAGATTGTCCAGACTGGCCCGATTCCAAAATGTCCATGTACCCTGACATCTTGTAATTACATGTATATTACAAATTATCTTTATTTCAGGCTGTCCAGACAGGTCCAGAGTCCATGCAGTCCATGTATCCTGACATCTTTGACCAGTTGCTGACATTCATTGAGTATGGAGTCAGAGTTCCCAAGTTCGGGCAGTTGGATGCCAAGGCATTTGGAGCTGTCAAAGGGCCACAGGTTTGTAGTCTATAAAAATGTTTCTTTATCAATTTGTGAGATTAAATTTTAGCAGTAACTTGTATTATTGGTTCTGACGGTCAATATGATTTTAAATTATGGAAATATAAAATCAGTTTTGATAAGTTATTCTAGAGGAAAAATATACTAATTTACTCTGTGCCATTTCTTGTGATTGAATTCTTTTAATTTTAAATACCTTTACCTTAGGTGGATTGGGTGACCATGAACTTTGTGCCATTTGCTGAGAAGGCAGTAGATATGGTTGTGGATTTGTATCGGGTCACTGCCAAGCATTCTGTTGTGATTCAGTCACATGTTCTCCAGAAGATTATACAGGTTTGTACTGATTGTACAGCAGTGGAAAGTCTTAACTGATAGGGTTTTTTTTAATTTTTTGGTGACCCACTTGACCCAGTGGTAAGGGTTCTGAGTCACAGAGTATAAGGAGTTAATCCTTATGTCATGGTTTGACCCAGTGGTAAGGGTTCTAGAGTCACAGTGGTAAGGGTTCTAGAGTCATAGAGTATAAGGAGTTGATCCTTATGTCACAGTTCAAAACTGAGGTACTATATGTCACAGTGAATGCTGGCATGAAAAAGATCCCTCACTGTTCATGGCCATAAGTGCCTAGTACAAGTTTATAAATTTGTAGCCTTCCACAGGCAATTGGTGGAATCCCAGTATGAGGGAGAAAATCTTGAATGGACATAAAGTAAACAAATAAACATAAATTTATAGTTTAAATATTTAACTACTGTAAATTACTTTTTATTCATGGGAACTTTATTTTCGTGTAATTACGTGAGACACTGTGCTCGCGAAGATATTATTCTCATGTATATTAGTATTCCTAAAGATTATAATATAGAGCAGTAACCACAATTCGTGAAAATTTTGTCTCTCTAATAAAGAATTGATGTATATCTCGTAAAATAAGGTTCGCGGAAATTAAGTGATCTACAGTGTAGTCCAGTCAACACGCGATAGTAAGTTGTTACTGTATAGCTCCCACAGGAAACGACTGCCATCCAAGAGGCCAGGAACTTTGCAATCTGACGCCAAGTGCACCGGCGGCTGTCATCTTTTATTATAGATAACAACAGATCTAACACAATATCAACATATAAATATTATTTATTCAGAGTAAAAATCTATCAATTAAAAAGGTAGTCATATTTACCTTAATGTTGTGTGTGTTTACTAAATATCAAAACCTCTGTATACTGGAAATCATCAAATTTCATGACACCTTATTTTTGTGAGCTAATATAGTATTGTTTTTATATGCGAGACAATTTTTTTCGCAATTTCTATTATTGTTCTATATAATCTTTAAGAATACTATTATACACATATAATAGTGAAATTTTGGCAAGCAAACAGTGTGGCATATTTACGTGAAAATAAAGTTCTTGCAAATGAAACGTGATTTACAGTACATATGTCATTAATTTATATTTTCATAAAAATTACTTGAATTTGATTCGTTGAGAAACATTTGTTGAAAAACACTGTTACACTCTGAATATTGAAACCACGTCCTTCAGTGCGAAAGAACTTGGAAAGAGTCACTATTGCTTGACGACGGGTGATGTTAAAAAAAAATAGTGACTGTGCAGAATCTATGTGCTCGTGCTTCACTTTTCTTTGTATTTAACTGCATGTTGTTGAGGGTAACATTGAAAATTTTCATCCCTCAAAAACCATGCATTGTCAACCTCGGCTACCCCTCAGGTGACAGTGGTTTTCTTGGGATGAAAATTTTCAATATTATACCCTCAACTACATCCATTCAATATTTATATAATAGAATTTCACTTTTACAAACTATTGGACTTTGTTATGTAAATCACATGTCAGTCTGCAGCTATGTGTCCAGGATCACAGAAGCAAACTACTGAAGATACCTGAAAAACATTTACAGCTAAACAGATCCTAGGAATGGAGGATTTCTTTTGAGCTTATTTGGACAGCTTGGAGATTATTTAATATGTGTTAAGAAAGAAATGATAGATTAAATTAGCATAATAAATCATGCTGAATAACCTATGAATAATAAAAGGAGTATTTGATATAAAATATTAAAAAAAAAAAATTCCTTTTACAGTTTATGTCAAATTTCGAATTAATTAATGGAATGATAACATTAAGTTGAGATGTAAATGCCAGCTTGCTCAATTAAGTGACGGCTTTCCAAATATATAAATGGATATTTTGATTTTCATGTTTCCCACATGATATGTTGTGTTACATGTAGTTAATAATATCATTATAATTATAATGTATCAGGGAATACATTTAGTGGCTGTACCATACTCTTTAGATATTCTTGCATATAATAAGAATTATATATTTCATGTAAAACATGCATGAGCTCCCATTACTGAGGAGTCTTATTTTTTTCATGGATTCCTCTCCAACCTTTTCCCAGTGAATTGCTGATCCTCTAGCCAAAATCTAGTATTCTTTTCATCCTTTTCAAATAGTGACCACATTTCCCCTCTGTGGCCCCTTCCTGTTGTATCATCATTAGATAAGTAGGGGGTCAGTGTTCTTTCAAGTTTTATCAGTAGATTGTTATGTGGACAGAATGACCGCTGTCTTTCTGATATGTCCAGAAGAGCCAGTACACAAAAGACACCTTCAATCAAGGTTATTTAAAGCACCAGACCAATGGCAGATGTACTTGTCTAGAATCAATTATCGCTAGATTCCAATTATCTATACACTGGACATTAATTTTTTATTTAGACTGCTCCTAGTCCACTTGTCATCTATGCTGGCTTCACTTTTATATAGCCGTTGCACAAGTACATACAAATCATTGGAATGAAATACGAAATGAAAAAATACTTTGTATAAGCATTCCTTGAAAGAGAGTAATTGTGTAATGTACCAGATTCTGAGGACCAAGGAATTACCAGAAAACTTTTTTTTTTGGCTGTGCATCAAGTTAAACATTGTCCACAAGGTCAGGCAAGACTGTACCTATAGGTTCAATATTTTTATCTGTTTGACAGTTTCTTGTAGATATATGCTAAATAATGTCAGTGTTAAGATTCTTCAATGTGTGTATGTATTAAAAGAAATAAACAATATGCCATTTAGGTCCATAGAATTGGGAACATTGCTTATATTTTAAAACTTTTGTCTCAATTTTGTTTAATGGTTTGCTCTAGGCTATCACAATTTTTTTTTTTAAATTTTAGTGCCGTTGCTAGATAATGTCCAAGTTGACAGATCATAAAGACACATCATTAAATGGTTCTAAATGTCACACTTTAAATCGATCTCTGTCTGTAAAGGTGTATTGCACTTTAACAACATGTCCCAAGTCAGGTATTTTTTACTTACAATATGAGAACGCATCTTTTGTCATTGAAGAAAATGGGAAAGAGAAATTTGAAATCATGATTAAGTAACAGAGTGGTACATGGTACGTAATGTTAACGACAAAGTGTCAGTCTGACTTTAAGGTGACATGAACATGTTATATCCTGGAAAAGTTTACATACAAGTTATGATACCGGTAGTACGTGGTGTAGTTGAACTTGATGCATGTAGTTATGAAATTTATTGAAGACATATCTTTGCTAATTTATGTGTACATGTACTGGTAGTCATCTTTCTGAGTTCCAATAGGATTAATTATATGCCGTGGTATTTAGTATCAAAATCAGTGGGCACCATTTTCTTTGGGCCAAGTTTCATGTGATGTTCTTTGCAGAAAATGCCCAGTTCTTTTTATCCATTATTGTTCCATTATGATTATATCCAGATCTCTTTGATAAAATTTATCTCAGTCCAAAATAGGATTTCATTTCTGAAACAATCTATATTAGAACGTCACTTGATCTATCATAATTTCGATTGGATAATGTAGAGTTTTAGATTGGATAATTCAATCAAGTTTTGATTGGACTCTGTGGTCTTCTTTTTCTAATTCATTAATCATCCACAATTTCAAGGACCATTTCCTTAAATGTGGTAGCACATCCTTGGGAAATGCAAGAGTCAAGGAGAGCTCCTTATTAAGTAATGTGTATATAACATCACAGAAAACTTTGAGATCCTATTTTAGATTCCCTGTGGTTTCTTATTAAATCTATATTTAGCTGCTACTGCAGATTCCATTTCCTGGACATCTGATTTGTCCGTCAACGCACACCAGGACTTCCTGTATCCTGGACAAGTTTACAATACTTTATAACGATGTTACATCAGAGTTTAGTCAAAGGACCAGTATAATTTTTTAACTTACCTGTAATCATTCAGCTAGTACAGTAAAGAAATTGTTATTTTGTACTGATACTTTATATTCTTGTTTCACACCTAAATAGCTAATAAATATACCCTTGTGACTTATTGAATTTGTCATCTGATACCATTGATATAATAGCCTTCAGAAAGATAGCACCAGGGTAGAGAGAGAATATACGAATAGAATATGTACACGTTCTGTATTTTAAACTTTTGTATCCACATTCACCATTGTTATTAGGCATAATTTATAAAAATTTAAAGTATTTTACTCTGTTCCTTATGCCATTTGTCATCCTCATAAATATAGGAAATGTAGAAACAAGAATCCAACTGTCGTTGGATCTAATGGTGATCTTGATTTTGTTCATATTTATGAAGTTTTGAATAGTACCCATCTCTCAAGTTATTGCATAGCATAACAACATTAAAGACAATATGCACATTACAAGAACCTGAGAATTTTCCTCATTTTGAGGTTTGCTTCAACTTTTATGTTTAATGTATACTGTGATTTACAAAAATCAGCAAACTTGAAAATCCTGAATGTGGACCCTGTTTTACAAGAGAACTCACTTCTAAGATGTTACTCTTTACAGAATCAAATTTTTTTTAGGCTTCAACATTTTTTTTTTTTTTTTGTAAAACCGAACCCTGGTTTGGATCTCATAGTTCCTCAATGAAATTGATTGTGTGCCTCACTAATAAAAATGGGGCAATAAGCCTAATCTTTCTCAAAATAGTAGTTTTTCTCTTTGCCTTGTTAGTTGAGGTAGTACTCATTTCATGCAGAAACAGTGAAAAGCAAATTAGTGGATCCTGACAAAGCTTCAAGACACCCTGGGGTTTGAGCTGAGTAAATGATTACAGTGTTGAGAACTCCATCACATTTCAATATATGCAGTATATTCAACAAAGTGGAATAAAGAACACATCTGATTTAAACTTCACAGAGTACTTGAAGCACTTTTTGTTAAATGTTCACTCTTAAAATTGCACCAAAACAGACCGATGTCTATTTCAGTGCCCCAACATTAAAACACACCCTGAGTCTTTAAAGTTATGAATTAAAGAAATCAAAAGCTTCATTTTAAATAACTTTTACTACTGAAACTTAAGAACAATTGTACATCATTTATATGGCATTTAACAAAATGGTGGACAATTTTAACTTGTCTTTTGTACAGATTGAGGTATATTCTGAGTAACAGCAAATCAACCATACAAACTCAGGACATTATAAAGACAAACACACAAAGTTACTGGACTTGGAAATATCCTTACAAATACTGGATTTCCTTATAGTTATTTATTTCCCTCATTATTAATTAATTTGTTATTTACACTATAAATTCTCAAAACTTGAAATTTCAATGTCTTAGATTTTACAATATATAATTTTGTGTATGGTGTGGGAAAAAAAATGCCCCATAAAATTCTGAAACTTGTTAAATATCACACTGAGCATGGCTTAAACTACGAATATTTTAATTGTTTATAATTTCACCAAAATTTAAACAATACATGAAAATTGAGAGATGGTAAGCTTTAGGCAACTTGCAGCAAACATGACTTCCATGAAAATAAATAACCCTTGCAAAAATTGAAATCATTATAACACAATCTCAATTTGTGTCATTTGCCATGTACTTTAACATGTATTTTCAACAAATTTTGAGTAACATAATCGACAATATACAAACACGCACATATACACTCAATGACCACCGGTATCTCAATGTATAAAAGTTTATAATACTTATGTATGATTTATCCGATAACAGAAATGCTAAATTGTGATGAAAATATTGTATTAAGAGCAATCAAAACTAAAATTTTGCCAAAGGGCCCAATTACAAAGTAAGCTTCATATTTTGTTTTTTCAAAATTCCCAATAATTATGATGACTTAGAAAATATATATTATATACATACTAGTTTCCCTTTTTAAAAATTTCATAGACTAAGACCATTCACTGAATGTTTTGAAATAGTTCTGCATTTAAAGAACAATATACAAGAAATTGGTCATATTTTGAAGAAGCATCCCAAAGAAGATTCTGAACACCACCAAAAAATATATGTAACAGAGACATAAACGCAACACTGGAATTCTGAGAAATTGAAACTTATTTGGAAATTAAATTGAAAGTAGACACAACACAAAATGTTGGGAATGTGATGTATTTTTATAAACAAGGTTTAGGTTTTTAAAATGGCAACAAAAATGATATTAATAAAATATTTTCGCTATAGCAACTGACAGAGTGACAAAGGTTTTTTAAAAAAGATCCTATGATCATATAAAACACCCCATTTCCTCATTAAGTGGAACATATTACACACAAAATACATAAAATGTTGGCAAATTGTACAAAAAGTTCTTTTCTTGGCATTATAAAAAAAAATGCACAAGAACATAAAAACAATCTTCTGTGTTTTTGCGCATTTCACTTAATGGACCCGTTTCATTCCAACAACTTCTGTATAAAACTTCCTGAGTCTTCCCAAAAGTCCCTGAGTAAGTATCCCAGAAGTCAAACCGAGACAGTTTACAAGTAACGATATATCTTTGAACACAATTAACTGCACAATTGCTAGAAACAGATTTTTTCCCTTGTCAAAAAGAGAAGTTGAACACCGGATATTCAAAATTATTGTAAAATGTGTGAGTGCTAAGTTGTTTTTTCAAGGGTTGTACAACATACACCTTAGTTTTTCTATCTCGCTCTTTAGAAGAGACACCTCTGTACGAAGCTGAAGATTTTCCTGTTCTAGAAACACAACACGAAGTGCTATCTGTTCCTCTTTCATTCGTCTGGCTTCTCGTGAACGTTTGGCAGATTCATTATTTTTTTGTCGTTTCTCCCAGTACATTTCATCTTTCTGGTTCTCGGGGGTCAGGTGTGGTCGTTTTTTGGGAGGGATCTTGTTGTCACCCTGTCCCTGGTTGGCCAGATCAAGTGGCGTTGAGGGACCACTGGATGTACTAGAGGGAGATGAAAGATGTGAGGACTCAAGATCTTGTGACGGTGTCTCATGACTGCCAACATTTGGAATAGGTTCACCGGTGGGCATGGGAGAATTCAGATCCATTATTGGAAGCATGGCACTAGAAGATTGATGGGAGGTAGAAGGCCCTGCAGTGGAGGGTCCAGGCATGAGTGAGGGGGGAGAATGACCATTTCCTCCTGTTGGGACCGGGACCCTTGGTGCAGAGAAATCTGATGGGGTGGAGGAATGACCCTGAGATGACATCACGGCAAGGTCACTCTGTGTGAGTGTGTGAGATGGCTCCTGATAGGGCATGCTCATACTGTAATAGGAGGAGGAATGCCCCTGGACCGTCGTTGATGTGGTCATTTGGCGAGAGTGACCGCCATACTTGTAGAAGCGGTCATCTCTGTGCATCATGGAATAAGGATCCTGCATCATGCTGTATACATCCCCCGGACTCGCCAGTTTGAAAGGTTTCAGCTTGTCCAACAATGCAAAAAATATGAAGGTTTATGGTTTTGAACACGTGTTTTTTTCTCAATTGTAGTGCTGAATGGGGGTTTCATTCATCTTTATGAAATGATTTTCTCTGTGCAGTGTCTTAATGTTGATGTCACTTCCTTTTTCCTCTGGTCATTTTCTTTTTTTCTTCAAATAAAATCAATATCGTTATTATTAGGTTACATATTGTAGGCATGTTATTGTCGGTTGATTAAATATGTATAAAAGGAATGTTATAAAGCTATTCAAATTCTTTCTCATGGTTTTTGGTAAAAAGAAAAAAAATTTACTAGTTTACATGTAAATGTGTACTTTTATTCGAATTTTACCAATTTTGAGTTTTTCATTTTAAATCAATCTTTTTTATCAAACTTTTCAAGTTAATGACATTTAGAAAGTGTATGGTCAGATGTTCTTATAATTCAATAACCAAAAATGAGATGGATAATTTGTAATGGATACAACATTGTAAGAGAGGTCAAAGTCTTGACTTTTCAATGGTTTAAGTCAGGAATTTGACACCAGTGAAATTTATCACATTGTCCAATTATTGAGAGAAAAAGTGAAAGTCATCTATTCAATTTGACCCCCCTGGGCTACCCTGACATTGAATTGAGTGTTATGCCTGAATGCTCATGCAAACAGTTTTAAGATTCCTGAGTAGCCACAGGGAATTAACAGTTTTTTTTTAAACAATGGTTTCTAAAGATGGACAACTTCTTTGTTGGGTAGCCTTTGGTCAAGATCCTGTTTAGTGAAAGTTGATATGGAGACAAGAAAGTTAGTAATAAATACCCTAGTTAGTAATGTACCCTTGAGAGATGAACAGTCATTTCTCTCGTCTCTTGAATAAATAGGGATACCAAAATTAAAGGATTTATACACAAATTTCATGGAAATTTTATAGATTGATAATTATAATCATACAGTCTTTAAACAAAAAAGTAGGTAGAAGTTTCTCTTTCAAATGTTGTCCCACGGATCCGATTATAGGGGTAGGGGCTTGTCCCTACCCTGTATTCTTTCTAGTGTTAATATATGTTTTTCTTGAAAAATAAAGTTTTTATTTCATTTGTTCATTGGTACATAAAATTTGAATGGGAATAATTTGTTTGTTATAAATTTATTAGTAGATTTAAGAATATAAATATCATTGAATTAAAAAGTCACTCTCTGGATTAGGAGAAAGAAGGGACTTTAAGTATGTAGTAAAATATTATCGATGAAGTCCAACAATTCGTAACAGCCTGTGTAAATTTGGAAATGGAAGTATTTATAATTATTAAAATTACCTTACTTCTTTTAGTAAAATACTATGATTAAAAAAACATTTTACTCATAACTTTCTTTGGAACAAGTTAAATTTATACAGATCTAAAAATAACAAAGAATAATTTTATTGAACTTTCTCTCTCTCTCTCTCTCTCTCTCTATATATATATATACACATAAAGTTTACCTTAAACATAATTTCCAGTTTGAATATTTTGATTTTTTTTTTTCTTAATTATTTTTTTCTTTGATGAACATTTTGACAGTGAATATCATCTCTGACATTTTGAATTCTGAATAAAAATTATGTACACACATTTCAGGTTGACTTTCATTTTGGAACTGGAGTGAAAAAAAAGCCCCAGACGCTATGTGTCCCGTTACCATGCCAACTGAATCTAATTAACTCATTATGACATCATATTTAACACCTCAGTCATTCTATAATTAAGTACTGTGCTGAAATACCCTCAGTGTTTTAATATGTACGACCATTTTCCTACTAACATACTAATGGTTTTATTTTTGACATAAAGTATATGAGGGTAAAATTTGCAAAAAACTGGTAATAAAAAGAAATGAAAACATTGATAAAATAAAACAAAAAACACAAAAAAAATAGGTTCCCTTTTCTTTTTTTTTTTGGAAGAGGAGAATTTTTGTATACCTATTTTCATTTAAACATGGAATACTTTTTTTTTTTTAAAGATGCTTTCATTTGTATGTCTAGAGTATCGACACATAATTCAAGCACGAACATCGATTGTAAACTGACACCATTATACCCTGTAAACAAGAGTCGGTGCCAAACAAAAACACCCGACCATTAACTATACTTACAGCTTCAATCACACGTAATTCCTTGCAATGCGAAAGTATATACACACATACAGGTCTAGCAAATTTTTTTGGTTTGGGGAATCTGACCCACGTAAGTATCAATCACATCCTTGAATAAAATTTCTGTTCTCGCAACAAACCGTAATCTCTCGCCCAGTTTCGCGGCCTCCCTAACTTTTTCTTATCAATACTATGTACTTGACCAGTTATTTCTCACGGCTCCGGACAACTGACCAATTGGAGAGCGTTTTTTTCTTTGGTGACCTCTGAACCCCATGGGTAGTTTTACTTGCAGCTTGAATCGGAATCACGTGACATAGGCTTAGCTTACTGACCATCGGTATTACGAAACAGCGAATAATAGAAGGTCAGTGAACAATAAGATTGCCACAAACGAAGGGATTAAGGCCTTTGTTTGTCGTTTACAACAAACCAATAAAAATACGTTAATCATTGATAATTATAATGCATCAGTGGAAAGCAAAAAGAAGAAAATAATTTTAAAAAATCTTTGATAGCGTTATTAGTCATGTTCATTAAAGTTGTATCGAATCTGTAAAATGGTTAAAATATTAATTAAACCGCGCGTGTATTAATTTTTTATTTTAATTTAATCATAAATGAACACGGAATCGGGTATTTTTCGTATATTCTGTATACGTGTAGGCCCATACGTACATTCTCTAATTGACAGAAATTGATCGACGTACAATAATTACATCATAGCAGGTGCCCCTGGCCATTTCGTGCTTCCTGTAAGCAACACATCCGGGTATGTGATGGTCAGGGTGAGGAAGTGAAAATCTTGTCATGCACAATGGTATATTGAAAAATGTACAAGACAACCCCTTTTCTCGGTTTTAACGTGTTTCATTTTTGAATTAAAGATATTTAAAAAAAAAAAAAAAAAATCTTTATGAAATGTTTACTCCAAGAACTCGTTTATCAAGATTTAGTTCAGAATATTTACGAAGTATTTTTAAATGTTTTAAATGTGAATAGACAACTAACCCAATAATATGATATAATACTCCAAGTCAAAAGAGCATCATCGTCAACAGATTTATTATGCGACCAAACATCACGCAGTCTAAATTATCTAGGTGTGTGTAATTATGTATATATATAGATTTATCAATGATATGTATGTTTTAGAAATACATGAAATTTATGTAATAATGTTATGAAGATATTTAAAAGTTATTGTAATTTTAATAATTTCACTAATTTTTATATGTAGAGAATTTAACACCCCCCATTTTTTTTAAAAATGTAAATATATACAATGTATGTTAAAAATACTGCTGTGGCTAAAAACACGCCAGACAAAGCAGAAAGCTGTGACCATATTCTGCTTAGCAATCAGTGATGCACACATTTGTATGATTTTTTTTTCTGCAAAGGTTGGTTGCTATGGTCTATATCCATTGAGTTGTTACTTTCTAAAAACCCATGCACCCCCCTTTTTTTTAATTGTGTCTTGAAATTAAATTAGATAAGATAAAAACATATAAATTATTAAACATTATGTTGATAATGTATTGTGAAGATTATAGTTTTATAAGATTTCTAAATCGAGGTGGAATATAGGGTTAAATAATTATACTGGCTAAAATCAGGTCAGAGTATGATCATGCATACATATTATAAAAGCTGAAAACATTAAATTAATTATATTTAATCTGTTTATTTATTTTTTTAATAAATTTCATTTAAATGATTAAGAACTGTTGATTAAGTCTTAGAAGTTTAGTTATATTTTGTATACATCATACATTAGCAAAGACATGATTATGGATTAATGTACAACTAATGAAGCACAAGTGAAAATACCTGTGTCTGTTTGTGTTTTTAACACATATTGGCATGCAACAGGGATTAAGCTTAGATCCCTGTTTGTATAATGGTTTATTGTCAACACTTACACTTAAGCATAACCAGTTGTGACATGCCAAATATCGAGATGGGGGAAAGGTGGAGGGTGTGAATGCATGACTTTATTTCTTTTCTGGTGGGGTATAAGTCTGATAAGATTGTTAAGAGAGGGGATTAGTAAAATACATTTATGTACATAAAAGAAGTATATATTTTAAAAAGTTTGTCTATGAAAAAGAGATTTTTTTTTACTCTTGCAACAATTACTCTTGCAATTGTATTCCGATGCCAGAATTGTAGAAGTATTTATTTTAAAAAAAGAAAGAAAAAGAATGAAATAAACTGAATATCTTGATCAAAATGATGTTCATGGAGTAAGAATAATATGTGCATAAAATATACATAATTTAGCTAAATATCAAATGAAAATGCATTGCAGTCATATTTTGATGGATCATAAATTGACCTTAAACGACTTTCAAGAAAAGTTGCTGTAACCCTCCATAATGTTATGCTGCCATTGAGTGGAGGCCAGACAAGAGGTAAACATTAAGCCCAGAGAGATTTAATACACAGACAGACCATTACACAGGGTGATGCAATTTTAATCATGATATTGGAGAGCCTCCCTAATGTCGCTGTGTACTACGTAGGATCATATAGGTCTTATCATTGTCAAAGAACCCTAGTGCAGATAGTGGTGTACATATACGGGAATACCATGGGCAAAATCCCAGTCTTTAAAATTTTTACAAAAGCAATTTGGTTATCCATTATGAGTAATGATAAAGCTAGTTTAATGCTTAAATACATAAATATTTTTCAATGATATCTTTTTTCCCATTGATCTATGATATTGTTGGTCCTGGATTGTATATTATAGAGTTTGAAAATTTTTAATGTTAAATTTTGGATAGGTGATGATGAAAGAATATGTTATTGTAAGGTTCTAATGTAAAGAATTTTGTAGAATTATTAAAATTAAAAAAAAAAAAAAAGATTGTATGAGATACAGCTGCATTGATAAACAGTATGGTATATCAGGTGTGAATAATTTTATTTCCAATGTCAATGTAATCAAATCACTTTTTTGAAAAAAGTAACATAATATTACTTAAGGTTGGCTGGTTTTGAAAAAGTTCTCGGTTAACATCTAACAAGCTTACAACATACCAACCAGAGAATTTACAATACACAGCTAGTACACACATATTCAGTACACACAAAAGAAAATGGTCAGATGTGATGCAATTTTATCTGGTGTTGAGGGCAAGAGCTGAAATAATGTTATGTCATTATGTCCTTAAAGTGGGGGAAGGGGAAGTGCAATATTATGTAAGCATGACCCCAGTCAAACCACTGACAATGAGTAGTTATCAGGGATGATGTCACTTATCTCGTATGATGGCAGGCAATACACAGAGAAATTTCTGAATTAAGGCAATTAAACTATGATAATTAATTATTACAATATTTGAATGCATTCAAAAAAAATTCAAATTGAATGAATATAGTAAAAAAAAATATTTTATACATTTTACCTGCCTCAGTGCATTTAATGGTGTCTTAGTATATAAATGGAGAATATTGTATGCCAGCTAATATCCATATCATATGTTATATATATATCAGTTCAAGAGATCAACCCATATCAGCCTAAGGGCAGAAAGCCTGAGGGTTCCCAGATATGACATTAGATGATATGGATTTTAGTATGTAGTATTTTATTTAATTTTTATATTTAAAATGATCAGTATGTGAGTTTACTTATATATTTTGCCTTTTAAAGTTTGAGACATTATATGTGACTTTTCTTTGAAATTTAAAAGACCCACTTAAATATAAGGACACCTTAAAAGTTATTAGCATCAACAAATTTTAGAATATGAATTATGTTACATGTACACTTCAATAAAATCAATTTAATTAATTTTTTTCAAATTGAAATTTTATATGCATTTCTGTATGTCATTTTAAAATGTGATATACACTGTAGGGTTTTTTTTTTTGACTGGATATTGTTATTTGTACATGCAGTCATACAATTTATAGATAGTTTTTGATAGACACAATCTTAGCAAGAGTTATTTCCCCTTGGTTGCCATATTGGAGGTCAACAAGGCCAGATAATCATTCATTATTCAACCAATTTAAACTTGTCATACTGGGCAATGAGGTGAAGATAACACAGTTTTTCTTATGAATATATGTTAAAAAAAAGCTTCTTTAATTCATAATGTTCGTATCTTAAAGGTCTTTGCTCTTTTATTTCTTCCATAATATTTAAAACTGGTTGCTCAAAGAGGAAAATTCACTAGAGTTTGACCTCCAAGATGGAGGCCAAGGGAAATAACTTGAAGGGAAAATACGCCATAACAAACTATCTATTGCACAGAGCAGATTTCTGTATTTATAGTAACTCAAAGAGAAAGCATGCAGTAATAATACTTTTATAGCATATGTTTTTTGATACCTTATCTCTTTATCTTTGTATAAATTAATTAACATTTAATTACATCAAGACAGTTATTATTGGGTATTATTGGGTCCCTCATCAGAGAATCCAAATCTGATTACTGTAAAACAACAGATGGGGCTAATAAAGTAGTCTATAGATATGTTTCATTTCCTTATTAGGCTCTAGCTTATTAGCGAAGGTAGTAAATTACGAGACAGCTGTTAACATTATAAAGTAGAATTGTCACTGATCAGCTGGTATAAGTAAATTTTGATTGTCTTGAAAAACAATTTTTCCAGTGAAACCATAATATTAAAAAGGGAGGGGATGGGGGTTGAATAAAAATATAATCTGTCTCACAAGTGAAATAAATTCCATATCCAACTACAAAACATTGAATTTCCTGTTTATTATATTTTCTTTGATTTTCCCTTTCCCATTGCTTTTGTCTTCTCATAATACAGTGTCATTGACTGTGACATCATTGTTGAGTGATAGTGAGATTGACAACACAGTAAACATGGATTTTTACAACATTTTTGGAGAAACTTCGGCAGTTTTAGTCTCTGTCAGGGTGGTTATTTTTTTCTACGTGTAACAGGCCAGGGAGTATTTTTTACAACACGTCTTTCAACACGAGAATAGAGAAGGAAAATCTCTCGTTATGTTGCGCTTCTGATATTCTTTCACACTGTGACAAAATATGATTATAACTTGTGATATTCTTTCAGATAGTGACAAAATATCACTCAATAATTAATAAATAAATTATACAGTATTTCATGGTCAAAAATATAATAAATAACAGTATGCAACTTCATTTATTAATAAGAACACTTAGTCTAAAAACATTTATTGTGAATAACATGTCATAATAAGTCTGTAGCTATTTTTTACAAGTTGTTTAATTAAAAGTCGGTATGTATTATGCACTTTTTTCATTTTTTAGAAACAGAAAAATTGAAAGTGAATTTAAGAAATGAGTTGAGAAATAGTGTTGGATATGAATTTAAAGGGCAAGGTTGGAGTGGTCTGGTGTGATGTTTCTGATCCACCTCTGTAGGGTTCTGCCAAGTTTTATATTTTGACAGAACACAGCTGTCATGTCTCCTGTTCATTTGAATATACCTCTTTGGTCATTATCAGATTTATACAATTAACATTCCTTCATCAGTACTAAATCCTTACATTTAGATCTTTAGTCATTGTGTTTTTCTTCATGCTTGGCTAGTTAATCTTATCGGTCATTGAACTGCGAAGACTACAAAAAGGCAAAAGTAATCTCCCTTTTAAACTTAAAAAACCCTTTCATAATACAACCTTGCACAATGTTAGCGAAGTTAAAATCTTATTAACACAGATTATAGTGCCGATCCCCACATTTAGAAAACCCATTCATCCATTTCAAAGCTTAAAACTTTTAATGTTTATAAACTGTTGCCAGTTTTACTACATTTACATAATAGATTTTTTTTGTTATACAAATTGGCCTTCAGTAACTGAAACTATAATTCCCATTTTGATTACTGTATTAACAAATCTGACTGACATTACATTATTTATAAAAGTAACAATCTTCAATGTTTTCTTGTTACTTGAGGATAAAAAATGCTAAGTGCAATTGAACTAAGAATTTTGCTTCCCTTTCCATCTCTAGCTGTTTATATGTTCTCAAACATTACCATTCCACACAGATAGCTCAAGGAAATGCCCAGATTTGCTAAGGAGATGAGGGTATTCACTGGAAATGTATAATATCAGGTTAATGGAAGGATAATAAAAATATTCAACCTTTTTTGAAAATTTCAAACATGTCTCAGGATAGTCTTAAATACTATATAGTCATAACGTTGCTTAAATTCAAAGGGATCTTTATATAAGATATATATGACCAAATATGTCGGAAGCCAAGGACTCTTAACAGTGTCAAATCTCAGACACTTTGTAACCTGTCTGACCTGTACTTTATACCTCTGCATTATTACATGTGGTAGCCATGATGACTTGCCTTTAATCCGCCAGAGAAAGATGATGAGGTCGGAGACACATCCCATAATCCCCTGTCTGTCACCTTCAGGTAATTAGTCTTTCGATGGACTTAAGGACTGCCTTACGTAACAATGGAGCAGTGGTGGAGATGCCATCATCCGATTGGCGAGATGCAATTTTTTCTTCTCTCTGATTCATTTTGTAATAGTTGGCGTAATGGGTGTTATGGGTGGAATTACTATGCTGTGTAATTATGGTGGAGCTGACTATGTCTTTAGTTCCAGACATTCTGCGAGTTGTTTTTTTTTTTCTTGAAATGCTTTGTCTTCTTGTTCGTGTAATATCAAGAAATGTCAAAAGTGTAAGAAAGTGAATTAAGTCTAAATGTGCTTGCAAACCAGCTAAATAAAAAAGTATCAATGAATATTACTCATAACTACTTGCAGTATTTATTATATTATACTAAATGTTTTCTACAAATACAAGTTTACCTTAAATACAAATAAATTAAGGTAAAGCGAGCAAACATTACTAAGATTCCGCGCATTTTTTTATGGAATATCACCCATTATCAAGCGATGTTTACTGTTGCTAAGTTCTATCATGCTGGAGGGCATATGGTTTCATCATTCAGAGGATAATTGTGCTTTTTAACAAATGTTTCGCAATGAATCGAATTCAAGTAATTTACATGAAAGTATAATATCCACAAATGTATGATACATTATTAGTAAGTAAGCTAAATGCTAGCAAACTGTTTACTGGTAAAATCAGTAAACCATTTGTGAGATATTTTCAATACGTGTCCTTCAATTTTAAGATGGTATTTAGTTTGATTTATTGTCATCTCCCTCGGGAGATGACACATTAAGTTTGAATCACCGGAAGTAAAGTCCTAGTGTAAGCTGCCATTGATAAGCTGGTGGTCTGGCAAAGGAACTGACGATGACACTATTTCTAAATATAGAGATGTAAACAAAATTGACCAAAGTCTGTCTATTATTAATATGTTTTACGGTGTGACCGTTGGGGCGAGCGCAGTTGTACCATCAAAAACCTATACACAGTTTACACTTCTAACGTTGATGGATCAGCCTCTTCAAACGTCAAACCGCACGAGACACAGTCAAGACTTGACGTCACATGACGTCGGAATTTACGGAGACAGCCGAGCGTCTGGTTGAACGAGATTAAAGATCTTGTGCAATAATAAATGAAATACGTTGTAGAGTGGATATAATTATTTTTTATTTCTTTTAAGCCCTCTGCAAAGAAAGAAAAGTAAACGTATCTCTCGGTAATGAATAATTATCCTTGGTCTTCTGAATGTTTTGTAAGAATTTCGCATGGAACCCTGGTAGCGAAGGAATTCTGGGAATGTTGCCCCAGAAAATTTGCCTGACATATATACAGATTTCATTCCGAATTTTCTCTGTTCTTACACGTTAGTCTATTGAGCTCGCTGCGCTCGCTATTAAACAAAATGGTGCATCTTAAAGTTAAAGTAAAACTACACCAGGGTTCATTAAGAGACATAGAGGTAGGATCACTTGGGTGGTGGTGGGTCTTCATTAACGGCTTATATATATACATAAACTTTGTATCTAGACTATTGCGTAAAACGGTCAGCGCGCGGGGATCGAAATACACAAAACATGGATATTGAATGTATAAGCCAAGGCGTGGAACCAAGATTTACTGACGAAAGAAAACACTGAAAAAATTTACTAGTAAATAACAACTTACATTAAATGCATATATACAATGGCAAAAACTTTACTTTTATGTGCACTTTAGTCAATCGATAATTACTGCCGTATATATGAAAAATAAAACAGAACTTATTCAAAGAAAAAATAAATTTCGAAGAAAAGAAATTTTACCTATAAAAGCACAATTTAGGTAGAAACATAAATGTCTCTGATTTAAGTAACTCAGTGCTGCAGTCATTTGAATAAAGATCATAAAGAATCATTATGAGTATTTTCTCGGATGTGTGCACTATATTCTTTTTTATTTAAATTTACCCCTGTAGAAAAGTTTTAGGAAAAAATACAGTTTCCTTTACCTGGCTCAGATTTTAAGAATTAATAAACAAAGCAAATGTTATCATTTTCTTTATGCAATTCTAATTTGCGTTTTTTGTCAATGAGAAAAGGTAAAATAAAAAAATCACTCCTCGTATTCTTGAAATAAAGCCAAAATTATAAAATGTGTGTCTCATGGAACAGCCAATAAAATCGATGTTGGTATAGATTGGGGTTCTTTTCGGTGTGTAAATACTTAATTTTAAATGGTAACGTTTCAATTTTATTACCTTTCTATGCATGATTTTTTCCCAGGAGCGTATATACATGTACTTACATGTATATTATACATAATATAGCGTTAAAACATGAATCTGCATGGGCAGCAGAAGGGCATGATGCAGGAGTGTCTCAATTTTTTCCCTTCATATTCCCAGTGGCTCAATAATCAATCAAATCCCAGTGGCTCAATGGCCAAGTCACTTCAGAGGATACGATTAAGGAAAATAAGGAAATTCTTGGGAATTAATTCAGGTTCAGATTAATTTTAGTTGGCGCTTTAAAACTTCTTTGCTGCCGTAGAAGGCGGCTAAGAACTAAAGTCAAAGGAACGTTAAGTTTTTATCCATCTTCTTTCGGAACAATTGTTGAAGCTATCGATGGTGTATCTGAGCTATAAAATAAAAATACGAGATTGAGTGTAGCTTAACATGATATATGTTTTTTACGTTGAAATTAAATTTTTCACTGATTTTGAACTTGAATAACTTCATGTTTCCAGAGTTAGATTGATTAAAAAAAAATTAAACTGTGTCTGTTAATTAAATGCGGAATCGGTAAATAAATCGGTTATTGTTTTTAATTTCTAATATCTTTGAAACGTGATTGATTTAAATTGTGTAATTTACAGGAAAGTCCTAATTTTATATAAAGTAATAAAACAAATAGATTTTTTTTTTTTACTTAGGTAGTCTGAACTTACAAAAAAAACAAATACGCCATATATGACTTCAAATAATTCTTACGAATATTTCTCAGTGGTTAGAATTTTTTTGCAGACATTATACAAAATATATTTAAAATGAAAAAAGCATATTTACAACTGGTAAAATAATACAGACACGGAGCTTCAGGAGGGCCGCCCCCTTCCATTTTTTCCCCCAAACATTGAAAAGGCGCACCCTTGTCCCCTCTTCCACCATTTGTTGTAGTATGGTATGTCAAATCACCCCATGAGAATGTATTATGATATAAAATATTTTTGTCGGAAAAGTTGTAATCCCTCCTTCCAAGAAATGAAAATGTTGAGTTTGGATAGCCCCTTTTTCTCCTTGTCAAAGATTGTTCAGATAAATCGTCGATTTTTTTTCTGTCCTCCACCCCACCCCCCCACCCCCATTTTTTCAAAAGCGATACTACTGCCTGTAATATAAGCTGAGAAAATAATATAACATTCCACTTTTTATTCTGTGACATTAATGAAGCCAAAGAGATGACATTTCAGGCTTTCTGGAAAGCCAAACTTGTTCATTCTAGCATCAAATAAAAAAGACCACTCCCCCCAACCCCACCCCATTGTTTTTATTGAAGGTAATCAATTTTTGTTGTTTTATGTTCCTTGCAAGATTTTTTCATTCATATGAGACCTAGCCAGACACAGGTGAAGAACTTCAGATTTAGGCCTTTACTGGGCACTTAGGTCCATTGAGCACAGTTCCTCAGACGATTACACATTCTACCCAAAAATGCATTACAGGGAAGGTCAGCCATGATCACTGATCACTAAAGCTGCATAAAGATTTCAAAAGATTTACAGATATGTTCATGTATTCCATAAGGAAGTGGCCCCCTGTCCCCTGGGGACTTCGTGTACATCACAGCAGGTAGTGGTGGTTCTACCCAGGTATGTGGGTAGAGGAACAGTGACAGATATGTGTCCAGAGTGATTAATGAGGCATCCAGTGGTTAATCTCAATTCTAATACATCTCTGATTTACCTCCCTTGTTTTAAGGTCATTCATGGGTTAATTAATGTATTCCTTAATAAGTTACAGGACATGTACTAGTATGACGTTCAGTGCTTGCATGGTATATGTAATTAATTAAACATTGCTGATCATCGTAAATAACCCCAAGGCCCAAACATATATGTATTATAATACTTTTAAACCCTTGTATTTTTACAAATGAATTATTGTAAATGGCTTTTTTTTTTGACTACCTTTTCTTTTCATTACTGATTTCACAGGATGAATTTGAAATAAAATTTTTTCTCCCAAGTTAATATTGAACAAGTTATGAAACTTTTAAAGTGGTGCTGAAATTAAGAAAGCAAAACAAATTGTAGAATATTCAATACAAACTGATCTTGTCCTGCTGATCACTAGCAAAACCAAACATGATTCACTATGATTGATGGGCTGTGTATGACAATCTTAATAACCAGATTTTAGCTCACCTGAGCTGAAAACTCAACTGAGTTTTTCTGATCACCATGATTGTCAAGCATTTGTTCAGCTGTTCATCTGCGTATGACACATCCCCATTCCATAAAACATTTACTTTTCTGTATGTAAAGAACAAGGTTCACTTAGGGCCTTTTTTGGCCCTGTGAATTTCAGAAAAACTGAAACTGCTTGGTTTTAGTTGACAATGCATTAAATATCATTTAGACCTTTGGTGACTGTGTATCTATCAAAAATGACGTAATTTTCTGCTAGTCAATGCATTATGATGTCATAAAATGCGTCATTTTCCTCATATCCTGAAAAATTTTACAAAAACAGCCAATTTTTAAAGCTATTTTTTGATATTTAATATAGAGCGCAACCTCTGATCTAAAATATGCAACTATTAAATGATAGAACTATTTCTGAAGATTACAAAACATGTTTTATTTTTTAGATCAGAGGGTGCACTCATATTATTTATCTTCTGTGAAAGTACTCAAATATACTTGTTTTCCTTAGAATTCAAGAACATTGCAATTTCATGAAGCCTGTTTTCTAAGACCTTGGCTTTAAGTAGAAAATTTTTAATAGGAAATGAAAGTACTAAGTCTCTACTTTATCTTGATGTTTAAAATGGAACATAAAGTGTAAGTCAATTAATTGGTATATCTACAGGGCCATTATATGCATAAAGTGAACCTAGCTCTTTATCATAGATTATATATTTGTTCCCCTGATTCAATTTCTATACTGTTTTTAAAAAACATCTAAAACCTATCACCGACCAGTGTGAAATGGGAGGTTCATTCCGTATTTTTACTCACCTTGTGAGCAAGTACTCCCTACCTAATAGAATGCATTGGGGAAATACAAGTAAATATCAGCACCCGTTTGATGTTAATTGCTAAGTGTGACCATTTAAAAATCACAGAAAGGAAGTATCAAAAAAGGAGATAATGCATAACATATAGTAAAAACCAGTTATGAGTAGCGGAAAAGCAGTATAGAGTAGTGCCTGAAAAGCAACAAGGTTCTGAAAATGAAATCGCGGAAAAGCAGGTCAGCCAAAATTTTTACATTTTTGACTTCATCTTGAGAATTACTTGGCCAATTTTAACCAAATTTGGCACAAAGGTCCCTGGGCAAAGGGGATTCTAAATTGTTCATATGAAAGACCAAGCCCTATTTCAAGGGGAAGAAAGTCAAGAAAAGGCAACCAAAAAAAAAAAAAATAGTACATGGTTAATAAAAAAAATCTTAAAAACCACTGGGCTAGAAAAAATGAAACTTCTGTGGAAGTTCTTTGAGATAACTGTAGATTCAGACCATCCAAATTTGAGCTCTTGGGGTTGGGGCCACAATAGGGAATCAAAGTTTTACATTGAAATACAGGTGCATATTGGAAATAAAATCACTGAACATTTTCTATTCAAGAACCACTGGACCAGAAAAGTTAAAAACTTAAGTGTAAGTTCCTGTGGTAATATAGATTCTGAAGTCTTCAAAGCAAGGCTGCTAGGGGTAGGGTGGGGCCACAAAAGGGGGTCAAAGTTTTTCATTGGTAATATATAGGGAATAAAATCTTTTTGTAAAGAACCACTTGTCCAGAAAAGTTGAAACTTAGCTGAAAGCTTTCAGACATAGTGTAAGCTTTAAATTGTTCAAATTAGGCTCTTGGTGGTAGCGTAAGGTCACAGTAAGAAATCATAGTTTAACATGGGAGTATATTGGGGGGGAAAATCTTTAGAGCTCTCCAGTGGCAGATCCAGGAATTTCGTAAGGGGGGCAGTAGAAGGCAGGGGGTCTGAGGGCTGCATTGAAGCCCCAAATGGGTCTAGGGCAAGGCCCTGGTGGAGGTCGGGGGGGGGGGGGGGGAGCCCCTGGAAGCTGACAAATTCTTACAAATAAGAGATGTTTTTTCCTTGATTTTAGGATAATGGACATATAAGTTCTACATACAAAAAATTCAAAAGCGGGAGGGCGCACGCCAGCGCGCCAGCCCTGGATCCGCCTTTGATCAAAAGTAGCAGTCAGATATTATTATGGAAACATCCTCAGATCTAGTGTGATTCAATTTTGCTCAGATTCTTAAGCTGTGTGGATTCTTTTTTTTTTTTTTATTATGGACATTTGGTTAGAGTTTGTAAAACTCAGGATCAATTTTACATAATGCAGGAAAAATCAAATCTCCATAACTGCAAGGCCATTTGGATATTAAAGCATCCTCATGTTGCGTGGATGCACGGATAACTGATAGTTAGGAAGGGGCCATAATATGGGGTCACAAATTTTCATGGGAAAATAAAATCTTTTAAAAATCTGATGAAGAACAGCAGAGCTAAAGTAACTCGGGTTAGTTTTGTGGTCTATGGGCCTCTTGCTTGTTAAACTTTATTAAAATACATTTGAGAAATGTCATAATAAATTTGCATACCAACTTTCATATTTTTTTTTGCTTTTCAGACCTTTCGCTTACCTCTGAGCTATAAATATGCCTGCCCCTCCCCCTCTACCTGGATGCTGGTCATCAACTCCCTTATTACCGTCCTGGGGGTGGGGCTCCCAGTGGCCAGAAAACAAGGTAAGTCAAATTAATATTGTTTGCATATTTTATGTATATTTCTAAATACATGTATCTATCATTATCCCTTTGGTCCCTTAAGACAATGAGACGAGGAATATGAGAGCTGGTAGCAACCTCTCTTAAAGCATCTGAAAATACAAGTTCTTATATAGGCATTAATGCAACAGGAATAATAATTAAAATATCTCTAAGAATGGACCATTGTCAAGATGGTCCAGTGCTTGGTCCT
Organism: Saccostrea echinata; assembly: GCF_033153115.1. NCBI lineage: Eukaryota > Metazoa > Mollusca > Bivalvia > Ostreida > Ostreidae > Saccostrea > Saccostrea echinata. The sequence goes on from NW_026889764.1 coordinate 12,721,002, forward strand.
TGAGGGTTTATTAGCTGTATGATAGACTACATGTATATTATATATATAAACACTGAAATACCAAAAATGTTAATCATGGAAACTTTTCAAGGATATGCTTCTTGAGACTCGTTTACTTGTTTTGTACAAGTTTAGAGAGTGCAATCAAAATTTTAATTATAAAAAAGTGTGTTACAACAACTCCATTTCTTGTGTTTTAGGATCAGCTTTTCAAGGAATGTGGGGTGAACTAGCTAAAACCTTGGAAGAGTTCCTGTTTCCCAAGCAGTAAGTCAGAGTAAAGAGAGATAACTCTGATATGTTTGCAAATAACAATTTTAAAAAAATGGACCAGATTTAGCAATGTCAGATGTGTCAGTTTTTAGCAGCCCCATAAGCCCAAGAAAAGTGAATGTTCAACAGGGCTTAAAAGATTGTTTTAAAATATTGATTAGCAAAATAAGTAAATAAATATAAGCTTTTATGGTTAACAAATTTTTATAAATGTGTTTTGTATGCTGACATATTTCATTTGATACTCATTTTTGGTTGTATTTTTATAAAGTAATGATGAAATGCTATATTTACAGACCCTCCCCTGCTACACTGTCCATGGAGGATTTCCAAAGAGATGAGGCCATTGACTGTAAGGTAAATTAGCTTTTTTTTCCAATGCGCTGTTTAAGATGGTGGAATATAGGAGGTACACAGCTCTAAATTGTTAGAAGAAATTTAAAATGCTTCATTCTAAAATGATATAATATTGGAAAGTAGAAGAATTTCTTAACTTTGTAAGGTGGATCTTTGTGGAATTTTTTTTTTTCTGTTTCCAAAGAAAATATTTAATGTGAGTATATATTGCCGAAGTATAATATATCAAAAAAAATAAAATTCCCTCTGCCTCATAAAAATATCTGTATCTCCTGTTTATAATTACAGGTAGTACAGTTAATCAGAGACGACATCTTGCCATATGCTTCAACGATTCCACCCGAATTTGTCAAACAAATCATGAAGCTGCTCAATCGAGGCTCCATACATTCCACATCATCTGATTCCTTCATAGGTCAGGAGTAAATATATAACCCTAAACCTTTCTCTCTGTTTGCATTACTATATGCTGTGTCTTTAATGGAACCAATGATTATTTTTTTTATTTTGGTCAATTTATTCATCTTATACTTTCTTGTGTTTCCTACTCTTATGAACCTTTTTACATTTTTGTATGTTTATTGTAAACTTACCATATTTACTTATTCTTGAGAACTGCTTGAAAATGTCAATGAAATGTGCTTAAAGCTTTTAAAAAAGGGGGTTGAATTGTTCAGTTGATTTGAGATTTATGGAAACATAGAAAATGAAAGGGCATCTGTTACATGGGCAGTGCTTCTTTTATCAATGTACTGAATTGAATACAAGATCTCCATTTTACTTTTTGTACATCTCATCAAAACATTTTTTAGACACAGACTCCAGTAAAAAGCTGAGAGAAGAGTTTGCCAAGATCTGCTTTGAGACCCTACTACAGTTCTCATTTATCAACAAATCAAAAAGTGAAGAAGGTGCAATAACAAAGATGGCAGTGATGTCACTGCTACAGCGGTGTCAGGAGGTGGTCCATAAACATGTGGAGGATGAACGGCTCAGTGGGAAATGTCCCCTACCCAGGTACATCTAGTATAGAGGTATTGGTATTGGTCTATAAACATGTGGAAGATGAACAGATCAGGGAAATGTTCCCCACCTAGGTACATCTTCTATATAGGTATTGGTAAGTGTACCCAAGGGACAAACTACACAAGATTGAGGGAATGTCCTGTATCCAGCATTAGGCTGTTGACAAACTTGAATTTTAAACAATTTGGTAGGGGGTTTGTAGGGAAGGGCAGGCCTTAAATTTTTTTACAAGCACTGCATGTACAGGGAAAAAAATTACAGAAAAACACATTTAATATATATACTCTGTATCAGAAAGAGGTTACTAATTATATATTGTTTAATTAGCATACTTTTTATAACAATAGTAATTTTTGTCATTTCTCTTGTACACAGTGTATATGAAATATTTACTTCTCTACCAAAGAAAAATCATAAATGGACATTGAAATTACATGTAGCTACTTCAATTCTTTGAAATGAACATATTCCCAGTGCTGATTAATGTGTGTGATTGTTGTAGACCCAGGCTGGCAGAGATGGCCTCAGTTTTAAAGGCAATAACAACACTACTGAAATCCCTGAAACAAGCTCCACCAGGCAATGGTAACTTGTTGTTTCAAAGCTTCTTTTCCTTTATATAAAAGAATAAGGTCAACTGTTATTGCATTGTAATAAAGTTTAAGTACATCCTCACAATGTCAAGGTTTTGTGATTTCAGAACTCCACACAAACCCTTGACGTAAGTTGCTATTTAAAAGTTGGGGTTTTAGTTACACATGACATAATGAGTAATATAAACTAACCAAAGAGAATGTATTTTTCAAATCTGTCATTTTCAAATGGCCCAACTTCTGCGCATATCTTTTGTTACTGTTACATGTAGGATGACGATCTTCAAAAAATTAATCCCCGATGTTTCATTTAATGTAACTAGTCACAAATCCTACAATATCGACACTTTCCATTTTAAAGACGAGTCATATTTGTTTACAAAACTTACCTCCAAAAAAAGCTGTTTTCTGATTGGTTCCAGTCCTAGACCAGGAACAAATAAAATAGTAGCTTTCTAGCCCAACTTGTAAATAGCGACTTATGTCAGGGGTTTGTGTGGAGTTCCGAAATCACAAAATCTTGACATTGTGAGGATGGTTTAAGTATAGCTTACTAATTGCTAAAAGTAGACATTTTAATTCTTGCCATAATGTAGGCTTCAAAGTCAGATCCAGCCCCCCCGGTTGAATTTTTTGTATGTAGAACTTATATGTTCATTATCCTAAAATCAAGGAAAAAACACCTCTTATTTGTAAGAATTTGTCAGCTTCAGGGGGCTTTGCCCCGGTCCCCCAACAGGGTTTTGCCCTGGACTTGCTGGGGGGCTTCCATACAGGCCCCCAGACCCCCCCCCCCCCATTATGAAATTCCTGGATCCGCCACTGGGCTTGTAATCGTGGATTTCTCAAAAAAATCATACTTTTTGGATACAGTATTAAATGTACTAAAATCTGTCATTGAAGTTATGAATTCCCATTCAATTTGTTGTCTATATCAAACCTGTTCTCCATAAACATTTCAAAATTTTTAACTTCTTATAAGTCACTGTGGAATTTCAGGTAAACCTTCCTGAAAAATCCTTTGGTTAGAGAAGATTCAATTTTTAACAGGGTTTCCACTGGAAATAAATCTGATTATTGAAATGGTGAATTTGGCATGGCATGCAGGCAGCTGCCAAAAGGGTACATCATTTATCTGGAAAACTCCTCCTACAGTTTTCAAGATAGGAACTTTTCATTTTGCAGATCAATTGTACATATATCAGAGATGTGCACAGTACTTCGATTTTGATTTTCGGATAATTGATAAGAAAAATACCAGTTGTTGAAATTCATAATTTTTATGCAAAATATTACTTATAGGGTTCATCTTTTGTCCGAATAACTCTCCTACAGTTTTCAAGATAAGAAATTTTTATTTTGCAGTTCAATTGTATATATATCAGAGATGTGCATGGTTCTTGAATTAAATATTTTGAACATTTGTGGGGAAATTACCAATTATTGAACTTGTATATTCATTTTATGCAAAAAATGTTCATAGGATACATTAATATTGTTGGGATGTCAACTCCTACAGTTTTCAGAATAGAAAGTTTTTATAATTTATGTGAGAAACACCAGTACTGTTTACACAAAAGAAAAACAAGTTTGCTGACACACTGAAAACTGTCCCTTATGTCTTAATAAAGGATTAAACCCAATTTGCACAATGGGGGATCAAAGATTTATACAGAAGTATAATTTTATAGAAAGATAGACATCTTCAGTTAGCATGTAGGTGTCCTCGCACTACAAGTCTGTACACATTTTAGCCTCAGGTAGTGAACACGAATCCCCAAGTAGTTAAAATACAATTGTGTTCCAGCAGTGACCCCTCTGGACAGAGAATTGGCCACAGGAGGGGGACTTAATTTCTTTATGCAGGAAAACATAAGGGGGAAAAACTTTCTACTTATAGTAAATGTATTACATGTACAAGCCTACTTATATACTGTGTCAAATTAGTGCGCATTTCTTACAGTGCAGATTAAGATTTCTTCAGTCATTTTATGTCTGTCTGCAAGTACTTTAAACTTTATAAGATCAGAGAATGCTTACCAAAAAAGTTGCTGCAATACACTCAGTTGGCCATAGAATTCTTGTTTTCAATCTATAGACAAAAGAGTTTACCTGTACATTCAATCTTTTGGGCTTAAGATGCTTGAAAAACAATTCAGGCTATATAATGTTAAATGTTTCTTTTTCATTTAAGAAATTATTCATTTCATTATGTAAGGCTACAAAGTACAGTTGAACTTCGGTATCTCAAACACTGATATCTCGAATACCCTGGATAAGTCGAAGTGATTATGAAGTCCCAACCACATATTCTTTAAGTATTTTACCCCTGATATCTCGAATCCTCTGATATCTCGCAGTTTTTTCCTCGGCCCTATCGAGCTTGAGATAACAAGGTTTGACTGTACTTTGTTTTTTTGGTGAATGTGAAAGTTTACTATTTGTAGTGGAGAAGCAGGTATGGAGGATGGTTCTCCAGTTATACCCCTGTCTGGTTGACTGCACCACCTCCCCCTCCCCGAGTGTGTGTAAGGCCCTCCGTGATGCCCTCCATGAGTACGCTGACCTCCTGTCTCCCCCGACAAGTGCCGTTACCAACGGAACCACCTGACCAATGAACAAACCCAAAACTGGAACAAAGTAACACTCGGAACTGGATCTGGTGTTTGGTTCTGGTGCATCAGTGCAATCAACAAATATTATTTATGGTGGAAGGGATTTATCATGTGATATACTACAGATCTGCAAAGGCAAACCATACTTAGAGGAACCTTGTTAGAGTTCCAATGCTAGGTTTAACCTGTAAAAAAGGGAACAATGGCTGGTCATAAGGTGGAGATATCAGTGTATTGCTTATGAAAGAAAAGATATGTCACATACTGTATGGGTACTTATTATACAAAAACAGCTAAAGACAGATTTTAGTGGTTAGTGACCTTGTTCTTTAGGGTAGATCATAGACCCTGTGGTATAATTTTGAAGAATTGCTTTCAGTATTTTTATGTATAATCCTTATATAAAATAATGTTTTGGCAGTATTCATAAAATTGAGCCAAAGGCGCCAAAGAATGAATCTATTAATAAGTACACATACAGTAGTATTTATGATGTATTTTAAACAGTGTCGGTAGATTGTAATTACATGTATTAATTGCATTACTCATATGTATGATTATATTATTCATCTCTGAGAAAAAATGCTAGTCCTACAAAAAATAAAGTTTAGCTCATTTGTGATGTTGTACGTTAGGATTTGATACGTGGTATAACATGGTGCTTTACAGATGAAATTTTTTCTCATGGAAATCTTTTGTTCAACATGTCTACGTACTTGATAGATTATTATTTTCTTCATCATACAGAAATGGAATCATATATTTTATCATGATTAATGCTTTTTACTGTAAATTTGGGCAAAGAAAAAAAAAAAAACAAACAAATATATATTTATTTTAAAAAATCAAGAAATGCTGTCAGATGTTGAGGTTGCTTCCTGAATAATCTGCTTGCTATGATAAAACCACACCTGTTCATTTATTTGTTGACTATCATACCTGTAATATTTGTTTATGTCTATATTAAACACCATTACAATATATATTATAGCATTTTATATTCCTTAATGTACTGCACCTCCATCAATTGCAAGCTAAAAAGATGTGTAAATATTTTCAAAGGAAATCAATGTATAAATGTCAATTAACAGACTGGTAAAAATGATTTGGGGGGGGGGGGGGGGGCATTGGATGTGTTCTCTTCATGTGATATGAGAAATTTGTGGACTCAAGTCATCTGATGAAGTTTCTTATAACTTTTTTACCACAGTACAATCATATTCCACTTTTGTACAATTGACCTACCTTAATGTTAAAGATCTTGCTTGCATTTGGCAAAAAGTAGGCAGTGTTTTTCGTACAACTTTTTTTGTCAATTACAATGTTTTTGTACATCAACCGTTCAAATTTGGAATGATTCAAAACATATTTCATAACAAGTTTATATTACCAGACTTTCAACTTACATAGCTGCGACATATTTCCATGATATTCAAGATATCGATATTTGAGATACTGAATATCAGCTGTATTAAATGGAAGGGGTGTAAACAGTTATGAATTAGTCAGAATTAATATTCTGCGATAAATCCAGTAATCAAAGAGTGGAATAAATAAAACATACACATGATAAAGACACATGTCTTCAATAACTGTGATTTGAACTTGTGCAGCATTCATTGAATGCTAGTCATCAACTTGATTGAAATTATACTTAACTGAAACGTTATTAGATTTCAACACCAATTAAAAAAAAAAACATGTTTTTATTAAATTACGTGCCATAAACAATAAGTACAAAAATAACGTATATTCTACAAGATTTTTTTATATTACACCAGTTAAAGTATGCGTGTATGTACATATGAATTGTGATCAGACATAGAGATTGTCACCAAGAATCCATTTAAGGAAGTTTAGCTGAAGTGCCTGGACAAAATCTCCGGTACCTGGTCCTCCGTGTAGTGGTAGACGTAAAAATTATCTCCCTTGGCTCCCGAAATCATGGGAGAAATTCCTACAAAATAATAAATGTGAATCAGATGTACAAAATGGTTCACGGGTTAAATACAAATCAATGCTCTGATGCAGCAGGGGCCCCTCCCCTTCCCCCTCCCTTTTATGATTCTTATATATCAACATTCGAGTTACGTCTCTCAGCAAAGGTTAATTCCTCTGTGTCAAGACACTGGACACGAGTATAGTAAATTTTTAGAGGGGATATTTTAGCTTACTTTTCTCTGGCTCGGGACGAAAAAGACAAATGATTGTTTTGTTCATGGCCACTGCTCTTCCGATCTCGTATCCCACGCCGGTGGAAGCTTGTGTTACCTCAGCAACTAGAACTATATAAAATAGTCAAATCAACTGTACATGTACGTTTTCTTGCTTCCCGAGTATTCAGTTCCTTCCCTCAAACCCTTCAAGCTCCCCCAAAAGAGATAACTTTTCAACTTTTATCTTCTTTAAAGTTTAAATTGAAAAGGAGGAGGTTTAAGGAAGCTGTAAGGCCAAACAAAAAAATATGTGTGGTTCCGGTTACACTTCCAAAAAAATTAGGGTAGGTAGGTAGGGATTTTTTTTTTTTTTTTTTTTTTTAACAAAATGATTTTCTTAATTTTTTCTAAATAATACCTATCACTGCTTTGCAAATGGCATTTAGATGTGGTGTGATAATATACTAGTCAATATTGGTAGGGGACACCTACATGCTAGCTTGCTTTGGATTTAACACTATTAAACACTTGCACTATGTTTTGCAAGGAGGCCGTCATTGCTGAAACTAAAACTTAAACTGGAGCCATTGATGGAAATCGGGGGAAATTCCGGAAAAAATATGAAAATTGCCAAAAAAAAGTTTAGGGTCGGGGGTATAAAATAGGGAAGGTCGGGTAACCGGAACCACACATATTTTTTTATTTGGCCTAAACATGACACATTAAAGAGTTTTAATTCCTTGTTAGATGTAACTTAATGTAGTTAGAGTGATCTTCCCTTAGATGTAAGATAGCATGAATAAAATTTACACTGAATGTCACAAATGACTAAAAATATTCCCCACATTATTTAAAACCAAGCTAAATCAATTAACAACAAAATTTTGCAGATACCATAAATTGAAATTGATATATTGGAAAGCTTGAAATGTAAATCTTTATACGTGATTTTCTCGAAGAAAAAAAAAAAAAAAAAAAAAAAAAAAAACATATTATTTTATGTTTAAAGGTTCCTTAATTGATAAATTATAATGGATTACCGTCACATTGGCTTAACCAGTCTATGTCCCTGTCATGAATTAATATGTCTGTGAGACCTTCTGCTTCTTCATCTTGTTTAAAAAAAATAATCATCAACATAATCTTGTTTAAAAAAAAATAATCATCAACATAAATATCGAACATAATACCCCACAAAAAAAATGGGACATGGACAACCAACCCATCCCACGCCTCCTGCAGTTTCAAGTAATTCAATTCAATTCAGTTTATTGACATCACCATGTTGACATACAGTCAAAATAAGAAATCAAATGACAGATAACAGAAAAAAAGAGAAGAATATTATAACATAATTGCATGCAGTTCAATTTTACATAGTTCCTTATAGACCTTGGCATTGTTTCCTCTGCATAAAGCATTTATCTAAGTAGATACATAAACGTTTAGTAAGTAAGTAAAATAAGACTTCAGTTGAAAACGAGAAATATTAGTAGCTCGTAGAGAGGAGAAGTTTATTTTGTTACGAAAATAGAAATTATTAGAAAACAAATGAATACATGTAATAACAAGATGTGTTTGTGAAACACTATGCACCCGGCGGCAACAAAGTTCGAAAAAGCTATTTTTAGCATATAGGTCACAGTCAAGGTCACAAGGTCATTGACCTTGGTGTCATTTGAAAGAACTTAATGAGTGGAGTATGCATACCAAATACGAAGTCTCCCTCTCTCATGGTTCAAATGTTATGGTGAAGGTTAAAGTTGACAACAAACAGACAGACAGGACAAAAACAATATGCGCCCTCGATCTATCGATCCGGGCGCATAAAAAAGGTATTTATTTTTTTTAAAAAATACAGTAAAGGGGGGGGGGGGTGTCCTTACCCAAAGTACCTCTGATTAAAAAAAATATATCTCAAATGAGAAAATGAAGATTTGGTTTCCGTGCAAATATTCAATAACCCCCTTCCAATTCTTTTAATCACTTGCTTGTAGAAAAAAAGTGAATTTTGTCTAAAAATCGATTTGTTTGAAAAATTACCTGCTTCTACAGTGGAACTAGCCACGTGTTCCGTTAATACCGTCCCGCACTTTTTCAGGTGATTGACGAGGCGCAGGTATAAATCAGCATCTTGTCGGCCACCCGTTATACTCCCGGCAAAGTAAATTTTGTGGAGCATCGACATCTGAAATGAGAAATAAAATCATATATAAAAAAATATAAAAAGAAAACGAAAAAAAAACAGCAAATAACAATTTTTCACGACTTACAGAAAGGTCGACGGATTTCTTTAACAAAGAGTTATGCATTACGACAGTGGTTATACGGACAACAACCAATAAAAGTTTTGTACATTATATATACATGATTGATTTAGTCCAAATCAAGGCCCTATCGAGCATCACAAATAATTTGATTCTTAAAAGCACATTTAAGAGTGAGGGGAAAAAAACATTGTTTCAGAATAGAAAAGTTAAAATTTACGAAAGGGTTAATGAAATAACCTTCTCGAATATACCTTAATTACATCCAGAAATGGAGAGGAACTCTCGATGCAATGGTTTAAATAGCATGTGAATCATCGACTCTCCTCTCCATGCACTTGAAGTATGCTCCAATCAAAAACAAATCTAACTAAAACTTGTTTTTTTTTTTTCCTTACCATTGTTTTCATTCTTACACGTACGCAAATGACCTCTACTTATGGCGTCAAACGTACAATAGTACACACCTTATTTTGCATTTTTTCTGCACAACCTTCAATAACAATACACCGTGACGAAGCAGTCAAAAATATACGCAACGTAGATGACAATCCTCATGAGTTGATTGAACTTTTAAAAAAAAAATCAAAAAAAAAAAAAAAAAATAAATAAATAAATAAAAAGATGTGTTTGTGAAACACTGATACTCCCGCATGGCAACTTATAGCGAAGGTTAAACTTCAAATATGTTGGTACCCAAAGTAAGGCTTTGTCTCGGGGAATATACCTGTGGAATATAAAAGTCCTAGCAGCTATGGAAAAGTTTGGGTTTTTTAAGTAAATCAAACAAGAAAGGTCCTGTCACAAGGAATACACATGTGAAATATGAAAGCCAAATATGAAAATCCAAAGTTATGGGCAGGCCTAGGGTTAAAGTTTTTGCGGACAAACAGGCAGACAGACGGATGGACAGGGCAAAAACTGTATACTCCTGAATCTTCGATTACGAGAGCATAAAATATACATATACATAAACATACATACATATACATAAATATAACTTAACACAGCTAGGCGCATGCTCGATTAATTCAGTTGAGATTTGCTCCGTGTGCATTGAATTCTGTCTTAAAGCAAGTCATCATAAACGGTTATAAAAAAGTTAAAGTACCGATGACATCTACGTTGTAAATATTCATCACGTTTATAATTACTTTCACATCGTGATCGTAGGGACCCGTTCTCCAGCCCCCTCTCTCCCAATTATTTTGCGGATGTATGCTATACCAGTCAACGGAAAACAAAGTAATTTACAGTTGTATACCCTTTCAATAATAATGTAATAATGTCTGGGGGGTTTTTTTTTGGGGGGGGGGGTTCCAATGAATTCCTGTTCAGCTCCCATCCCCCGAATTGATGAAACTGCTTCCATTGTACACTCCCAGCCCAGGATGGGTTGTTCGCATCCGCAGATCCATTGAAAGTAAAATCAGTTTTGTAAAGGGGTCTAAGTGTCCTTGACATGCGAAAAAGGGTTATTATTAAGGAGTGTCTTGGTTTTCTATTGTATATGTCTTTATTTGAAATATAAAAGGGGGTAGGCTCGATTCCTACAGGCCTGTAACAAAAGAGGTGTGGTTAATGAAATCATGCAAGGCAATTGCTTGATTAATATTCAGTAGAGAGTCACTCCCGTGTGCAAGATTTTACTCTGCGGAGTTTTTCCTTTCGTGATTCAAAGTGGGCACGTAGTATCAAGGGAGCAGACCCCCCTTCTTTTCGGGAATAGTGTCCTTTACAAAATTTGTAGATTTTTTTCAATTTAAATTTGGATATGACAATTGAATTGTCATATACAGATTTACTGATTTAGATTTATTTATTTTATTGAAATAATAATTTCTATACAGTTTGCAAAAACTTTAACATTGCCCATAACTTTTGATTGGTTGGAGCTATGGCTTATATATTTCACAAGTGTATTCCTTGTGACAAGACCTTTCTTTGGGTACTATCATTTTTTACCTTGATCTTGGAGGTTGACCCAGTTTTGAAAAATTTTACCGAACTTTAACCTTGGCCGTAACTTTTGAACAATTAGTGCTAGGGCTTTAATACTTCACTTGTGTAATCCTTGTGACAAGTCCTTTCTTTGGATACCAAAAACTTTGACGTTTTGACCTTGACCTAGAAGTTTGACCTTTTTTTTTTTAAATTCACATTGGCTATAACTTTTGAACAGTTGGTGCTAGGGTTTTCATACTTTACATATTTAATCCTTGTGACAAGACCTTCCTTTGGATTCCAACAACTTTGACCCTTTGACCTTGGAGTTTGACCTGCTTTTGTAAAACTTTAAACTTGACCATAACTTTTGAATGGTTGCTGCTAGGGCTTTCATATTTGATATGTCTATTCCTTTTGACAAGACCTTCCTTTGGATACCAACAATTGTAATCCATTGACCTTGACCTTAGAGTTTGACCTACTTTTGAAAAACCTTGGCCGTTACTTTTGAATGATTGGTGCTACGGATTTTATATTTCACGTGTATATTTTTTGTGGGAATGCCTTTCCTTGGGCATCATTAATTTTGACCATTTAACCTTGACCTTGATGTTTGACTTACTTTTTAAAAACTAACCTTTTCCATATCTATTCAATGGTTGCTGCTAGGACTTCCATATTTCACAGGTATATACCTGGGGACAAGACTTTACTTTGGGTACCAACATATTTGATGTGCATTTGCGAAAGTTTCACCTTTGTTATAAGTTGCCATACGGGGGCATCAGTGTTTTCACAAACACATTTTTCTTTAAATTTTTTTCAATTTTATTTTTTTATTTTATTTATTTATCTATTTATTTATTTTTTGTGCTTGTCAAGAAATTTCTGGGTTGGAAATTTTTTGACTGGGGTGGACTCTCCCTGGAAAAAATTCCTAGATCAGAGCCTGATTTTGGTTTACAAGAATTCCGTGTTCCATACAAAATTAACTCCAAAAGATTCTTTTTAGGAAAATTCTAAATGTGCGCTCATATTGAAGATAAAAATACAAGGAGAAAAAAGAAAAAAAAAATTAAAAATCTGACGATTCATTTGAAAAGTTTCACTTTGCTCTTGTCGAGACTCATTCATTTTGGATTTCTCGAAAATATCAGTAGAATACAGATGACGAATATGAAGTTTACCAAACATTATTATTATACCTCATATAAATAATCTCTAGTAAAATAGAATCTGATTGGCCGATACAGTCACGTGACCGTCGTGTTTGCCCTGCAACAAAACTTCGTGTTTCACGGTTATGACGTCTATGCGGTGACTTAGATGGTTACTACTGAGTTTGATCGTTTATATCATTGATTGATATTGTCGACTCAAACGTGTAAAATATAAAATATTTACAGAAGTGTTTTCACGGGTGGGGTTGTAATGTTACTGGTGTGTAAATTACATTGACTCGTCACGAATGAATGTTTTTATGAAGCGGGACTAATGGTGTAACTAACATCTGTTTCATATTGTTCTTATCAAATGTTTTACTTTATTCATCGGATTTTCTTTGTATTTCTTGCATTGTGCTTGATTCGGTATAATAAACAATTTATTGCATGATAGTGAGGGAGACATGAAGATTTCTTCGCCCATGAAGAATCATATTCCCCGAGGGCGTTGCCCTCGGGGAATATGATTCTTCATGGGCGAAGAAATCTTCATGTCTCCCTCACTATCATGCAATAAATGTATAATGTTTTCTAATAACAATATTAAAGTACAAGTAAACATAATTAAAAGTGGTATAATAACCCAAAAAAATCACTATTTCTGTGTGTGTGTCAGAAAGGGAAGGTGTTGAAATCGATCAATACAAAGTTTTTAATCTCGGTGCAATGCTAAATACACTGTCTTGTAAACTTAAATTAACATTCATCATCTTTATTCTTCTGCAATATCAGAACCAGAGGTCTCTGTCGAGACTATATATAGCGCTTGTTTCTACTCAATAAAGGAAGAGAAAAGCAGCACCTTAAACTTAGCAGCTATGGCAACATCAATAAAATGAATTATGATTCTTGGCTAACTTGTATATCAAGTTTGTTTTTATTCAGACCGAAAACGGTAGGAAGAGTTCCACATTGAAGGAAAAAAAACATTACTAGTAAACATTATCCTATTTTAGTAACCAGTCCAGCACTATTCATCAACCCAATAATCAGATTTATGTATCTTAGTGTAATCTACTTGTGTATAATGTAATATTAAATCGAACCAAAACTGTCTAATTGTATACTATTATTGAAATTGGATTAAATCTGAAGGAACAATAGCATTTTCACCGAATTTTCTATTTTTAGTAACATTGTTATTACATGTACCGTTCAACGAAATCAAAAGCCGATATATTGAGTTATGTATCTAATATAGTCTTACTGAAATCAGACGAAAACTGTGGGGGCGTTCAGAAAGAATTTCACAAAAATTTCTATTTTAAGTAATCATAACACAGTTCATCGAAATCAAAATTTGATAACCAGAACTATGTATCTTAGTATAGTCATTTGATTTTTGACAATCAAAAATTGATATACTGAATAATGTATCTTAGTATAGTCAACTTGTGTACCAGATCTTGAAATCGGGCCAAGCTGTGACCATAAAAGACCAAAACTGTGTAGGGTGGCAATCATAAAAGAATTTCACAGAAATTTCTATAATAAACATGGCAACACTGTTTACCGAAATCAAAGGCGATAAACAGTGTCTTATTACAGTCTATTTGTGTACCAAGTTTCATTGAAATCAGATCAAAAACGTAGGAAGAATAATCATTGGAAAATTTTCACAGAAATTTCAATTTTTAGTAACCAAGGTAAAACTGTTCATCAAAATCAAAAAGCGATACACAGTATTCTACTAATACTCTACTTGTGTACCAATGCAAGTCTTTTTCTGAAATCATTAAGGCGCTCCCCATCTATTCGTAAATGACGGAATGATAAGTCTATCCACATGTGTTTAAGAACAGGACCCCCCCTCCCCCCCCCCCCCCCCACCCGAGTATAGATCCCGAGCCTTTTCAACTTTTTTCATAAATAATCTTTCTATGACATATTCATAATTTAATCCATACCATCAATCGGAAAAAAAATCACCTACACAGGGCTCTAATTGGCGACTAATTTAGTCGCCATGGCACCTAAAAATTATGATTGGCACCTTAAATTTTTCTAAAAGTCGCCAAATTGACGACCATTTTAAATTGACTTGGTGATCGTCAATTTACTGAACTATAATTAAACATTTTCAAATTTGTTTTTATAAAGAGCAGAAAAGAAGTTTGAAAGTTAGCAATGGACATGTCTCTATATATTTACTAATATCAGCTTTTAAATTAGTGCCTAAGAAAAATTTACCCGGCGACTGAAAATTTGCATTGGCGACTTAATTTTTTTTTTTATTAGGAGCCATTTTGGTGCCTAAATTTTAGAGGTCACATAGAGGCCTGGACCTAAAACAAACATTTAAAAAAAAAAATACTATCCCACTCTTTACACAAGTAACAAGATATTTTATTGACCAATCAAGGGTCCCAATAATGCATATTTGTATAATTGTAATCAAGCTACATTGGGTTTAGTGTCCATAACCCTCTAATTATGAATATATTAATTATTTAACCAACATGCTTTAAAAATTGCAAATTTGTAAAATATTTTATTACAAACACATCATGAAAATGTTGTTTTATTATTTTTTAAAATTTATTTCAAAAGTTATACTAAATTGAAATTTTGACTTAAATCTGTTCTCAATTTAAGGTCCTGGGGCTCAACTCCTATAGAGAAATTGTGTTTTAATATGAAAAATTGATTATTTTTGCCCTCTTTGGTGTAATTATGCCATTTCATAATAGTTAGTGTTAGATGAAATAACGAAGAAAATTTTGTCATAATAGAGATTTAATTTTTCACTTTTTTTTTAATTTGTCGCACAATAGGCATTTTGCTTGCCTTGTTCGCCCATCTTCTTAGAATGGGGATCGAGTGCCTATGTGAAATCGGACCAAAACTGTAGGAAGAGTAGCATTTAAAAAAAAATGTTTACAGACGGACAGACAGACAGACGAAGGACACCTTACTGATGCATAAGCTATTTTGGTCTTCTTGAGCTAAAATTCCACGTGTCTGCCAGCTCAGCTGGGTAACGAAGTAACAAAGACACGCGGAAAGTGATTTGAAGTTTGGCGGGAATACCTGTCTAACCAACCACTACTTCCGCGTGTTGCACGGGGATGCTCCAACAGATTTGGTAGACCGGCGAGTTTCAGTGTCGAGAAAGGAAGTGTTTAGGAAAAGCACCGAGTTTATTGGTAAGTGGCTATTTTTATATCTCACTCCGAATTTAATGAGCTATATACATGTAGTGTACATGTATACAATACATGTATGTGTGCAGATCAATGCACCTCCAAAGTCAACTCATTCATCGCAGGTCACGCCCTTTTCACAACATTCCATGTTTTGTATATTTTAAGTGTAAAACGTGTTATCACTGTAAGGTAAAATGTCATAGATACTTTTATTCAGTTTGTAGATTAGATTTAGCTAGATATACTCGGTGATATATATTTAAATCAATTTTACATCAACAGGTAATAAATATATATCGATAACAAAATTTACACCTGTGGCATGTCGAATCTGGGGGGTGTGCCAGACAAATAAAAAGAGTAATTAATAAATGATTTAGCAGTTGAATTATTTGATTTTAAATGTACATCAGTTGCACATGCAGTTGTCGATAAGGAAATGTATCGTGAATTTATAAAATTTAAATGTTGAAACTTCCTCAGCCCAGGCTTAAATTAAGAGTAGCAAAGATTAATGTTGATAACTTCATACATGCATGTACAGTAACACAGGTATTGAATTGATTGTATGCCCCTCCTAGTGACTCAGATTTGAGTGTGTGTAAGCCCAGTGTCATTTTCACATGGACAGGTATATGATATTATGAATTACCTGTTTTTCATGTCATAAACATCCGTGACTGATCTAACAGGGAATTTGGGCACAAATAATGTGAACAAATGTGCTCCGTGAATGAATTAAGTATGCTTTTTACATTAGGTGTGTCGACATAAAAAAAATTATCTTTAGTACAAATGTGGGCACTTCCTTTTCCTAAAGGAAAATTATATTATATTTGCTTGATTAAACATGCATGCAAGTGAATGTTTTATTAAGGTGCATGCTGTTAATTAATAAGAGTAAATGTATATGCAAAGGTTCCTGTATTCAATAAACAGTTGAAGCTTGCTAGGTCAGATAATCTTTACAGCAGTACAAAATTACAAATATTCTAGCTATTAACACCCCTGAAGTAATTGGATCCACATTTTCAGTGAAATCAAAACATGTTTCCTCTCCCTGAGTAAACACATCCCCAGTGTATACATTCCTCCACATTGCTCATAAAGAGTTTGTGACTCACATGAAGTATAAACCCTTGTCAAAATTTACAACTCCTACACAATTTCCTTTTTAGCTAACGTTCAGTCAGGTAAGATTACCTAAAGTCTACCTTCATTGATAAATTTAATACCATTCATAAAAACTTTTAATTTTAACCTCTCTGAATATTAAACATTGCCGGGATCTCTAGAGTTGCCTGGAGTTGGAAATGATTCTTGTATGCCATATAATATTCTGAAGACACACCATTCATCTGTAAATATTTCTATGTGTGTGTAGATGTGTAGTAGAATTCAGGCTGTGTCAAACTGGAATGTCAGTGAATTATGGATGCAGTAATTTGTTTATAGAGTTATAAGTAATTCATGCTCCATGATTAATTCACTGTCTGTGGCCAGCTAGATTTTTGGATTGTAGGAGATTTGGGGGTCTAGTGCCAGATGTGTCTGTTGGTTCTGAGTGCTACAGACAAACAGACGATTACACTGCTATTATTGTCAGTCAGCGTTTGTCTGTAGTAGCTCTTTCACATCTATATTGCTAATTAAAGGTAGATTAAATCTATCATTGATGTGTGCTGTTAACTAATTATACTTGATAATCATGCAGATTTTTTCTGAAGATAATTACTGTTTCTGTACATGGATTCCAATTAAAGATTAATTTACCTTTAACCTTATAGTTTTTTCCCCCAAACTAACATTGTTTTTCTTCCTAACGGTATTAAATATTTGATATTAAACATGTAGACAGCTGAAAGAATGTGTGGAATGCAGGGCAGCCTTCCTTATGTGTGTGGAGAGTTTTTGTGAGGATATAATACTCCAGTAAATCTTCAGTGTTCATCTAAGTTTTCTGTGCTAAATAAAAATAACGAGTAAGATTAAAACAGATAGTGAGTCAATGTTAGGAACATCTGACATCTTGTTTCTTTCATGTGAGCATGTTTTCTTTTCTCCTTTTTTTGGCTTAAGAAAATTTTCCACATGTT
Organism: Saccostrea echinata; assembly: GCF_033153115.1. Classification (NCBI taxonomy): domain Eukaryota; kingdom Metazoa; phylum Mollusca; class Bivalvia; order Ostreida; family Ostreidae; genus Saccostrea; species Saccostrea echinata. The sequence continues at coordinate 12,738,701 of NW_026889764.1, forward strand.
AAATTTTATTATCTTTAAGTAGAAAGAATGTGTGGAATGTTTTATGAGAAGTTCTGAGGGGTAATTAGTCTTGTTCACTTTATTTACAAAGTCTAAAGTAATATTAATATATGCAGGACTTTAAAACAATGCATCAAACACCATTTATGTGGTATCAATAGCATCGATAAAATTCTCATAGCTGCAGTAGTTTTTGTGTGTTAATTTTATAAGTTGAAGTTAAAACCAGTCATATGACTCAACATTTGCAGAGAACTAATTCATGAGTCAATAGAAATTTTGATTTTAAAGTTTTTCAAATGATTGGATTTTGTTGAAAACATCTGTATTATTTAATGTAATTGTTTGGACCGTGGATATCAGCCTGGGAAGCTCAGTTGGTAGAGCACCTGACTAGTGATGCAGGGGTACCGGATTCGATTCCCAGTCCAGCCATACATTTTCTCCTTTCCTGTTACAGAATTGGTGCTGTTGACCACCCCTGGACTTGCAGGTGAAAGTCCTGCGAGGGGCTAATAAGAACTTGGGTCGTGTCTTCGAGGGTGAAGACAATTTAAGAAGGGAGGAATGTAATATATCGGCCTGGGTAGCTCAGTTGGTAGAGCACCTGCAGGGGTCCTGGGTTCGATTCCCAGTCCAGCTATATATTTTCTCCTTTCTTACAATTATAAGTCCCTTAGACAATTATGATTTAATATTGTAAACTATAATCAATTCACTAGGATGACAATTGGTAGATTTAAGAGGAAGGGGGCATCCATCAGATCCCCCCCCCTTCAAATTTTAGATTAGTCATTGTTTCATCTAAGAAAAAAAATGCATTTTGGATAAAGGTGTAGAAATCTGTATTCTGCCAAGGCAGACTGAGCTTCTAGATCGAGGCTCGATTCCAAGGCTTTGAATCCATAGACCTTAAAATATTAGTTTTATTGATTCTTATTATTAATTATGATGATGGGAAAAAATAAAAGTGTTTTCTCAGAGGGCTTTATTTTCTCCAGAATTCAGAAACTAATACAAGGGCTTAGCCCCCTGGATGCCCACCAGGGCTTGATTCACCCTGAACCTCCACTTGGGCTTAAATCACTCTTGACCCCCACCAGGGCTAATTCACCATGGACCCATACCAGGGGCCAGAGCTTAATTCATCCTGTACCCACACTGGGGCTTAATTTACCCTGGACCCACACCAGGGACCAGGGTTTAATTCACCCTGGACCCACACCAGGGGCCAGGGCTTAATTCACCCTGAACCCACACCAGGGGCCAAGGTTTAATTCATCCTGGACCCACACCAGAGGCCAGGGTTTAATTCACCCTGGACCCACACCAGGGGCCAGGGTTTAATTCACCCTGGACCCATACCCGGGCTTAAATCACCCTAGACCTGCACCAGGGCTTAATTCACCCTGGATCCATGCCAGAGCTTAATTCACCCTGGACCCAGTCACCAGGGCTTAATTCACCCATGACCCACACCAGGACTTAATTCACCCTTGACTCACACCAGGGCTTAGTTCACCCTGTACCAGCATATGGGTCCAGTCATTAATTGGTTGTCCAGTGGAAACTAATCAAATTAAATGAATTATCTTGGTGTATATCTGAATCATTTCTATGTATAAGCAATGTTTTCCAGAACCAGTTCAAATGAATTATTAAATTCTAATCAAGGATAGGCAAGTCATACAGTAAGACGTGAATATAAGCAGAGTATTTTTTTGCTCAAAATCTATGACATGTCAAAGCTTAAGGGCCGGTCACATGAATATTTAGCCTTTTCTTAGATGCTTAAGTTAATTCTTTGGTTAATTAGCTCATGAAACTTAAGTATGAAATTTTTATTTTTATGAATATCATCAGGAATGAAAGTATATTGCCGAGTTTGATCAGCAATAACTACATGCATGTACAAACTTAATGGTTCATACTAGAGTTTTCAAAAATATTGTTTGGGAGGTTAATATTGGCACTCAGATTAACAGGGCGCCACTGTATATTATGATCTAGCTATCTAATGGTGCATTCTGTATGCAAACATCTTAGGATTTTAACTCGGACGTATCAATCAAGATTGGCAGAATTTCTCAAGGCCATTTTGACTTTTTCTGATAAAGTACAGTTTCTGCTGTATGGTATTCAGTGTGTAGTATATAAACAGTTCTGAGCTGTTTCAATAATAATGCAGGATTCAATGTTAGTTATCTTTGATGCAGTGTGAAGAATTTCTAGTAATGGTCAAATTAGGGCACAGAAACAGGGTTGTCTGTAATACCTGAGGGCTGGGGAATTTCCCAGCGTATAATGTTATCTCCCTGTTAATAAGGTATTAATTCCATCTCAACCCCCTGTAAGGGGAGGAACCCCAGACCCCCTTCTACTTTTTTAAATATATGTCCCCTTTTATATCAATTCTTAGGGACAACCCTATACATAAATATAAAACATTCTTCATGTTCTTAGGGTTTAAACTCCAGTAAAATTTTTCCTTGCCATTAGGATGCTGTAGTAATTAAGGCTATGTTTCGGTAAAAAGTGCAGAATAGAAGATTTTAGTTATCAGGCTTTGAAGTAAGTGTGCACACGTTTATCTCTGAATCATCGTCACAGCTGCTTCCCATGCCGAGGAATATCTCTTTGTTGTCTGCTTGGCAAATCTATATATTCAGTTTTGTTGTGTGTGTTTCTTTTTATATTCTGCAATGAGTTTAGCATCATGAACCCCCCCCCCCCCCCCCCTGCAAAGTAATTAGCAAGATGTCTTGTAGCATATCTTTTATTAAAGCATGAGTGGACACTTACAAGAAAAATTTAAGAGCAAATGGGCCAGACACACTATATTTTATATACCTCTCTATACTTTAATACATGCTTTACAATTTTAAGGGGTGGGGGTGGATGATATGCTCCCCATTAATCTTCCAATTATAAAAGAATTATTTCAGTAATCAAGGTGCGGCACTTCATTAATCCAGACAATTTGGATGAGATCACAAGTGTCCAGGTCAACAGGGCTTGACTTTGTTTGATTTTTATGAAATTTTATGCAAATTTGAAAATTGCATTGAGTCTATAAACTTGCATATATTGAATTATAATTGAAATATTCAGGACATATTTGTTCTGGTACCATGCAATATCTCAACAAGGAAGACCAATAAGTTGGTATAAAATTTTTTTTTTGAGTTTTTAAAAACTTACTTCACATTTATAAATATTAAAAGTGAGGATCATAATGGCCTTTATGTTAAGTGAATGAATGGGGCATCTTTTATCATCATGTATCATTGTCACCTTGTACATAATTAGGGAGGAGTCTGTTGTGACATTGACAGGGGAGTCAGATTTCAATCAATCATAGGTTCTTATGGCTGTTCTGATGCAGCTCATGATGAAATGATCGAATTCACTGAGTAATGAAGGCTATGTAGATTTATCAGTAATAAGCATCTGTAGGTTCTCATTATTATTAAATAAGGTATATTACATTACATATGGTCTTTGAAAAGGCTTTTTCAGATTTAATTTCAATCAGGTAAACATCCTGAACCTAAGAAATTAAAATCTGATCAATATCCAGTGGTTAAATTAAGTGATGGCAGAATTTGAACTTGATCTGCATCATGGTCATTGACATTAAAATAGATATTGCAGGGTGCATGCGTGTTTGAGTCACCAAAAACTGCTGAAATGGCAGACCTTGTGCATTTTCTTGTGATATGATGGGCTGATTGCCACCTTAAACTACGCTGACTGCTTCAAACACAAATATATAACTGCCTAGCTCTTAGAAATTCTCCACTAATGCAAGCCTGTGTTTAATTCTTCTGCATCAGCTGTAGGGAAATATTACATGTAGACAGTCAGTTAGTGATTCATAGTGTTTCAAATTTCATTCGTTTTTTTCTTTCAGATTATTGGATTTCTAGGTAAACGTGGGCTTCACTGTTCAAAGTAAAATATCTCCAGCAAAATGGCAGGTAAGTCTTTGCTAATACAATTAATATATATATATATATATATATATATATATATATATATATATATATCTATAATATGTAGAATGTACAATTACATAAATGATTATTATAAATATGTAAGATCTAATCTTAGTAATAGGTATTATACTTCATAGTGCTGCAGAGAATTGTAATAGATTATCCTGAATGCGTAAAACAAACTTTATAATGGTAAACACTAAAATCTCAGCTATTCATTTCTAGTCCATCTAATAATGGATAAGTATATTTACCATGGGAGAGCTCTTGCTAGACTGTCTGCATTGCAATGGCATTTATTATCATAGGTCAAGGTCATATATACAGTGCAGAGCAGATCCATTCCTAAGTACCTGTAAGCATTAATTATCTGCAGGTTACACCTGCATGAATGAGCTGGTTCACCTAGGAATGGATGCATTTCTGAATACAATTGATTGGTATTTCCTAGAAAACTGCATATCCAGGGTATAGGGTCAGGCACTAGCTTGAAATGGGATCTCAAAAAAATCTTAACCAGGATATATTACTATCTGAAAAACAGACTTCTTTCTGCATTTACACAGATATCTCGAAGACCATGGAAATGTCGGAGCAATTTGGAAGTCCCAATTAAGCTCTAGCTTTTTAAGTATTTTATCCTCAAAATCTGGAACCCTTGGATATCTCAAAAATATTTTTCTTGGTCTCATCGAGTTCTAGATAACAAAGTTTGACTGTACCAGGTTAAAACAGAGTCAAATTTTTAATTGTCACCAGGAAATTTGAACTCATGAAATAGCAAATTAGGAGAAAAGGAAGGGATTTTAACTGTTCCTTTTCATGTTCTAAGTCAATGTTTTATTGGTTTTTTGGCTGAGTAAAGGAAAATGTCTACAACCAAAAACATATTTGTTTTGATGCCCTCTAGGACTGGTAAAAGCAAAGAAATATGACTGGAAGGATTCCAACATGGCCCTGTTTGGGTCAGACACTGAGAGACAGGTCAAAAGTAAGTATTCTGTGAAATCAAAGCCATTAATGAAACTGTTTGTAAAAGGTGAGTTTATTACAGAAGTAGAATGAATATTTAAACAAGCTAAGTTAGGCTTTAATTGTCAGGGTACCTTTTTCAGTTGTAAAGCCAGGGCCTTGGTAAATAATATCTTGTTTTATGTCCCTTAATTTTCTAAAAGGTACCCTCCAGTCTGACTTAAAAACATTATTAACCTATTTTAAAAGCACAATCAATAATAAGCAAAATATTGACTAATGAATGAGAAAGGAAGTTGTGTATATGTTGTTTCTCTGTAATTTCAGAAATTTAACACATATTTAATTCACTCTGTAAAGAGCTAAAGCCACGAACCATCATATTTGGCCCTGTGTTTTTCACAAAAATAAAGTTTCGGTTCAAGAAGAGTACTATACGTTAAATATTAGAGGACAACATTCTTCTTTTCCATACATAACTTATATCGTTATATAATGCGCCATTAAACACGTGCGACGGTTGGAAAATGCGACGGTTTCATAAAAACGTTAAAAATGCCGTTTTTTCGACAGATTTGCCCAAAGTTAGATGTGGCCACAGTCAAGAACAACTTTTATACTTCCCATAGATATAGATATTACCGATACAAATCTTTATGTTTAATATCGTTGTTGTTCGTGGCTGTGGCCAATATGAAATTTGATTTTATATTTAAATTTTGATGGATCAAATAATCCTTAATTTGTAGATCAATCGTTTACATTCAATTCATGTAATAATAAAAAAAATATAAATTTCACAAAATATGCTAGAAAATCAGTAAATTGTTCATTTAAAACGCTAAATGTGAAAAATAGTCAACTACATACATTTTCTGAAATAAAAGATTGGAAAAACTTTGTGGTTTTTACTATGACTAGGTCATTATGTATGACGTTACTAGTAATACGTCAGTTGTGACGTCATAAAGGCTGTAAATTATTTGGGATGTTGCTGAAAAGCTTTTAACGCTCTAGATAGTGCCCCTACATGTATTTACATGTATATGATTTAATTACATGTAAACCCAACTGGATGATACCATCAAATTATAAGTTATCAGAAATTCCCGCCACGGTGTCTTTCTCTACTACCCCTCCCCCTCCCCTCCTGAAATAATTCAAAATACTGTTGTTAATAGTGTTATCAGGCATGACTTAAATTGTAAACAAATTAATAGAGAGTGTAGCAAAGATATCACGCTATACCTTTTAAAACAAGTGAAATAAAAATGATCTGGGTTGCTGTCCAAAGTGAAAATTAAAAAAAAAAAAAAATGAAAAAAAGGAATGAAAAAAATACGCATTAAGATAATCATCTAATTTCCGCACCTTTTTTATGTACATGCAGAAGAATCATCTCAACGAATTTACAAAATTCAGTTATATCGATGGCTTATACATGCTGATACAAAATAATGTATAGTTATAGTATACAGTTATGTGAGCACCGATATCGGGTTTCGTTAAAACACTTGCACATGACGATCCCGCGCCCGTGATCAAAAACAAAAGAATATATCGGTATATTTTTAATATGTCTGTATTTATTAAAATCGAAGTGAGGCTATTGATGCATATGTACATAAAACATATACCCGATCTTGTCATCCTTTGTGAAACATAATTCAAATATACCCCCAGTGAGTAAAATTGCATTAAATGCATGTCGTATATCTTAGACATCACTATAAAATGTTTATGCATTTTTTGTACTGTGCTCCAAATATTTCATTGTAACTAACACAATTTAATTATTAGTATAGTTATGCTTCAGATCGTCGGTCAGTGAAAGGGTAGTGATTATAGATCTATTTAGACAAAACATAAATTAAATAAATAAGTACAATACATATAATTTACCCAAAGTTTTTATCCGTCATCATCTCTTCATTGCAACTTTATTAGTATACGGTTTTATCTAAAAATTCAGCGATGTGAAAACACATGGAGAGAGAGAGAGATCTTAAAATGTGTTTTAAAAAACAAATCAATAAAACGGGAATATGTTCTTTAAAGCGTATGGCCGTAAGTTGTTTATAGCTAGATTTTTTTAAACCCAACGAAGTAGATTTTATTTTTTGGATAATAATTTTTACTCTTTTTTTTTTAAATCTATTGTCAGCTTATTCTGGTTAGTACACTTGTACATGTACCTCCTCCCTCAGTATAAACTATTAGTATCATGATATGTAGAATGGTAGATCCAAGACTTCCAGTTGAGATTGAAAAAAAGAGGGGGGGGGGGGGTGTTACAAACTAATGGCAACAAAATTTTCATCTAATGTAGTTATTTTTATTTTATTCTCTTAGGTTGTCTTGAATTTAACTTTCTTTATTGTTAATGAATAGAAATCAATCTAGAAATTGAAAATTGTTAAAGACTTTCCTACTCCTCTTATTTTTTCCTCAGTGAGAAGGGGGGTGGGGACTGGTTTGGCAGCGCCTCTTTTCACGAAAAAAAAATCATAAAGAAAATTGAAAAAAATATGTACGGACAACTCTTATTGCTTCTCCGAGTAAAATATTTTAAGCAAGCTTTTGTTGATTAAAATCAATCTTGTGCTGATTGTGAGACAATAAAACAAGGATAAATGAACACCTGTACATGTATTTCAATTATGATAGTGACCCACATATCAGCAATATCAGTGTAGCTCTACTCTTTTTATAAACCATAAAAACCATAATGTGCAAATGAAATCGAAAGCGTGGATTTTACACAATGGTTACGTGTGATAATAACGAAAAATTCCTCATGCTTAATCTTTTGATACATTTACATGGAAAATAATCATAGAATTTTCGCAGACTCTACCTTTACAAAATCCCTGCAGATATCAAGGTATTTGGAGAAAAAAATTCGAACATTTTGCAAAAAAATGGGGAGTGGGGGGTTCCAGCAAATACTGTTAAATATATAATATTGGACAGTGACGAGTGATTTTTTAACAAATTTATTTTTCTAAAGAATATTTTTTGAAGTGTACTCTACTGTTTTCCATATTACTCCAAAGAAACTTACATTTAGGGCTAGAATGTTTTGATGAGTTCTGTTTACTAATTAAACCATTCCGATAAATTGCGAAATCCCTTTCCAATTAATCTAAAATTTTCCCTGTTTCTGTATCGAAAACAACGTTCAAATTATTGTTACAAATGAATAAATGGATTAGAAACAAGTCCTTCCAACTTTTTCCTTCTTCCTCTTGGCCAAATAATTTCGATCTTTTATACGTTAAAATACTCGCAATATCAGCATCTAAGAATTTTGCATTGAAAGTCTCTTTCAATTTAAACAAAACTTTTTGCAATTAAACTTTTACCTACACTGTAGTTATAGAATTAGCTCTTCAGTTCAGAAACATTCGTTTCAAGATCATTTCAGGTATGTTGTCAATTATTTTTTTTCCCGACTGCCCACTTCCCAACTTTGAAAAACGATACTACGTGCCTGGACGCACATGCCAAAGATCAGCTTAATATCTGCTGGCCTGTAGGGAAAAATCCGGAAAACTTAGTTGGTCAGACTATCGGCATTTGAAGCATGTCGTATATTGTTTATGATGATCTATACACAATACTTGTTTATGATGATCTATAAACAATACTTCACTAGGAGCGAAGCATCGCTCAAAAATGTGTTGAATGGATATAAATAGAATGTTCCTTTTTTTAATATTATCATAGGGACCAGGTAGAATGAAAATATTCCAAGACAGTCACACAGATTATTATACTCCCGCTTAAAAAGTTGGGGTATATAGTGATGGGGGTGTCCTTTCCGTCCGTTTGTGCGTCCGTCCATTACGCTTTGGGGTACACATCTCTTATCCGCAACTCCTCCTATACCACTCAATAAAATTTAATGATACTTTCGCAGAATCTTTGTAGATAGTGCCATTGTGCACCTCCTATTTCACTTTTTGATCGGACACATATTTCAGGTTTCCAATAGCAAAACATAGACACTGCCATTCTTTAAATAATATTTAGGGTACCCATCTCTTATCCGCAACTCCTCTTATACGCCTGAATAAATTAAAGATTTAATGATACTTTCACAGAATCTTTTTACATTGTGCACCTCCTATTTCACTTTTGATCAGACACATATTTCGGGTTTCCCATAGCAAAACATGGACTTTGCCATTATAAATATATGATAGGCGGGGTATCATTTTGTGAGCTCAGTGCTCACAGTACCTCTAGTTTTTACTTCATGTATCTATATAATTCAATCAGTTAAACACGAGGTTACCATAAAGACGGCAAGTTAAATCAAGTTCCAAATGCTTTTAATCGTCTTAAATTAATTATGATGTTTATTATATTATTAATACTAGTTTTAATTCAAAGTCACATATTCATACATGCAAAATCGATCAAGGAAATTTTTCCACCCTACGACGTTACGTTACAGAAAATGACGTTCTACTAACATTTTTCTTTTAAAACACCACCATACTTCAAACTCTCTTTTTCAAAAACTATAATCGATATCGAAAAAAGAAAAACGGCAAAGCAAAGGTAAAGGTCTTCACTATCAATTGACAAAAACCCGTTAATTTTTGACACAGGGCCATTTTTGATGGTTCGTGGCTCTTGCTCTTTACTGGGTCCACAATAATAATGAAGGTCAATCACTTTAAATATGACAAATAGATATGATTGTCTAAAATTTTCAGAAAATATTAAGGAAAACAGTTGAAAGATTGACAAATTTGTGTTTGTTGTTCTTGAATATTTATGAAAAAGTTACCTTCCCAGGAATGTAAAACAAAGAAGTAATAATTACTGTGGCCTTATTTAAAAATGCAAAACAACAGTGTCATACATGTATACATATACCCAAAGTGATGTTTCAGTGAAATGAAAATTAATGAATAAATCATTCCAATATTTGATGTAGAAATGTATATGGCACTGGATTGCGATATGATTTGCTGGTACAGTTTTTCTTTCCATTCTTTAGAGGAATCTGCCATGACAGAACCAGCTTGGCAGGGAGCCGGAACTGAACCTGGTCTCCAAATCTGGCGAATTGTGGTACGTATAAGCACAACATTTTATCAATCATTGCAACAAATGGCCTAGGGAAAGAGTTCTGCTGAGTTTCAGCTACAAAGGTCAAGGTTAGGTCAGTAATAGCTGTCACCACAGTACCATATTTTCAAATCACCCAGTTTCATTCTTGTTTTAATTAAATATATTAAATGAGTAGCTGGAAAAGTCCTCCCAAGCTCTCAATTTTTGGGGACATAAAGGTTAAAACCAGATTTGTTTGGGACTATTTTGTGTTCACCATATACTGAAAACCAACTATTATTTGTGTGATCTTTAATTCGCGATTCGTCAGTTTGAAATCAATCCACGACCATTAATTTTCGCGACTGAGGAAACATTCTCTACAAATACAAAGCAAAATAAATGGTTCACAGCGATAAATATTCGCGAATTAAAGTAGGTTGCGAAAATTGTGGATATTTCTTGCACGCTAATAAAAGTTGGTTTACAGTATTAGATTAGCATTTGATTGTTGGGCTTTCAGTTGGAATAAATAAGATATATATTTGATGGCCACAGGAAAAACCGCATTAATTTCCAAGGTTGAATTCAAACCTTGCATGATCATAAAGGATGAAATAGAAATGGTAGACTCCACATTAAGAAAACAAATTGAACTTTTATTGCACTACAAAAAATATTGCAGACACACAGTAGGATATGTTCATTATTAGGTGAGTTTAAATTTTGACTGACTTAAAAAGGGCAGGTGAAAATTTGGCAATGAAAACTATGAGCAATATAAGCAACCTGCCACATGGTGCAAGGTAGCGGTGATTAGATGATTAAACTTACATTATTGATCTGTTCTTGTATTTGTCAGGGTTTTGAAAGGGTATAAAATTTTAATCTCATTTTAACTTCTACCATAGCAAAGGTACTAACACAACTGGAGGTAGAATAATAAGAAATGTAAAGGACTTGATTTTATTTTTTTTAAACTTTCAGAAATTCCAAGTTACAGATTGGCCTAAAGAGGACTATGGAAAATTCTACAATGGGGATTCCTATATTGTCCTTTATGTAAGTACCGGTATTTAAATCTATATATATATAGGTCAACGTTCTAGTTGCTTTCCTTGTAAACTTTGGTGCAGTTATTCATGATTTGCAGCATAAGTGATGTGCCACATTACAGTGACAAACTGGTGACGTGAACACAGCATGAAACAGTGATTCTGGACCAAATGTTAAGATAACACCTTGTCATTACTAGGCATGTAAAATACAGTAAAACACTCTTATAGAAGGAGTCTAGGGACAAATAATTCTAATTCTTATATATAAATGCAGTTCAATATATCTGCAAAGTTCATATGTTCTTCAACAGCAGGGATTAAAGATCACTTTGTTGTTAAAAAATATACAGAATTAATTAAGGAATCACTGTCTAGTTAGTAAAGTATGCCAGGGCATCAACCCCACGTTTCCAACTATCGTTGATGTCCCTGGCATACTCTTCTTACTAGACAGTGATTCCTTATATTTCCATTTCATTTTGAAATAAAATTGTAAATTTAGATTTTAAAAATGTAGACTAATAGATTTAAATTACACGAGGCCTCACATGTCAATTTCAATAGTCCCCGCCAACTGACGTCAAACACAGACAGCCGCACGAAAATTACATGCCTATTAGACCTCCTTAGAGTCAGACACAAAGACAGCTGCACGAGAATTACATGCATATTATGCCTTCTTATAGCTACTGACCTTTCGCTTGGCAAAATTTGCATTCCGTTAGAATGATCAAGAAATCAACTCTCCTAACTTTCGAAGAGTTATCACAGAAAAAACAAATAGAAATGGAAATATATCAGTATAAGTATCTTGAACCATTTTAAAGAAAATCAATAGGTAAAGAATTTTCAAAAAACTGGGTTTGCTAAAAAATGGTCAAAACCGAACAGCTTGAATTAGATTGTTGTTTTAAAGGTGATGCCATGTATTTATTTGTATGCATTGAGTTAAGTATCACACATACTGTAAATTGCACTTGGTAGCCATTCACTTCTTAAATACACTCATTTTAAAAGGAAGTTCATCACAGAAAAGAAGAAGGTACATTTTATATACAGTTGAACTTCGGTAGCTTGAACATTACTACCTCGAATACCATGGATATGTCGAAGTGATTAGTCCCAATCACTTATTCCTTAAGTATTTTACCCAGGATATCTCGAACCCTCGGATATCTCAAAGTAGTGATGGGAATCGGTAAGAATTTCATAATCCATGATCGGACTACTGTAACTAACTAATTATCAATTATAATCGGACATTTACAAAGTCTGTCAGTTTATTTTAGTAAATGGTAAGAATGGGTGAATAACTACTTTCTGTGGTGGTTCAGCTGCATGTAGTTAGAATAATCTGTGTCTTGGGATAAGCCTTATAGGCCATAGGACAATATCATTTTAATGACAGAACGTTCTATCTAGTCCAGCTGGTTCATCGCTCATTTTGTATAATCCAAAGTATGTCCATACCCAGGAATGAGTGTTGTTACTTGGGTATGAATACAATGTCTGCTCGTCTGTGCCATTACGATGCACAAATAAGTTAACAGACAAGTTGCTGCTGGAATATTTGGCTTAAAAACTATTATGCTTACAAAATAAAATAGATAATCCGATTAATTGGATTAAAAATTTTGTAATAGAGCGCTTGGATTATGCCAGCAATCGACTGATTTTCGATTATAATCGATGATTGGAACACCACTATCTCAAAGTATTTTCTCGGTCCCATTGGGTTCGAGATAACGAGGTTTGACTGTATATTGTTTTTATATCTTTTATTTTTGTTTGATTTTGTAGACTTACAAGGAGGGTGATTCCGAGGACCTGAAGTACGACCTCCATTTCTGGATCGGCAAGAACAGCTCACAGGTAACGAAAACTCCGGAGGGGAATTTCCCAGCAGTGGGCATTTACTCTAGGCACTAATCATTTCAACCATAAGGTCTCTAATACCTATAGTCTGTGATTATCAGTATAACTACTAGCTGAGTATAACCCACTGTGAAATCCCCAGATCATGGTTAGTAGAATTTCCTTCTTTCTTTAGATTCAACACCCTGAAATATTAAACCCGGGCCACCATTAACAGCTAGCATTGATTAATTTAAAGTTGAAATCTTTAAATATCTTAAAAAAAAGTGCTTTTAATTGAAACTATAGAAGTTGGAAAAGCATAATATTTACTGCTTGATCAAGAGACAAGTTTGTCAATTCAGTAACTTGGGCAGGACAGAAAGGTTAATGATGTTATGCAACAGTATCTGATTAAGAATATTGTTTTATTAAACCTCTAGATTATTTGATCTTTTGATCACCTGTCAGTTTACATTAAGATACCTGAAAAGAAATCTAATAAAACTAAAAATTTACATGTCATAAATGTTTCATTAGTAAATATGCAGCAAAGGTATTTGTTCAGTAGAGTACTCTCTTTTGAGGTAAAAATTTTCCTCAGACAGATGTTTTGCCAGAAATTAATTCATTAGGCACACATGTTCTGTGTTATTTACTCGGACTCAATACCTTTACTTTTGACCTGAACTAGTACCTTTAGTCAAGACCAGCAGAAAAGATGCGGAAACATTACATGAAAGATGTGCCAAAACTCTCCAGCGTTGAGAATGAAAGACATACATAGCATCCAGGATTTTAAACTTTTAGACAACAATTAAGTTTTGATTTTAATTAGTTTTAAGGAAATCATTCATCTGTACATGTATTTGATTCTAATGTTAAATGAGAGTTGACCCAGTCTAAAGAATAAAGATTATTTGCAGTTATTCTGTAAGAGAATGTGTTGAAAGTCAAGGTTACCTGACCTGATATTATTCCAAAGAAAACTGAGGAATGTACTTTCTGCTTCAGCTGGCCTTGAGCAGGAATTTGGATTAGTAAATAGTTAAACATACTGGAGAGGAATTTTTCTGATAATGTTTGACACTGGAAAATCCATTAATGCCCATTTCTTGGACAGGTCTAGATATACAAAAGAAGATCAATAAAAAAGGTGGTGATCTTATGTTGAGTACTGAGTAGATTAAAACTAATTGGGTACTACATGTATTGTGGTTTAACATTGTAAAAATTTATTGATTTGATGGATATGTTTTGATGTTTAATTTTTTGATGATTATTACAAGACTTAGAGTAAGAGCCATATTCACCTGTGGATTAGAATTTTTTTATTGATACCCTTACAAAATTAGCAGCCTGTTTTATTTTTTTTTATTATATATATATATATATTTTTGCTTTGTGTTATTCCTTTTAATAAACTGTACGATTTTCATACTACCCAATGGTAATCATAATACAAGAAGAAATTCCTGTTATTGAGGTGTTTGCTAGATTCCCAATTTGGAGGATGTATTTGTTTAGTTCATTGTTAATTTTGTGTTTCAGGATGAGTATGGAACTGCTGCATACAAAACTGTAGAACTGGACACATATCTAGATGACAAGGCTGTACAGCACAGAGAGGTTCAAGGTCACGAGTCTGAGAGGTTCAAATCTTACTTCAATGCTATTCAGTAAGTACATCACATATTAGTTAAAATTTCCAGATGTATGACTTTCCCATCTGGCAATACTGTTTTTGCACTTTGTTTCTCTATCCACATTAGCTGCATGCAGATGTATAGCTTAATTATAATTAGTCTGAAAAAAATGGGAATGGTACAGTCCTGCAGCTATATCGGCATTTGATGTTACAAGATCAATTATGTATTGTACGTTTTTCAAAACTTTTTATACCCCCGCTCTGCAGGAGAGGGGGCCGGTATACTGTTTTACCCTTGTGTCTGTCTGTCTGTGTGTGTGTGTCTGTAACAAATTTTTCACTCCAGTTTTCTCAGCAACACCTCACTGCAGATGCTTTAAGCACACCCTTTGTTTAGGCATGCCATATGGTGGGATACATTTTTGTACGAATCTGATGTCAACTTCCTGTTTATCTGTGTGTCTGTCTGTACCATACATAATAAATTTTGGTAGCAGTTTTCTCAGCAACTACTCATCGCAGATGCTTGAAATTTTAGCACACTCTTTGTTTAGTCATGCCATATGTTTGGATTCATTTTTGTGTGAATCCGATGTCAACTTCCTGTTTATCCGTGCGTCTGTCCGTACCATACATAACAAAATTTGGTCGCAGTTTTCTCAGCAACTACTCATCACAGATTCTTGAAATTTTAGCACACTCTTTGTTTAAGCATGCCATATGTTGGGATTCATTTTTGTAAAGATCCAATGTTCACTCCCTGATTATCACTGTGTCTGTCCATAACTGAACTTGTATATTCACATCAGAGCGGGGGTATTATTAGTGAGCATTGGCTCACAGACTTCTTGTTTTTTTTTTTGCATGTGATGAATGTGTTCTTGAACAAGGTATATTAAAAGCAAATTTACAAAACATTAAAATTGAATTTACAAAAATGAGGCAATTTCAAAAGAAACAAATCATTTGAATAGTGAGTGAGTTAATGAAATGGTGTTTAAGATTCTTCTGCAGTTTGCAGTATGCTTAAGAAATATGTAGTTTTAAATTTTGTTGTTTACTTTGTTTTACCAGGTTGTTGGAGGGTGGTGCCGAGACAGGCTTCAGACATGTGGAACCCGTGGAGTACAAGCCCCGCCTATTGCAGTTTAATGGCAAGGGACGCCACATCACCGTAAAGGAAGTTAGTATTTAAAATGTTACTTTGTTCTGAATGGTTAATGTAATTACTGGTAAATTTTCTCTCCCTTAAGAACTATAAACTAATTAAAGGTAAAAATTCAAATGAATGTATAGGGTTTACATGCAGTGTGTTGAAATTTAAAGCTTTAAATAAATCATTTCTCAAGCTAGATTTTCAAAGTTTATTGACACAACATAATTATAACAATTGATATTTATCATGGATGAAGACAAAATTTATTGACAGGTTCCCTTCACAGAGAAGAGTTTGAATTCTGATGATGTTTTTGTGTTGGACAAGGGACTGGAAATCATCCAGTGGAACGGAGCTGGGGCCAACGGCATGGAGAAAATCAAGGTCTGATCTGTTATAGCTTGCCATTCTTAATTTTAGTTTTGGTTGTGGTTTACAGCAATTAAAGAAAAAGGAAGCCAAAAATTTCAAGTAATTTGTGTTGTCCATCAAATAGAAAGATTTTGTCATTTTTAAGTAAAGTGAACAAGTTCCAGTGAAATTCATGTCTGAAATTTACACCACGGTTACTCCACTGGTAAATACATGATTAAGAAAAACAATTTAGTGTATTTCTTACTTTACAGGTTAATTAAGCATCACTATTTCTAAATTCCATCTTTTAGGCTCAACAATTCTGTCAGCAATTGGAAGCTGAGAGATCAGGGGCAAGTAACTCTGTAGTGGAGGAGGGATCTCGCGCCCCGGCATTCTATGACGGTCTTCCTGATGAAGATGTGGAGATGGAGGAGGAAGATGAGGGAGTCGAGACAGGGGACAAAACTCTGATGAAGTAAGGGGCTCCTTTAGGGGAAAAATCTATGAGAATTTGACACGGAGCAAGACTCCGCTGAACCCAGGGGCACCTTTATGGGGAGAAGTGTCTTTTAGAATTTTTCACAGGGGACAAGACTCTGACGAAGTAAGGAGCACCTTTAGGGGAAAAATATCTATCAGAATTTGTCACAGTGGACAAGATTCTGATGGAGTAAGCGGCACCTTAAGGGAAAAATTTCTTTTAGAATTTGTCCCAGGATAAAAAGACTCTGATGGACAAGAGGCAACTTTATGGTCCATCAGGTGTCTTTGAGCATTTTCACAGGGGACAAGACTCTGATGAAGTAAGGGGCACCTCTAGGGGATAATTATATATCTAAATTTGTATGGAAAAATGTCACATGTATGTAATGCAAGGATACCATGAACACCAACTTTTCCTTTGTATCGTATACATTTGTGTTTTGTGATTGAAAAATTGTTGAAAGTTCAGTGCTATTAATAAGTGAACTAATATATGCCTTTACAAAAGTGCAGATGCTACTTTGTTCCAGTAACTGGAGTCACAAAATCAATTTTCTGCATTTTATTGGTATAGTAAAATTGTCAATGAGATAATGGGATACATTTACAAAGTTAGTTTATGATAACATCTCTGTATTTTCTTACAGACTTATTATTATGTGATTAATTTGCTGGATTCACATTCTGTCTAAATCCACATTCGTTTTTCAGATGGTATTAATACATTTTAGTATAAAAGTACATTTCTTTATTTGAAATTTATTTAAGGAATTATAGAAGATATTATATTCTTAGATCTATTGTATGTAATAAACTTGGATGGGTTAATTAAGTTTCTTTTCTCATGAAAATTATAGTGTTATCAATTGGTCTGTTTCAAGAAAAAAATTTAAAGATTGGTGAATTATTTCTATAGAGTCTCCGATGCTGGTGGACAAATTGAAATGACTGAAGTTAAGACAGGAACTGTTACTAAGGATGATCTAACTTCAGATGTGAGTATGAACCCAGTAGAAATGAAAATTCATAATAATTTTCAGGACACAGATTTTATCAAGTCTTAAAATTTACTGTATATCACCAAATTTTTGTGACACCTTATTTTTGCAAGATGCGTGTTTGTTATTTATAAGCGAGATAAAATCTTCATGAATTCTGCTTTAACTGTTTTACTCGTAAAAATATCTGTGAGAATTAAATTTTTGCGAGCACGTAATTACCCGAAAATAAAGTTCTCGCAAATAAAATGTGATTTACAGTACTCATATGATAGCATTCCCTGCATATGGATCCTAATAATTCAAACTATTAGAGTTTATAACTGTTTTAAAATATTAGCATAGTGAATTTTAAAGCCTAGAATTTTCCTCATGATATTCAAAATTTCAGGTGAATTTTTCTTGTTATTTATAACTAGTACGGTACAGTAAATAGTACAGCTTTGTTGACATTACCATTTCTTCCTTTAATTAGGATGTATTCCTTGTGGACAATGGCCTGCAGGTCTTTGTTTATGTTGGTGCCAATGCTTCTCCAGCAGAGAAGAGGAATGGATTTCCATATGCTCATGTAAGTCATGTTCTTCTCTAGGTCTTTACAATAAATTCTAATCAGGAAATTTATACAGTCAAACCTCAGTATCTTGAACTCGACGGGACAGAGAAAAAACTTCAAGATTTCCAAGGATTGGAGATATTAGTTACGACAGGAAGTCTGATGATTGCTGATGATTTTTTTTTCAGAAATACATCCAGGAGAACAACAGGAAGCCATTTATGCATGTCACAGTGGTCAAAGAGGGTCAGCAGTCAGAGCTTGACAATGTACTTGCCTAAATATGGACATTAACCTCTGCCCACTTAGTCACATGACTGCCCGTGTCACGTAGCTTGTAAAAATACATGTATACATGGCTTTTGCAACAGGGGACATTGCATTGTTGTGCGGCACCATATTTTTTTGGTACAAATTAATTTTTTTTTAATTAAAAAAAAATGTAGCCTGTTATTTCAATAATTTTCTTCATTAATGTAAAATAATTTTTTTTTCCAAATGTTTTCATTTTACAAATTTTTTTTTTTCACAAGTGCTTTACATAAGGCAATATTTACATGACAACTATACCTTAACTGCCTGGAGGGCTTTCAAACAGAAATATCCTCTGTGACTTTGTCTTGGTATTTAGTATAGAATTGCTGTCTTTTTCATTTTATTCTTTGCCGGGCATTTCCATAACTGGTGGTGCATTTTTTTTTTGAGATCAGTATAGTCTGTTGTCCTCTATATATCATTATTTGTATGTTGTGGTTATACTGTATATCCTTAAGCCATATGAAAAAAAAATAAAAAATGAGAATAGTGCTTAGATGCTTGAATCAAAGAAAGCATACATTTTGTTAAAAGTTGACTGTTATGTTTCATTTTTTTCATGGTATTTTCTAACAATTTGTAGACAGGTTTATACACTGCTCATTGAAATTTTATTTTTTTTCATTTTTGCTTTATTGGTTTGTCTTGTTGATGACGAAATTTTCAGTTTTTTTTATTAAGATTTTGTAAGTTATTCTATTCTGCTTTTTTTTGCATATTTTTTGTTTAAAAAGTTCTTATTTATATACAAATTATTGTTTTTTTACGAGCTGCAATAGAGATGATGGTCATATGTTGGTCATGTGACTTGTCTCCTTAACAACCACTCCTGCTTCTTGTAGATATCTTAATAACATCTAAAAATAAAATATTTCACACAATTGTAGTGTTGATTTGTGTTTGGAAGACTCTGATTACACTAAGGATGTACAACTTTGACAATCTGTCATATGCTTATAGAATTAGTGAAGCATTCAGGTGCTTGCTTGGAGAATATAGCAATGTCACAATTCAGCTGTAAAAAGTTCATCACCTGCATGAAAATTGAAACGTTGGTTGAAACCAAATTACTGCGAGGTTGATAATGTATATCAATATTGAGATGTTCCTGTGGAGATATTTAGGAAGTTTCTTGCTGCTTACAATCAACTATCATCCATGCAAAAAAGGGAAAAAAAAAACAAAAGTAATTTTACAATATACCTGTCTGATGCTGTAAATGATGCTTATTAATTTAAAACAAGCCACATAAAATCTATGCAAAAACAATTCTATGCAAAAAAAAGAGCTGAACATAACTCGTAGAAAGGCATACGCCATATTAGTTTTCCTATCTCTGATATCAGCAGTGGGTTATAACCTTCGCATTCGTTATACCTGACTTCTTGTCATAGTACCTGCGTGGAATAGACGACATATGTTTGTGTTTAAAATTGGTTATCTTGCATTACCTATGTTTACATTTTATTGCAGTTCATTTGTGCTTGTTTTGATGTAAGTTTCTTTGGTAGCTTTCTCTTCTGCCATGGAAGAAGCACACAAATACTTTTGTCCGGCCTACCGAGAGTTTTACAATAGATATGTAGAACATATCTGTCCACATCAGTGAAAACTGATTACAATGAACCAAGTGAAAAGCTTGTATAGGGGTTAAACAGCTAACAGAGTCCATGTGTTGCTACTGGAAACCCCAAATATTTTCCCGTCAGCGTCCGATCATAACATAAAATAAGAGGTGCACAATGTCTCTATGTAACAAAGAATCTGCGAGAGTCTCATTGAATTTTATTCAGTGGTATAGGAGGAATTGTGGATAAGAGATGGGTACTCCCAATATTATGGAAAAAAATGGCAGTGTCCATATTTTGCTATGATAAACCCCAAATAACTAACCGATTGAAAGGAAAAATAGAAGTTGCACAATCATGACAATGGGAAAATGTATTAAAGATTCTGTATTTCATTAATTTTTATTCAATTGTATAGAAGGAATTGTGGATAAGATATGGATACCCTCATGCTAAAGGAAGTTTAGCAGTGTCCATGTTTTGCTATGGCAAACCCCAAAAGTCTGTCCATTCAGGACCGAAAATTAAAAGGTGCACAAAGGTACTATGAAGCAATGGCAAACCCCAAGTATATACAATGGAAACGAAAAATTGGAGGTGCACATTGGCACTATATAATTTTTACTAAATTTCATTCAGTAGTATAGCAGGAGTTGTGGATAAGAGATGGGTAACCCCATAAAACAGAAAAAATGGCAATGTCCATGTTTTGCTAGAGAAACCCCAAATATCTGTCCGATCAAAAAATGAAATAGAAGTTGCACAATTGTACTATGTAGTAAAGATTCTGTGAAAGTTTCATTAAATTTTATTCAGTGGTATAGGAATTGGGGATAAGAGATGTTACATCCAATATTATAAAAGGAATGACAGTGTCCATGTTCTGCTACGGGAAACCCCAAACCGAAATTGAAATAGAAGGTGCACAATGGCACTTTGTAGTTGGGATTCTGTTAAAGTTTCATTATATTTCATTCAACGATATAGGAGTTGCAGATAAGAGATGGGTAACCCCTATGTTATAGAAAGAATGGAAATGTTCATGTTTTGATATGGTAAGCCCAAAATGTCTGCCCGGTCAAAAAAAAAAAAATAAAAGGTGCAAACTGGCTTTGTGTAATAAAGATTCTGTGAAAGTCTTGTTAATTTTTTTAGTGATATAGGGGGAGTTGCGGATAAGAGATGGCTACCCCCATGTTATAGGAATAACGAGTATCTATTTTTTGCTATGGGTAACCCTATTTATCTGCCTTTTCCAAAAATCAGATAATAGTAAGAAGTCCAAAATGGCAATATGTAATAAAGATTCTGTGGAAGTCTCATTCATTTTCTTTCAGTGGTTTAGGAGGAGATGTGGATAAGAAATGGGTACGCCAAAGTGTTACGGAAGGACGGACACCCCCACTATATACCTAACTAGAGGTACTGTAAGTAATTAACTCACAAAATGCCCCCCCCCCCCCATTCCAATATGAGTATAATGGAAAAGTCCCTGTTTTGCTGTGGGGAACCCCAAATATGTAACCGATCGAAAACGTAAAAAGGAGGTGCACAATGGCACTTTGTAACAAAGATTCTGGGAAAGTCTCATTATAGGAGAATTTGTGGACAAGAGATGTCGACGACGCATTATTAATTAATAGTTATTACCATTCATATCGATATATTCCAGTGAACTTGAAATAAAAGATACAACAGAATCTAACACATTTGTTTCATATTTGGATTATTTACTAGAAAAAGACATTAATGTTAACCTAACAACAAAACTTTATTATAAACGTGATGATTTCAACTTTTTCATCGTCAACTTCCCTTATTTATGTAGCAATATACACCTGTCACCTGCATATGGAGTTGATTCGATACGCAAGAGCATGCTCTACGTACGAACAAGGTTAGATATTGACAAACAAGTTGATGAAACAAAACAAGGATATCAACAGTCTCGTTTGAAGTCAACATTTCGCAAGTTCTTTTGTCGATACAATGATCTTGTCAGCAAATAAATCAATCAATAAGTCGAATACTAATTGTTAGGTCATTATTTACACATTGAATTGTCTACGGACGTTTTCTTTGCCCGATCATGACACGGAGCACACAGCGATTTCATTTGAATTTAAGCATATTTCTCAGCTTATTCTACCAAATTCCTCTTTTAATATGACACAGATTTTACATATACCTCTATTGAAATTGGAGTATACAGTTATCTTTCCTTTTTATTGTTTTACTTCTGAAATATTCCGGGAAAATATCTAGCTTCATCTTTATCTTTACAGTAAGTGGACCAACCAGATATTAATCTTACTGATTCTTCCGTTCACAGGAAATGTTTGATAAATCTTTGACAGCTTGTAGAAACCTGAGAAAGTAAGATAATCAAAATGAATCATCTCCTTCTTTTACACTTAACACATACATCTAATTATATTTCCTCAGAACATAATTCCTTATCTTACGATACAGCACTTTAATGTCATTGTTCAAAGTTTATAACTTTTTGTGATGTTTGCTGACAGACAGGAGCACAGATTTGCAGCAAGTCGAACTAGAGAGAAAACGTTACCTTCTATAAATGCATGTACATTGTATACATGTATATAATAATAATACAAAAAAAGGAAAATGCACATGCAGTTTCCTAGTGCATATATCAAAAATAAGTTTACTAAGTAATCATACTTAATCTACCGGCCCCTTTTTTCTATCAACATCTTGTTGAAAGCATCGGGCCAATAATGTTATTCACAGAAGAACCGTGCCTGGCCATTTGAACATATATAATCGTCTATTCCTTTATCTGGACAATTTGGAATTTCGGCTAAAGTGATGCACTCTGTGTTGTCAGATGGTTGGTTTGGACACCACCAACTTGGAGGGATCTGAAAACCATCCCGCCATTGATAGTACGAGGGCCGAATCTTCTTCGCGTACACATGAATGGCCTCTAAAAACGAACAAAACAAGTATCTAATTCACCAAAAATATGAAAAAACTCCTATAAAAGGAAAAACAATTGGGGAATGTAAAAGTAACCTTTCAAATGCAGAGTACATGTACATATTATTTTTTCCTGCAAACGTCGTTATAGATAGCAATTGCGTTTTTATGCTACAGAAATGTTTTTATTAACGAAAGCCGGATAAGCTCATTTTTGAAAAGTAAAAAAAAAAAAATTAACTCGTTATAACGAGATAGTTATCTCGTTATAACGAGTTAGTTATCTCGTTATAACGAGATAATTATCTCGTTATGATGAGATAATTATCTCGTTATAACGAGATAACTAACTCGTTATAACGAGATAACTAACTCGTCATAACGAGATAGTTTTCTCTTTATTTCGAGATTTAATAGCAATATAGGAATATAATTGGCTGTAGTTTTTAATGCCTTTGAATTTTTAGCTAGTAATTATCAGTCAAATTTAACTTGAACAATTGATAAATGGTTGAAAATTTGATTTGCTCTGGTTGTCAATAATCATATTTTGATATGTATAGCAACTCTAAGTCAAACACATTTACACATTAATTCGTGAACGCCTCCTCAAATTGTTGCATTAGGACGCGATATTTTTCTTAAAATACTGGTATTATTGCCAAATATACTTGCTGATGAATGACACTATTTCGACATGTTTTGGACGACTTATACACTTTCATATATCAATTTTAATACCGCTAACATTAAATATCAGAGACAATATAAATGCAACATATCGCAGGCGTTTATGCAACATATAATATATACGATTATAGTGTTATACATATGTTATTTTTGAGATTCAGTAATGTATTGAAGAAGGGGGATGGTGAGACATCAGCAGTTAGGTCATAGGCGTAATAATAGGGGGGCAAATGTCCCCACCACCACTTTTGAAAAGGGGGCGGTAAAGAGTTTCTTTGTGCCCCTTCCTCCAGATTTTTTTTACCTGAGTAAATATCTCCCGAAAATAATGATGAATACTCGTAGTTGGAATATCAAATCTCTTTTTTTCTTGTTGCTTGTCAAATATTTTATTTGGTTTACCCCCCCCCCCCCTTAAACTTTTTGACTAAGCTTATGCAAATTGTACACGATGATGAGGAATGATGAAGCAAAAATGAAATAACATCCTTCTAAGTAATACGACGTTAGATCTGATCTGCTGATATTGACATTTTATCTAATATTCTGTCATGATTCACTGTTTATATTTTTTGCGGGGGGGGGGGGGGTCCAAGCTGTGGAGATTCACGTAGACCTATTTGAAATTTACGTCTATTTGGCGGATCCTATGGTGACAAAAGATCAAACCAGAGTTTACAACACAAAAAAAGTTTACGAAGCCAGTTCACTTTTATAATCTTTTTACTTAGGATTGATCAACGAATAGGCCTAATATACTACATGTATATTATTAATACAACATTGAAGCAATGTCGTTGATTATTTTCCTCATCACAATATTTATTATGTATACTTTGCAAGCATATAATTTTTATTTCAAAAAGAGATTAATGATTTTTTTTTTGAGGGGGGGGGGGGGGTTATAAATAGAGGATATTCAATGTTTTGTAGTTGATATGGAATTTATTTCACGAGTGGGACAGGATTTTTTAAATTTTCATGAGTGCGAAGCACGAGTGAAAATATCAAAAATCCTGTCTCACAATACAATACATATTTCTTGGCATAATTTATGCTTGAAATACACCTTAATTAATGCGTATCATATTGTAAACTTAAGATATTAAACTTTCATTCTATACCCAAAAAGGATCACAAACATGTCAACTGTTTTTACTATTGTCAAAATGAGGCATGTGAATTTCCTACATGCACTACATTTCAGCCTGCTGACCTTCACCTTTTTATTATGTTATTGAGAATAAAGAGCCCCAAGAGTTTTTTATTCTATCACATATATAATAACGCATAAAATACATATTGTACATGAGATTTCATGCCAAATTGGTAAATTAAAATGTTTCTTTCTTTTAATAAACAATAGAAATAATATAAATTACTAAGTGATAAGTACAGTATTAGTTCTTGAAATTCATCATATTTATTATTGAGGGGAAGGAGGGATTGATGATAAAAAAAAAACAACAACTGAATTTAGTTTTTTGTCAGACATGGAATTTTGATCTTGCCCCTTTAAGACGATAAAATTGAACCAGTCTGGTATTCCTTGTTAACAGGCAAGGTATTATCAAAATATGGACGTTAAAGCCTAACAAATGGTATCATATCGACATCATTAAATCGGAATATATAAAATAATGGGATTATTTCTATGCATTTTTATTGCGACAAATATTACGCAAAAATTATCATAATTTTAACATAGTCAAGAAAGCTTGAACAGGGCAGTTAAATAAGCCAGAGTATATAATTTTTTTCTGATCTCCTTGTACAAGTTGACAAAATTTTGACGTTACATACATTCCATTTGAAGATGACACTAATTCTATTTTGCAATTTTAAGCTATAACACAACATGAGGCGGTCATAAGTTTCCGTATATTTGTCTTCGGTCTTTTCAATAAACAATACTAATCAAAGGCATAACACATAAAACTAGTATGCTGTTGTTCCATAAAAACTTTATCATGCACACTTCAAACAAATTTAATCGACTCGCTTCTGTATATTTCCTATAAATAATGGTCTATTCTTTACTTAGAAATATCAACTCTTTAGATCAATTTTTATCTCGTTATAACGAGATAATTATCTCATTATAACGAGATAACTAACTCGTTATAACGAGATAACTTACTCGTTAAAACGAGATAATTATCTCGTTATAACGAGATAATTAACTCGTTATAACGAGATAATTAACTCGTTATAACGAGATATTAACTTGTTTTAACGAAATACTAACTCGTTATAACGAGATAATTAACTCGTAATAACGAGATACTAACTCGTTATAACGAGATACTAACTCGTTATAACGAGATACTAACTCGTTATAACGAGATACTAAATCGTTATTTCGAGATAATTATCTCGTTATAACGAGTTAAATATTTTTTTGTCTTGTCAAATTGAGCCTATCCGGCTTTCGTACTTACTCGAGTTGGAGCAAGATAAATTTAATTTCTAGTGACAGGTTCCAGATTGCTCAGTGGTAACAGCGACTCTGGGGCTCTAGGTTTAAATCCAGATCTTGCTTGATTATCTATTTCACTTCCTCTTACATTAGACAAGGTTTTGTGATCAGTTTTGCTTAACTTTTGGGACAATTCTCCCAAGCATTCTTTGGGTCTCCACATCTCTACCCTACCAGCATTATAATTCCTCCTTAATTTGCTCTTCAGTACTCACCAACTTTGAAAAAATCCAGAAGTGCCTTGACAGTGTTGTATTTTTCTCTTGTCTCAAGACTTATCAATTCTTTGGACATTGAGTGGCACCTGCTTTGGGCATCTTTATAGATTACGTAGGTGGTATGAAAGTAGATACACTTACTTAAGGTAGGGAACCACTCATCTATCCCAGGAACGCACTCTGAAGAAAGTAATAAGTAATAAATCTGAGAGTGGTCAACTATTTATTTAACATGATAGTTCATGCATTTGCCTTAAAAAAAAAATAAGAGTGTTCCAAGGAACGCATGTATCGCCTAATTTGTAGCTTAGTATAAATCTGCGATAAAATCTGAAAATCAAAGGAAAATATGGTTCCCTAACCCTTTAATGAATAACTAAATTGAAATTATTAGAACTATTTATCATTTTATTACAGTCCTCAAACATAGATTTAAGTCTTTACTGCAATATTGTCAGTCTACACGATCCATCATAGAATTATCCCGATCCCGATGTATTTCCCTAGTATTTAAATATAAGTTAGTATGGTAACTGAATATCATACAGCTTCAAAGTACAGTCTCATGAGCTCTTTAACATGTATAAAAGTTAATTATCAAAACCAAGTCTATCATAATTCAAAAGACATAAGCTGAATTAATTTTTGCAGAGTAGGTCAAAGGTCAAGGCCAAGTGGATTCTAACGCAGGTATTCTTCATAATGTATCATGACAAACGGTGCACATGCTAAATAGCATAGACTTCTTAAATGTCAAAAATATGCTGTATATCGGCACTATGAACTATTTTGAAAAGTAGTTCAAAGGTCAAGGGTCACGAGGTCAGTAACCATGGAAATTTACAAAAGCCATGGTGCCAAGCAATGTATGTGCAAAATATCAAATCCATATCTTTTACAGTTCTCGAGATATAAGGTGTAACAAACAGATAGATAGACTGACACCGGGTAAAGTGATATCTAAGTGTCGCTCTGCTCTGCAGGCGACATAATATATTGTTTTTACATGGAAAA
Organism: Saccostrea echinata; assembly: GCF_033153115.1. Lineage (NCBI taxonomy): Eukaryota > Metazoa > Mollusca > Bivalvia > Ostreida > Ostreidae > Saccostrea > Saccostrea echinata. The sequence goes on from NW_026889764.1 coordinate 12,766,078, forward strand.
TGAGCACTCCACCTCTCTCCCTTTCTCTCCCCCCCCCTCTCTCTCTCTCAGCCCTACCCTCTGGCATTTTTTGAAAATGTTTGCTCCCCACTTCCTCTCCGACATCTCTGTGATTCTGACTGTTATATAGGCCACATTCCTGTGAGATGTTGTTGTAGTGGAATACCGTACAGGAACTGTTCGTCGCACACAAATAGGCACACTTTGATATCAATGGCGCTGTCATCTTTTCCATTGGAATACCGTCTGATCTCTTGTTTTCTAGACGAGGGATAATGTTAAACAGACCGTCTCCAGAAGAAACTGTATCAAAAATTGATTGCAATGTTATAAAATATCAAAAGCCCACTGACATAATGTAGATTTGAAGCAAATCGTTTGTTCTTACGAAATTTATTTACGATACCCCCCCCCCCCCCAATGTCATAATGACCAGAATATGGCATGTAATTCGATGCAAAGAATTTTAAAGCAATGCAAAGTTGTTTTTATACAGATAGCAAGAGGAATTAAGTTTTGGCCAAGCTAACATTTAATGACCTAACTATTAGTAACAAATAATTAAGATTGTATAAAGACTAAAACAATTAAACCGTCGAAAAATTACTCCCGGTCATTTTCCACGTCGAAAAATGAGCCTTTTGCCTGTAGAAAAAGTGACATCACCCTTTTTACGTGAAGAAAAATGACCTTCGTAGAATAATGACTCCTTGTATATTTGGTAGGGATACACATCTATTTTCTTTTTGGTAAAAAAGCTTATTAATAATAAATCAAAAGGCCCGTCGACCAAATTCTCACCTGAGATATATGTAAAATGGGGATACAGGGAATGATCTGTCTTTTATGATAAATTGATATTAATCGAATTTATAAGAACAAGCGTTAATTAATTATCCATTGTATATGAAAAAAATATATTAAAAAAATTGGAGATACAAGAAATTTAATAAAAACTACAAGTAAATTTTAACTTAAACTACAAGTAAACTTCCATGAAACCCCAGAAACCGAGAGGAAACGGAGTCAATAAAAACTTGATCAAGCAGATATCCATATCTCGTCCCTAAAGTTAATTCATGTTCTTTTTTCGTGTACGATTTTCTGAATATTCTCATTTAAAAGAGGAATGATAAATCCTTGTATAAAGAAGACACATTAAATCTGTTCGAAGAAATAAGTAATTTAAAAAGTATATTTTTTTCTGAACTTCAACGGAATCATACTATTGTATTATATTCCGTATTTATAAAAGTTATCCACCTTCATAATTTTTTGTAAATTTGTCATTAAAATTCTAAAAAGTACAAAATGTTTAACCTTACAAAATAAAAAAAAAAAGATGATAGTACATATACTCAAAGCATGCTCTAGCGTACCGAACAAGTTAGGAGACTTAAACACCATATGCAGGCGATAGTTGAGCATTATTATACCTCATTATAATTATTCTAAACAACGCATTATCTGATTGGTTCTAGATTATCACGTGATCGGGCCATAAAACTTCATATTTCACGGTCGTCGGCATGCTTTTCATCATATTTCCCCTCTTCGGATACCTAGAACATTTTCCCGCAATATAGTTATCGTTCGTTGAAAGAAAACTCCCGAGAGTAATAGACGTCACAATAGACTGGTTTACGTCACAAAATTGATGATTAGTGATGTGTCAAAGGGTTTCAGTAACTTTACGTTAAAAATAAAGTGAATTTGAGAGCGGTGCCGAATTTGAAAGTTTATGTTTATTTCAAAGTTTTTGCTTGTTTCGGTATAATAAACAATTCATTGCATGAATGTTCGGGAAACATGAAGATTTATTCAGCCAAGAAATATCATATTCCCCCTCGGGCGAAGCCCTCGGGGAATATGATATTTCTTGGCTGAATAAATCTTCATATTTCCCTCACTATCATGCAATAAATGTATATTACTACATATTTACATTTCCAAATATTTTCCTTAAGATTTTTTGCAAATAAGAAAAAGTTTACGCTCTCATGAAGTTAGAATATTTGTAATTGAAGTCCAAAAATAGTGCAACCTTTTTTTTTTCTCAAAAATAATCGTTGATTAAAAACATGTGGCAAGTCATCAGAAAAATAATGTAAATATAAGATATGAATTTAATTTTTGAGAATTCATGAGGTACATGCACTACGACGCTTCACGCCTGCATATTTATCATGAAGCGCAAGTTAACGCGCTTCATGAAATATGCCGACGTGAAGCGTCCTAGTTCGTGTCCTCATGAATTCTCAAAAATTAAATTCATCTCTTAAATGAAACGGATGGTGAAGAAAGATTAAGATAACAGTTTTTAACCAAAAACCACCGTGACGTTTCTATATTGTACAATTTTTATTGTGTGCCGAAAAATAGGTGAAATGTGAAAATAATGAATAGAGGATATTCAATGTTTTGTAAATTAATATGGAATATATTTCACGGGTGGGACATGATTTTTTGATATTTTCACGAGTGCGAAGCACGAGTGAAAATATCAAAAAATCATGTCTCACGAGTGAAATAAATTCCATATTCATCTACAAAACATTGAATTTTCTGTTTATTACATTTTCTTAGATTTTCCCTTTCCCTCTGTCTTTTCGTAAGACAGTGTCATAGGCTGTGACGTCATAGCTAAGCGGTTGAGACGTCATAGCTAATCATAGCTAGGCAATTTAATCTCTATTGAGATTCTGCTGGGCTAGATATTTGGACTGACGCCCACAGAATCTCTAGACAACCACTCATAATTCATGTCTGGAAATCAAGCCCCAACTTCGGCCGACTATAGCAAGAATTATTCATCTAGACCACACTGCCGTTCGCTTCAATTAAGTCATTTGGTTGTTTATTTGACTCTCTGTCACTTTTATTTCCACATTGCTTACCGTTTAGGCATGTAAATCCCAACATAAAAATATTCACTGAAATCTCCGTTCAAAATATGGCTCCTTTGACGAAATTGTTTACCTCCTCGCATAAAAGAGTTCCTATAGTCCGTTTTCTTTTATGTGATGTTCAATAGCCATAGTTGACATTAGTTCATAATCACATAGGGTAAAAACAAACTATAGGAACTCTTTTATGTGAGGAGGTAAACAATTTCGTCAAAGGAGCCATATTTCGAACGGAGATTTCAGTGAATATTTTTATGTTGGGATTTACATGCCTAAACGGTAAGCAATTTGGAAATGATAGTGACAGAGAGTCAAATAATCAACCAAATGACTTAATTGAAGCGAACGGTGTGGTCTAGATGAATAATTCTTGCTATAGTCGGCCGAAGTTGGGGCTTGATTTCCAGACATGAATTATGAGTGGTTGTCTAGAGATTCTGTGGGCGTCAGTCCAAATATCTAGCCCAGCAGAATCTCAATAGAGATTACTAAGCGATTGTGAGATTGAAAAACGTTGTAAACATGGATTTTTATATACATATTTGGAAAAACTTTGACAAATAACTGTTAGTCTCTGTCAGGATGGCTCATTAACTCTATCTTATAACAGGCCAAGATTTATTTAAAAACACTCTTCGTGAAGGAAACGAAAATCGTACGTTTTGCCGCACTTCTGATATTCTCACACTGTGAGAATACCATGCTTTCACACTGTGTCAGAATATCACTTTTATTCAGTAAATAAATTACAGTATTTCACTGTTGAAAATGTAATAAACAGTAAGCAAGCTCAAAAGTCCAATGAAACATTGTTTGGGAGCAGAGCAAACACGAACCTCTAAAAACACAAGAGGAAGGATCAGGTGCCATGGAGAATTGGAGAAATCCCTGTCAACCAGTCACTTCTTGTCATGATCGGGCAAACGGAAAAATCTGAAGACAATTCAGTGTGAAAAAGAAACAATTTGTATCCAAAACGTCAGTCAACATTCGACTTAACGATAGATTGTATTTGCTAACAAGGTCATTGTATCGACCATAGGATTTTGGATTGTTGATTTTCTTGTATCATCAATTTATTTGTCAATAGCTTGCTTTGTTTTAGAAATTGTTCTTACGTTGAAGATGCTCTCACATATCGAATCATAAACTCCATATGCGGATGATAATGGTATATTGCAACATAAATTAAAGAAGCTGACGAAAGAAAAGTTAAAGTCATCGTGTTTAACATGAAGTTTTGTTGTTAGTTTGCCATTAGTGTCTCTCTCTAGTAAAATATCCTTGTAAGTCTAATAGATCTAAACACATGTTATGCTGTTATATTAAAGTTTAATTGCGTATTCTTCCTGAGTTTGTCAGAAAAACGCAACAGAATTAAAGATTGAGACCCAAACCTTGTCATCAGTGCCTCTTTTAAACTTTGTATCACTCTGTTGGGATGGGGGTCATTTTTAACGGGAATCAATTTCTTATAGGTTTTACAGGTAGAAAACTGAGCCCTTAGGTTCTTTTTGTACAAAACAATTACATTTTTCTACAGCTGGGCGAGGGTTCATTTGTTAACGTCATTTCTCTACGGGGGTCGTGTATATTCATGTTACCGGATAAAAAATATAATTATATATATGTGTACATATTGACGCCATGACAAAATGTTCCTATCCCCATTGCACATTTTGTAGCGCCACTTCCAGTAATACAGATATCAAACAGTTTCCATGAGTTTGCTTGTTCGGTAAAAGGCAAATCAATGGGTTTATTTATATGCACAATTGACATTTTAAACTCTAATGAAGCGGCTGCAGCGCAATTTTGTATTTCATATATAATTTAAACAGTGAGGAGGGGGAATGGCATTATTGAAAAAAAAAATATACAAAAGACAAAAAAAATGTCTAGAATCTGTGACGTGACACAACTAATTAATTGGAATTTCCGTTATTTTAAATAAAGAGCACAGAATGGACAAATTAGTTCTATTTTGACTATTACACTTATAGACCGCAAACTTGCTCAGGTGCAGTATTGACATATCATTCTACAATTCCCTTTAAAAGATCGAGTCTGAGCAGACGTGCACTCGATGGATTCTAATCAAAATATCGACGTAAAATACATCGTTTTCTATCCATATCATTAAAACTTTGAATTACGTCATTTTCTTGACTTCAAATTTCACTTATGTCGTTATGGTTCATGAATTTGAAATCTGCATGAAGATACCCCCCCTTGAAAGTTTCATAATTTCCAGTTTAGCCTGATTGAATGCATACAACTAGAAATAAACAAATAAACAAACAAACAAACAAGTATTTTACTTGTATTTTTTCAAAGTCCAAATTTTGGCCATTATACTTTCTATCGCGAGATGCAAGTTTCATTATATCCAGAGATTATCCAAATCTGGCGTATCAATTGATTCCGAACGTATACTAAATTTTGGAAGAAATGAGCGTTTTTAATTGAAACTGAACAATTAAACTGCAGACATGTTCCATGACGCCCGTTAGTGAAGAGACGTCCCGGAATTAGAGAGAACAGTTTGGCGCGGTTTCTGACCCGGGACGTCTACACTTACACAGTTAGAAATCACCCCTTCCGTTTCTTTCGATGTTCAGATCATTTAAATTCAGATCTCATCCGATACCGATAGAAAAAGCGTATATATTGACTAATTAAGTGTGAACCGAGGCATCCGATAGAATACAAGATGGAGAGTGTCAACCCTTATTTCTTTTTTGTGCATAATACGATTATTTTTTAAAACTGCGAATTTCAGGGATTTACGATTTTTATTATAATCAGTATGTTTAGACAGACATAAAAAATAAATACAACAACAAAAGAGCCTCGCAGTTTCAGGTCGATGTACATCCTGAAACCTAGCCGGTATCCTTGAAATAGATACGCACCCGCGCGTGAAGAGTTATTGTTTTTTGTAGCTACATGTACATGCATATGCGTAAAATGTACAAAGAAATTAAAGAGATAGAAGCTCTGTTTAATTTTTCTTCCTGGAGCTATTCATTTGTCTCGTTTGAAGTCATCATTTCGCAAGTTTTACGGTCGATACAATGACCTCGTTAGCACATACAACCTATTATTAAGTCAAATGTGACTGATGTTTTTTTTATACTAATTGTTAGGCCATTATTTATACACTGAACTGTCTACGGATTTTTTTCCGATCATGACAAGGAGCACACAGCGGTTGTGACCGGTCAACAGGGGATGCTCACTCCTCCATGGCACCTGATCCCACCCCTAAATTTTGAGGTCCGTGTTTGATCTGCTCCAAATTTGTGTCGTTTAATTGGACTTTCGAGATTGAATACTGTTCGTTATCTTAAAATTTCATTACAAACAACAACAACTGCTGACTAAGCAGGTTACAACATTGTCTTTATTTGCAGGGCTCATTATATAAATTGTATTTTAGAGGAACTGTGATTTAATTCTACAAATGGTAATCCAACTTATACCCTTAACTCCCTTTCTAAGGAGGAAATTCTTCACAATGTCAGTTTTGAATATTTTCAATATTCCCAACAACTAAAATGAATTTGAATTACCATATCTATATTGGATTCCAAAACTTCATAAAACTCCTTACAAACAAAGATACATAGCGGGTTTATGTAAATGTTCTACCAAGCCTCTTTCTTTACTAAATTATTAACAGTAGTGGTGTAAATCAGATGTGGATACTTAAAAATTCAAAGGAACTTTTGGAACATTTGAAATCACAAAATTCTACCGAAATCAACAACATAAAAACTAACGACTTTTCAACTTTATATCCAGACTTTCTGACGTCGTTGACAGCTGCTTTTTCAATAAAAAATGGAACTCGTAAATTTACTTACCTTGTCATTGGTCATTTGCAAAATTACTTTGTTAAAAAACAATCTGATTGTACGTACAAGTACTCTGAAGTCGACATTAAAAAAGATGCTCGACTTTCAGATTGACAATATCTTTGTGGTTTTTGAAGACCAGGTCTTCCAATAATCTATTGAAATTTGCATGGGTACCAATTGCGTCATGTTATTAGCAGACCTATTTTTGTATTCATATGAATCAGAATTTGTTCAAAATCTTTTACGTGAAAAGAAGAAAACACTTGCTGTGGCCTTCAACTCGACATTTAGATATATCGACGACGTATTGTCAATTAAGAATGGTTATTTCCATTCTTATGTCGTCACGATATATCCCTATGAACTTGAGATGAAGATTCGACAGAGTCTGACACATCTTTTTTATATTTGGATATTTTATTAGAAAAAGACGTTAATTGTAATCTAACAACAAAGCTTTATGATAAACGTGATGATTTTAACTTTTCAAACGTCAACTTCCCTTACTAATGCAGCAATATACCCTTATCACCTGCATACGGGGTTTATAAATTATATCTCTCAGTTGATTCGATACGCCAGAGCATGCTCTACATATGAACAATTTTTAAAACGAGGTAAGTTATTAACAAACAAGTTGATGAAACAAGAATATCAGGAGTCTCGTTTAAGTCACCATTTCCTAAGTTCTATGGTCGATACAATGACCTTGTCAACAAATACTATCTTTCATTAAGTCAAATGTAGACTGACTTTTTTCATACTAGTTGTTAGGCTATTATTTACACACTGAATTGTCAACGGATTTTTCCGTTATTTCCCGATCATGACAAGGAGCATACGGCGGTTGTGACCGGTCGGCAGGGGATGCTCACTCATTCATGGCACCTGATACCACCTCTGATGTCTTAGATGTCCATGTTTGCTCTGCTCCTATTTTGTAATGTTTAATGGACTTTTGAGCTCGAATACTGTTCGTTATCTCCACATATTTCTTTAATACTTCTTAACAAGTTGTACATGTTACAGTGCTATTGTAGAAGCTTCTATGCGAGTGTGAGAGAGGAATTGTAATCTCAGCAGAAGATGAACGCAACTGTGAGTGCAGATTCATGAAGGGAGAAAACAGGAAATGGAAACTCACGAATAATGATCGTGTTAAAAAAAATCCAGACGTGTAAATTCAAAATTTGTTTGATTGAAATGTGTAGGTCCGGTTTTCCTCAGTTGTAACTTGTTAGTCTTAAACTCTTATTTTGAACACTGTACCATGCAATTCTTGATGTTTCCTATTTATATTTTACATCTCGTATCTAACACCTTGAACTACCACATTTTGAACAAGGTATTCCGAAAATTTGACCATTCATCAGTTCGTATTTGAAATGTTCCCGTTCGCGAGTCCGTATTTTACACATTCGTACTATAAAAATGACATCTGACAAGAAACAAATCAACATGTGTCAAGTGTTTGTCGAATATTAAAACACATATTTTTGTTTTATTTATTTATTACAATATCAGTACTCCAACCTTTCCATTTTGGCCATGAATTGCAATACAATGACAGGGCCTACATGTTGGTTGTAGTAATTTTTAAGATAATCAGCATAGTTATATGTAAGAAAAATGACTTGAATCATATATTGCTTTACTTGCTTGTAACCTCTGGTTTTCGGTTTTTACTTAATTTTGATATTATGATTTTACACCTGAACTTTCTTTCACTTTAGTTACACAAAAATCCCTGTAAGTACAAAATTAAAACAGGCCCAGTTTATACAATGACACATTTTACGTATGTTGCTGAATAAAATGAACAAATACATGTATATTAATCTATGCGTTGTTTTATTCAGTCCACTCTTCCTCTTGATCCATCCTGTATTTATGCCAGATTATTTCTAATATTCAATTTTCATAATTGAAGTCATATGTATGTTAAAATTAGTTATTCATGAATTATGTAATGTCACTTGTGGACCTAATTGAGAATATACACAAGTTTAACTAACACAATTTACAAGAAAAAAAAAATGTGAATGTTAATGTGAATTTACAAGCCTGGATTTTTGGAAACGATTACACTTCATATATATGTAGTTTGAAATACAAATGGAAAAGGTGATGACGTTAGCGGGAATGATCTTTATAAATGAAATATGAAGATACGGAATCACGAACAGGAATTAAACGATTCAAATTTAGAGCAGAGCAACACAGACCTCAAAATTTAGAGGTTGGATCAGGTGCCATGGAGGAGTGAGCATCCCCTGCCGACCGGTCTCACCCGTCGTGTGCTCCTTGTCATGATCAAAAAAAAAAAAAAAAAAAAAAAAAAAAAAAAAAAAAAAAAAACCGGAAAAATCCCTAGACAGGTTAAGTGTATAAATAACGGCCTAACAATTAGTATGAAAAACATCAGTCAGCATTCCACTCAATGACAGGTTGTATGTCCTGACAAGGTCATTGTAACGACCGTAAAACTTGAGAAATGATGACTTCAAACGAGACTGTTGATATCCTTGTTTCATCAATTTTTTTGTTAATAATTTACCTCGTTTTAGAATATGTTCATACGTAGAGGATGCTCTTCCGTATCGAATCAACTATGAGACATAAACCCCATGTGCAGGTGATAAGGGTGTATTGCTACATAAGTAAGGGAAGTTGACTATTGAAAAGTCATCACGTTTATCGTAAAGCTTTGTTGTTAGGTTACCATTAACGTCTTTTTCTATTAAAATATCTGAATATGAAACGGATGTGTCAGAATCTGTATTATCTTTTATTTTAAGCTCACTGGGATATAGATATCGAGTCGACATATGAAGGTAACTATTGTTAATTGATAACGAAATGTCGAGTTGAAGGCCACAGCAAGTGTTTTCTTCTTCTCATGTAGAAGTTTTTGAATAAATTCTGCTTCATATGAATACAAAACTAGGTCTGCTAATAAGGGGACGCAATTGGTACCCATGGGAATTCCAACAGAGTGTTGGAAGACCTGATCTCCCAAAACTACATAGATAATTTCAATCAGAAACTCAAGCATCTTTTTGATATCAACTTCAGAGTACTTGTGTGTACAATCAGAATGTTTTTTAACAAAATAATTTTGCAAAAGACCAATGACAAGGTAAGTATATTTACTAGTTCCATTTTTATCGAAAAAGCAGCTGTCTATGAGGTCAAAAAGCCTGGACTTCAATTTATCGTGGAGAATGGTTGTATAAAGTGATGAAAAGTCGTACGTTTTGAAAAAAAAATAGTTGTGATGGTTATTCCAGAAACATGGACCAATACAGTAAATGAATATATAAATGGAGAAATCCTACCTTTCACTAAAAAAATCAGGGTTGACATCATTATCCGATTCGCCATCATGGAATACAAATAAGTGTAACGTATCAAAGCTTACAATAATACAAATGTGTTTCTTTTAAGCGTCATTGATAAGGTTGAGAATGTCGACATTTGTTTAAAACAAATTCTATGCTTTCCTTGACAAAGCTGTTCCAACAAATCTTTTCGTTTCATATCTAATTATTTTGTTTAGTGTTAGTTATAATTGGACGAGTCACAGAAAGTTTGTGTAAACCTGGAAAATTACAAGGCAAATATAGATATTGCAAAACAAATTAAATTTACATTACAAGACCTCAGAACAGAGACTTTTACTATCAATGAACTTTAAAAAGAATAGACCCGGCGTCTACAAAGGTATAGGTTTCTTTAATGTTGAATTCTTCATCAGGCTTTATTGTTAACGGTATAGTTTGAAAGACGTTTTGTCTATTCGGTTACAGTTCAAATAATATAACATATATATAAAAATATAAATGTATTAAATTATTCAATTGAATGCCAGAAGAAAACTAAATCGGGGTTTTAGGACCTTTGTCTCATTTGAAGCAGCAAGTATGTTTGCAAATGTTCGGAAAATTTCGACGTCCCCACTCCGAAATATTTAAAATTCCCAAATAATGGTACCCAGCAAATATTCATATAGCATGCATGTTTAATCTAGAATGAGACTGAAGTGTTCAGGACACTATCCTGGAACGGATGCCTGTTTAAGTACGTATTTTTATCCTCTATTAGCCGAGGATAGCTTTAATTTCATTGGGAATGTTCCCTTATGTAAATCAGTGATTCTGTTTCTGTATGTATTTGCAATGTGTCTTTTGAATGATATTTAAACTCGTTATTCTCTACACAAGCTTCGGTTTTATATACTAAATTAGTAATTATACGGTTTTGCAGAATTCAGTACATCTCTCTCTCTCTCTCTCTAGATCTCTCTCTCTCTCTCTCAGCCGAAAGAATGCATTCGATATTTTTATTGCCAGCAAAGTATATTTTTTGGTAGAATTTATTTTTTGAACCATTTATTAATTGGATAGCAAAATTTTCTTCAGACTCCCTTTCCATCAGCAGCCCAGATTTTTTTTTTACACAAAACAAAATGTAATGAGAATTTAACTCTTCTTTCATTGTTCACCAGAATCCGCCAAGTACGGATAATTAATGAGATTTGGTATGGCAGCCCCTCTCCTCTCATAAAAATAAATATACAGATACAGGGTCCCTAATAATTAATTTTGAAATAATGAATTAGGAACTGCTAACAAGGTATTTTTGACAGTTTCTCCACCATCCCATTCTTGTCAACCTCGGAGATTTCAAAAGTGACCAAAAAGAAATATAAAAGACATGGGCAAGAAATCTCAAAAAAATAAGAAAGCCATGAACTTTTTTTCTTGCGAGTGATGAATGATTACAAGAATATCTATTTTGAGCATAAGGAAAGTATCTGATGCATCTAGTATACATAGGATGATCTCATAAATGAAAAAAAAAATGTTTTGTTGAATAGCTTTGTTATTGACAAAATCTAGAAAACAGGAGTAGATTTCAATAAATATGAGTTGATTTTTGAGGAATTAACTTCTTTGCATCATAGAACTTGAATATATTTTTCTTGAGTCTCTGGCTATCTTAGATTCAATTTCTCCTCACTTATTTTTCTCCTCCGTACGCTTTAGTAAAACTACATACTAACCTCATTTCTTCTCTAGGTCTTGGCGGTACTATTTATCGTAATTGTTTTTAACATGATCCCCTTTTTTCATGATATCAACATATTCCGTTTATGATATTTCATTTTGCCAGATAAAAGACTTTTCTTTGGACGATGAAGCAAATATTTATTATAAACAATTCATTTATAAAAATGTTGCAGCTGTGAATGGATAATAAAATAATTATTATATCATAAATGATGCTCCATCATAACCACTAATAATAAAAACGTTCACTAATAATAGAATTTTTCATCAGAGATTATCATATATAATGATACAAAAATGAGGAACAAAAACACAGTGTAATCCACTGATAAAAAGCATAAGTGGGATAATTTGACATTCTTTAATGATTTCATTATTCCATTTCAATCATGTGTTTGTATCTGTATTGAGGATTATCGAGTTAGGGAGGGATGTTTTCACTTTCAGAGGAGGATCCATGCATGAATTTAACATTCAATAATTATTTAATTTGAGATAATTCAATACTCATATACTAGTTCTTTGAATATAAATTGCCTGAAGCCAATCAATGCCCGGGTTAGTTTTAATTGGAAGGAAACAACATAAGGAAGAGTTGACCATGCATATAAATCGAAGAAAGAGGGAATGGCAAACATCTGGTAGGAGCTCAAAATACTCGTGAAACAATACAACAGAGGCAGTACTGCCGTTCCAGAAATCTCTTGACATCAACGATCCAGTACTGAAAGAAATGAGTGAAGCATGGTCGGGTTCATTTTGAATATTATAATTCACCAGATGATTTTTTTTACATCAGGTAACTCTTTGAAAACTACATTTCGTCACGTGACTTGTAAGATACATGTTTTGTGCTAACTAGAACACTGTGTTCGAACACGTTGAATTGTCAGGCATCGATTCAAATCATTCTTTACTTACATGGACGTGCTCATATTGTTAATTTCGTAAATAATGTAGTTGTGCCATACAGAATAAAGGGGGAGAAAGGAAAGAGTAATCTCATATTTTTATCCATTGTTATTTATGAAATACGAAGATAACGAACAGTATTATTTCTTACTTTAAAGCCATCCTTACAATGTTAGCTCCACTCTCATGCATATCTTATGTTCAATCAAGGGCAGGTAAGTGTACATTCTCTAAATTAGAAAAAAAGTGAGGACAAAACCATTGAATTATTGTATTATATCACGGTCTAAAATCATTTTAATATTTAAATTTGGTGCCAAATTGACAGAATTCTTTAGCATGTCAAGCATGTAAATATACAAAAATGAAATGAGGTTAAGATATAAGAGTAATAACAGAAGCAACAGAAAAAAGACCCAAAACCTAGCGATAAGTGCAGTTATCCTTTCCATTATAGTTCAAACAAAATTTTATGAATATCTAGATCTTGAATGAATGTTTCCTTTTGTTATCAAATTGTTGCCAGCTGTTGAAATAGATTTTTTTGCCCAAAAAAAATTGATACATGTACATGTCTAACGATTGGGAGGTATGTATTTATTGTAAAATACACAACTCTACTTCAATCCTTTGTACAAAGAATAGAAATACAAATCTTACATTAATTTGTGTGATCCATTTATTGACTGAAAAGAGGCATTTTATCACAAGCATATAAGGATAAAATCTTTATTAGTAATTCTTCTTAAACCACGAAAGAAGGCATGGGTCTGTCGATTCTCTTTGAAGAATTAGAGAGAGATGTGAATACGTTTGTTGACTGGTTGGGGTAAAACCCTCCGGTCATCATTCACAGAAAAACAATCTCTTGTCTGTACAGGAACTATCGTCCAGCCCCATGTCCGGACACCACGTGTCAATAATCAGTCCCATACACTCTCGATCCTCAAATGGTTGTTGTGGGCACCAACGACTAGTAATCAAAGAGCCATCCCGCCACTTATAGGACAATGGTCCTACCCTCTTTCCATAGATATGAATAAATTCTGAAAGAATAGAAAGCACAACTCTTTTGTTGGCAGAAAATTTATTACTTTTACTACATCAACTTTTACGTTTAAAGCTAGTGTAGCATAACAGGAAAGAGTGAACACGTGTACATGTTCTGTATAATTATAAAGGGAAAGGAAAGGAGCTAAAAATGAAAAATTTAACGCTTATGCCACAATTTAAAGCTCTATAAAATTTTCTTTGAATAATCTCATCTTACTTAAATAGTCTTTTTTAAATAGTCTATGTATGACCACATATTGATTGTTATTAGAATCGTTTTCTTAACTTTTCAGTGTAGTCAAATTTATAAATGGAATTTTCCATTGCACAAAATATTATATGATTCCGGGGATAGTAAAGTATCATCAGTGAACTACAGTATCTGTTTTGTTTTGTTATATTATTTTACATGAGTCAACCTCCAAGAAAAGAGCTCATCACAATCATTTATCTTCCGCTCAGAAAATCTTTAAAACTCACTCATATCGAATCTTTCCATTAGGGCCTTAATAGCAAGGTACTTCTCGGTGGTTTCTAAGCTCACCAATTCTTTAGACATTTTGTGGCACGTTGTTTGGGCGTCTTTGTAGAGTATTGGTGTGGTATGAGTGTAGAGGCACCTTCTTAGGTCTGCAAACCACTCGTCCTTTCCAGGAACACACCCTGAAAGAATAAATCAATTAGAGTACAAAAGTGATGTAGAATCCTGATTTTATGATACCCAGATCATAAACCCGTATGAAACAAAATATACAAAAATGGACATCTTTATAAGGTTTAAACAAACTAAATTCGAGTTTTCAAGAAAAAAATATTATCCTTTGTTCAGACTTCTTTTGAGAAAGCCTGATATTCATATAATTTGTTTATTTCATCTAATAGAATACACAAAGCCAAAGATCCAACATTTTCTTCATCCAGTATTGATTTTTTAATTATGTATATATTGATTTTGTTTGCTCTTCTCAGACTTCAGAACCATTACGTTTGACAAAATATAAAAGCCTTGAAAGGTAATATCACCGAGATCACATATTGCTAAATAATGCTGAAATTATTAAATACGGTTTTGCACACTAAGTGGTTTTAGCTATTAATTCAATTCAAGGTACTGTTAAAGATTTTCATAGAATATATAAATATTTCTTATATTATTTGCATATGTTCCATATATGTAAATTAAGAATAAGTGATCATATGTCAAATATTTCAAAATGTTTCCGATTATTTATGTTACCTAAACCGTATTATTGTAAAATCGAAGCCATCATACAAAAATTAAATTGTTCTAAAATTGACGCAAAAATAGCATAATTTAAGCCCATATATTTTAAATAATATTTTGAATTTTTTCTCACCAGATCAAAAACGGACAAGATGAAATCCTTAAACAACAGCAATAATTCGAGATTCAAGTCATGTTAAACAACCTCAATTCATTTATGCTCTCGAAATTCAATTAACTTAAAGAGACACCATGACGGAAAAAGGCAAAATTGACAAAGGTAGAATTTTTTCATGACACATGCAAATTCTGTTCAATTCTTGAAAATATTAGGTTTTAGAAAATAACAGGTTTCAGACCCTAAAAAAATCTACTTTTATGGAGAAAAATAAAAGTAAAAATTTTTTTGTTTGCCTCAACACAAAAATATTGCTTCACTTCTTCCTCTTTATTGTACACATGCGTTTTTTTTTACCATAGTGTCAATTCCATAGATATAAATGTCGGATGACCGAGGATTTTGATACAATCTAGATCTTCAATAAAGATGATCAGAATTTGTTCCTCACTTTTTCTTGCTCCAATGCAATGTTGTTTACAAGTTTCATTGCTAAGAATGAACGTCGCGTGACTTTGACATTGTTGACATTGACGATAACAACTAAGCGATAGATACAACCTTTGCTTTTCCGGCACTTACATTTTGCAGTTCTTTTCTTGCTTTATAGTGCAGTTGATAGTCAAAACTTCGCTTTATTCATATTTTACATAAATCTTTTGTTTCATGATACAATTGTCTTAAACGAAACACATGAGTTTGATTCATTATGTAACGTTAAATAATACTTTCAGCCCATCATTGATATGTAAAATTAGATTTTCTTTATGCTTGGGTGTGTAGAAAAGATTGAGAGTATGGGGTTTGTTATATATGATAAATCTCTCTCACTCTATTTGTTTGCTATTTGTTTATTCATCTATCTCTTCACCTCTATTTCTCCCATTTTTATCTTACCTTCCGGCATCATTTGAAAGTGTTTACTTCCCAATTCTTGTCCGACATCTCTGTGATTCTGACTGTTATAAAGTCCACATTCTTGAGAGTTGTTGTTGTAGTGGAATACCTTACAAGATTTGCTCGTCTCACACAGGTAAGCACACACTGATATGGCAGGTACTCTAGTTGTTGTCATGGGAACACCATCTGATTTCCTGTCCATCAGTCGAGGTATAATATTGAACATGTTGTCTCCGTTACAAACTGTGTAATGAAGGCAAACATTGTCAATTGTGCTTGTGGTATCCATTATGTTCCAACATTTTGTTTCACAAATCAGGAGTTTGATCTTTTGAACCACATCAAACGTTTGAATAAATTAATTCACCGAGATAATTTTTATATATAAAAAAAATTTTATAATTATTTTTAAATTTGACTTTTTGATTTTTGCAATAAAATTGTCAGTAATGTTTGGAATGTAGCAATGAAACTGTCACGAATTTAAATTTAGTATTTAAAAAAATCGAAAAAGTTATCAGTTGAATTCTACGTACAAAAAAGTATATGTCACCATATGAAAATTCATCAGTTCAAATTTTGTTTTTTTTTTCAACAGGGCAGACAGCCTTTCAGAAAAATTTACAAACGTGAAAAATATTACACTTATAACTTTTAAAGTTCAAATAAAATTATTCAACAGAATTTCACAAAATATTCCTTTATAGCTAACTATATATAATTTCATTGATATTATTTATTAGATACCATAATATTCATTCTCTCTAAAAAAGCAATCTAAAACAGTAGAATTTATTGATTTAGGCTCCAAAATTTCCAATATATGGGATGTCTCCATTTTTTTTTTTACAGAAAAGGGCAAATATACGGAAGCCCGTTGAGGCCACTTCAGAGAAAGAAATATTTTTATTGCGTTTAAACGCAAAAACTATTGCGTTTAATCGCAAAAATATTATTGCGTTCAAACACAAAAAACTATTGCGTTTAATCGCAAAGTTATTGCGTTTAAATGCAAAAGATTGCGTTTAATCGCAATCTTTTGCGATTAAACGCAAAATGTTTTGCGTTTAAACGCAATATACATTGCGATTAAACGCAATGTTTTGTGTTTAAATGCAATACTTATTGCGTTTAAACGCAATAAAAATATTTCATTCTCTGAACTGGCCTCAACGGGCTTCCGTATATTTGCCCTTTTCTGTAAAAAAAATGGAGACATCCCATATATTGGAAATTTTGGAGCCTAAATCAATAAATTCTACAGAATTTTTGTAACACAAAGATTACTTAATAAACAGCAAAACACACATTCAAATAAATCAAATGGTAATTTTAAACAATGCATTTATTCTAATGTCGAATATTTGGTTTTACCATCTTCTTATGAGGATCTGATAGACTATTTTTAATTTGTGGACAAAAAATGTATGGTCGAATTTTTTTTCATATTACAATTCGAATTTGAGGGGGAAATGGCCTACCTGCTGTGTACTACCTTAAAGCATAGATACTGAAATAACAAACCATTCTCTTGGTGCAATTAAAGAAATCCTAATTCAGGGAACAGGGTTATCTTTTGTATCTGACCGTGGCAACAGATGGCCTGGCCCGGCTTTTTAAGGTTTTAAGTTAACCACAAGAAAAATTAATAAACTCGAATTTATACAATGCAATGAACCATTTAAGATTAAGATTAAGAATAAAGCATTAACTTACATGGACGCACATTAGCAACAGATACATGAGTGAAAATAGCTTCATACTCAAGCAAGCTAGGGTAATGTCATATTTTCATTTTTTAATAGTTTTTCTGTACGTGTTGATCTACAAACTTCTATGAAAGCAATGCTTTTTTTTCTTACTATGAAAATATATCTTATGAAGATATATTATGAGCAGATTTTTTAGCGAAGATTTGATTTTGGCATTATAAATGCGAGTGTTAAGAACGCCAAAATAGAATATCGCTAATAATTTTTCAACATCGGAAGAAATAGCACCCTTTCTTCACAAAATTAAATTAGCTAAATTTACCTTTCGCTTAACACAACAGGCGCGGATCAATGAGTTTTTTCCGGGAGGAGGGGGGGGGGGTCCATCCCAGTCCAAAGAAAATTTCCAACCAAAAAATTCCCTGATACCCCCCCCCCCTAAAAAAAAAGGTAAAATCCATTTTCCAAACATGAAAACGCCTATTTCCTGGTAGTGATGGTGGGGTCCACGTTTTCTAGGGGGGTCTAAAATCATTTTTTATTTGCTTCAGTATATACTTTTAATAACTTTGCAAATTCCGGGGGGGGGGGGGTCCGGATCCGCGCATGCACAAATATCGGTTTAAATGTAAAAGGTAAAGATAACCAACAGTGTTCGATCTAAAAAAAAAAATCCACAAACGATACAATTATGTGAAGAGGGCATAACACATGGACGCCTGGAAATTCCAGAGGTGGGATCAGGTGCTTAGAGTTAACTTCCCTTGTTGACGGTCACACCCGCCGTGAGCTCTACATATTGATCAGGTGGACGGAACTCTCCGTAGTCAATTCAGTACAAACGCAAAGGCCTTACAATTGGTATGAAACAAGTCAGCCAAAATACGACCCACGTCATTTTCCTGACATCATATCTAACATCTAGCGTCATATATTGGCCATTACCGAATATAGTCCTTTCCACGTATACGGTAACACTAATTTTAAATTTCCAGCTTTTTTGGACGTGATGAAAAATAAAACTAAAGCACTTACCTTTTACAAAGCAGAGCAATATCACACATCCTATCCTGTGCGTCATTTTCTGGGTTGTTCTGTCAAATAAATAACTTAATGAAAAGCATAATCGGGTTTATTAGTTCTGAAGTCTTTTGTTTTCGTTTTCTTGTTTTTTAATTGTTGGGCTTTAGGATTTTAAAAGTAATTTGAATGGAATTTCCGTAATTAAAATATGTTTATTTCGTTGAGAAAACATTGTTTCGTATGCTGTACTATTTGCCTTCCACTTACTGGAGGAAAAGAAATTAATAGCTATTCAACAAAATAAATGAAAAATATAATTACAATGTTTTACTCAAAATTGGAAAAAAAGATCTGTTGTTAATTAAATTGGGTTTTTGATTTACTTCAACGTTTAAAAAAGAACTGGCACTTCTCATTATATGGATTTTTCTTTTTTATGTACATTTTGCGTAATGTTTAGTCTTTCAATAAAGAAAAGAGTGAAAATACGAATTGTCTTGAATGATTGCAATTCTAGACTGTAAATCTATAACCTCCTTCCTATTTATAATTCAGGGCATTCAAATGGAGTAAAAAGAGACATATTATATATTATAAATTTAAATTTGGAGTCTTTTGCAGCAATAACATAAATGTGCTTTGGCTTTATAACATTGTAATTCCATTTCTTTGGTAAACCGAGACAAAGGCTGACGGGAGCTTTTCTTATCAAAGGAAAGACTTAAAGCCAGCTTTTCGCAAATTCTACTGTCGATATGATGACATTGTTTATAAAGACAACGATGGGTCGTATTTTTGTGTGACATGTTTGATACCATTTGTTAGGCCATTGCTTTATATTATTATTTTACTACAGGGTACTCCGTACACCGAACAATACATAGGGGCTGACAGCGTGTGTGACCAGTCAACAGGGGATGCTTACTCCTCCTAGGCACCTGATCCCACCTCTGGTGTTTCCAGGGGTCCTTATTTTACCCTGTTCACGATTCTTTTTGTTTACTGGTTTATGAGATTGATCACTGTTCGTTATCTTCACAATTTACAAATTTTAAACTTTCCCAGATGCGCCAATTTGCTTGTCATTGTTTTTATTTACCATTGGTCATTTGTAATTTTACTGTTTACTGTACTTAAAGTACGACACTTTTTCTTTTTCTCTATAAAGACAATAGCTTACAGTACTAAGGTAGGTAGCAATATCCTAGACATACTAGTATTATTTTTATAAAAGCTAATTCAGAGAATTTGTGTTCCCTACTTAAGGAAAAAAGAAGAGTAAGCGCAGATCTAATGCATATACTGAAGCAAATAAATAATCCCAATGTGGATATATAGATTTGATTGCTAATTCTTTAAAATGTGTACAGAAGATTCTTTTTGTATAATTTATTTATCACACTGTATTAATGATTTTGTGAAAAAGTTTGTGCACGCCAGACGTCATGACTTCTTCATTTCATATGTTGAATACTATAATTTTGTAAATGGGAAAAAAAATTCAAAAAAAAAAAAAAAAAAAAAAAAGGATCGTACGGGATTGCAACCCGTGACCTCTCATATGCTAAGCAAGAATCATACCTCTAGACCAACAAGGCGCCTGCTTGTAAAGCATATTAAATGCAAATATCATGTCACATACACATGTTTATATTCTCATTCGATATTGTCAAAATTTTACACAACACATGGTGTATAATTTAGCCTTTATTAAACAGTTCTAACAGAAGTAATTAAAATATAATGTCCACCGACAACCTGTATCATATGTAATAACGCTCCACATGCTCCTGTGCTAAAAAATTACTTTAAATGTTTTACTTTTAATACAATAAAAAACTGGGACAGGACACTTTGAGAGGAATAAGAGAGACCATAGGGAGTTAAGGTATAAAATTTCATTGCAAAAGCTCAAAAGCTTGAGATATCGCCCGGAAACGAAAGTGTTACACACAGAAAAATTGTATGAATTTACGACCTTGGCCTTTTGACCTCAAAATCAATAGGGGTCTTCCTTAGGCCACAGGGAGTTGTTATGTAAAATTTCATTGCAAAAGCTCAAAGGTTTCTCGAGATGTCGTGCGGAAACGAAAATGTTAAAACAGAGAGAATCTATGAATGTATGACCTTGACCTTTTGACCTCAAGATCAATAGGGGTCTTCTTTAGGCCATAGAAAGTTGTTATCCAAAATTTCATTGCGAAAACTCAAAGGCTTCTCAAGATATCGTGCGGAAACGAAAGTGTTACAGACAGAAATACAGACGGACAGACAGACAGAAATTAATTTCTCCCACTTTCAGTGTAAGGTGGGGACAATAAATCTACATAAGACCTTTGGAAAAAAATTACCTCTAAGACAAGAGGTCCAGGGGCCACGTCGTTACCTGAGCACATTGGCTAGGAAAAAGCAGAAATATTAATCAGTTCAGTATTGAAAAGTTAACGAGGGGAGGGTGGTTGAACAAAATTTAAATTTATATTACCATAGAATGCGTCCATATCAATAATACTAATCATGAATTTGCTGTTATTGAGTAGAAGAATTTTCATTTTTTTTTCTATGAATTCCTATGTAAAACTCTGTTCTCTCATTGTAGCTCCATCCTATCCAACCTGAATTTGAACAAATTGGAATCTAACCTACCTGAGGATGCTTCTATAATAATATGACTCATCGTGGCTTTGCTGTTCTTTAGCAGCAGAATTTTTCAAGACGATTCCTATATATATATATTCTTATGTAAAACGCTGAATCTCTGTTGTGCCACCAACTTCTTGGTGTCAAAATTTGAACGAACTTGATTCTACAACACCTAAGGTTGCTTCTGTAAAAATATGACTAATAATGGCTAAGTTGTTCTTGAGGAGATTGTAAAGATATTTCCTATGTAATGGTATGATCAGCTTCTTACAAGAGATATATAGGTTTTCCTTTTCCTCTGTCTCAGTTAAAGATTGGAATGATTATTAAGACAGCTCTGAGGATAAATCAGCCAGTACTAAATTTTTCTCTTAAATAGAGATGGGAATGGGTAAGGCACTACTTGCACCGTGTTTCTCCCCTAGATTCCTAGCTATTGATAAATAAGAACAGGCTGTCTCAATCTTCTTTAGATTTACTACACCCAGAACTTAACATCAATTCCCTATGAAACTTGCCACTGGTGCTTATAACTTGTATACTTTTTTTTTTTTACTTTTACCCTTAACTTCCTTATTGCTGATTCAACTGGTAAATTCTTTAGCTAGCTTCTGGATGCCTGACTTTCCCAAAGCTTTGCCTTATATACCCTTTGGCTAGTCCATTCCAAGGGTTGTCAGATCATTTTATTATTTGAAGTCTTCAATGCGTTTTACGCAAATGTGCCTTAGCCATTACACCTATATATTCCTATGTAAACCTTGACCCCTGTTGTTGCCTTGCCCTACCCCCAGGAGTCATGATTGAAACAAACTTGAATCTACACTATCTGAGGATACTTCTATAATGATATGACTAATCATTGATTTGCTGTTCTTGAGGAAAAGATTTTTAAAGGCATTTCATATATTTTCCTATGTAAAACTTCGACCCCCTCTTGTGGCCTCGCCCTACCCCCGGTGGAGATATGAACAAACTTGAACTAGAGTATGTAATGAAACTTCCACATAAGTTTCATCTTTTCTTTCCCAGTGGTTCTTGGGAAGAAGCATTTTAAAAGATGCCCCCTAATTTTCACGAATTCTTAATTATCTCCCCTTAAGCTTGAGAGAGGGCGTGGCAATTCCTGTGAAGAAATTTATTCAACCAAGGATGCTTTGTGGCAACGACAATGTGAAAATTTTACAGAGAACAGAAGACAGACGGCAGACGGACGTCGTTCACTCTCATCAGAAAAGCTCACTTGAGTCTTCGGCTCAAGTGAGCTAAAATGTATCAAGCATGCACATGTGTACTATATACTCTTATTAATTTAGCTTAAAGACTTTGTAAAAAATAAATAGGAAGTGATGGAGAAAACTTGTCTTGCATACAATAGTGTATTGCACGTAATGAAGAGATTCGAATTAAGTTCTCATGTTAAACATTGTTTTTACAGCCCATAGTCTATAATGTAAGAAGAATGCGTTTTTAATTTTACTCAACACAAGTATTAATATTAATACATCTGCCTATTGTTTCTGTGCACTTCTTGAGCATCAAAATATCGATGCTATTCACAGAAGAACTGTGCTTTGCCCGCTGTGCATATGTAATCGTCTATCCCCATATCTGGACAGGTGGGAAATTTAGCTAAGGTCACGCACTCGGTGTTGTCAGATGGTTGGTCTGGACACCACCAATTTGGAGGGATCAGAGAGCCATCCCGCCATTGATAAAGTGAGGGTCCAACCTTCCTCACGTACACATGAATGGCCTCTTAAAGAATGAACAAAGCACATTTTAATTTCATCTAAAATATGAAGAAAGCATTTCTTCTAGTAACCTCGCTATTTTTCAATACTTCTGTTCCGTCATATAAATTTTCGCTTTTAAATAAATGCTAATGATTTTTCAAAACAATGAAATACAAGCCAATTTATCATTTCTTGCGGTGCAAGCAAGCGGAAAGCGACTTTAAACTGTGCATTTTTAAGGCAATAATATTAAAAATCCCTATTGAGTGTTACATGTATCTCTCTTTTCAAATGATCACTGAACCTTAAAACAAATTGGGAATTTAGGTCTACAAGGTACATTAGTCATTCTATCCATATATTTGATTATATATGTAATAGTTATTTAATCAGTTTTGGCATATAATACTAGTACACTCAAGTATAAAGAAAACAAAACTAGTACTTTATTATGCATTATTTGACTGGGTTCGAGGGCAATATTCGTTTTGTCAGACCCAAGAGTCAAGCTGTTTGTCTGAGGCCGTTAGGCAAATCATATTTTGCCCATGAACCCCAATTGATAAATGCTTTGTTCTACCTTTTAAATATTTTTTCTTGTAAAAATCTTGCCCAGGCTTGTATAAAAACTTAGTATTAAACGAAATTTTGATGTACATGTTTCCTTTACCTGCACTACAATTAATTTAATTAGGTCAATTTCATAACTATCCAACACCACTGACATATTTTGTTTACACCTGACGAATTATCCCTACTTAGAAATGGATAAAGAAGGTGTAAAAAGTTTGACGGAAATAAAATCATAGCGGTCCAACATCTGATCAACCGGTCAAGAATATTATTGTATACAGCTGTCCAACATTGATTTTTAGGACTGCTCAGCATAAACATTGGAAATATATTATCTTAATAGAGATATACATATATAAATAATTAAATTTAGCGATTTCCTCTTGTTTTAATGACTCCTAACAAATCGCAAAAATTAGGCCAAACTTACATTCTTCCAAATAAACTGACTAAAGGGTAAGCAGAAATACTCACCAATTTTGAAAAATTCCATAAGTGTCATGACGGTATTGTATTTTTCTGTTGTCTCAAAGCTCATCAGTTCTTTGGAGATTGAATTACATTTGCTCTGGGCATCTTTGTAGAGTATGTTGGTGGTATGTATGTAGATACACTTACGTAAGTCAGGGAACCACTCATCAATTCCAGGAACACACGCTAAAAGAAAAACAGAACTGAAAGAATCAAACTTATGGAAGATGAAAGTTTGACTCTGCAGAAAGCCTAAAATGTCATGTCTTTATTTTCAACAATGTTACAGAATATAAAAAAAATGGAATGGATTTTTTTTTTCGACTAATAACCTGAGTGAAAATTTAACGTATTGATTTTAATTGGTTTTTGAGTACTGTTTGTTTTTGTTTGTTTGTTTGTTGTGTAACGTCCCTCTCGAGGATTTTTCACTCAAATGGAGACGCCACCATTTGTCGGAGGGTTACAAATTTTGACCTATGCTTGGCACTTAGGGCCATTGAGCAGTGAGGGATTTTTTCGTGCCAACACCTACTGCGACACGTGACTTCGGTTTATACGGTCTCATCCGAAGGACCGGTCTCCACGTCCCGCAGTGGGATTCGAACCCACAACGTAAGGCTCTGTTGAGTACTGTAAATCACTTTTTATTCGCGAAAATTTTATTTTCGCTAAATAAGCGAGACAATGTGCTCGCAAAAATTTCATTCTTGCGTATCTTAGTAATCCTCAAGATTATATAGAGCAATAACTTCAATATGTGAAAAAAATTGTCTCGTTTATAAAGAGATAAACGACTATCTCGTGAAAATAGTGTATCATGAAAAATAATTGATCTACAGTATACATTTATTAAAAATGCAACATTATTCAAGAAAGTGTAGCCAGCAATTTTTTTTTCAAATACGAATACACATATGTTCTTCAAGAAGGGGTTATAACCCGAGCTCCTCTTTTCTTTTTTTTACAGCCGCTTACTCTGACAAAAGTCTTGAAATTTTAAAGCGTTTGCAAGTCTCTCAATGGCCTTCCAATGACTTCTTTCTTAATCTGATCCTCCAAAGTGACCATTGAGCCTCCAGCTGTGATACCCAGACATACCTTTCTGTTCTCCATGTTCAAGTTTTAATTCTATATTTCACTTTTATTCATCATATTAATAAATGTACACACTTACAGCAAGAAAAAAGATTTTAGCCTGGAAAGTGAAGAAAACCAACAATAGAATTTTCTTACCATCGATATCAATTTATCTACTTTAATAACTTTTCATCAAACTTTAATTTAAAAGTGTGATGACCAATAAGTAAAGTGAAATAAAATTTCAGTGTGTTTAGAAGAAATGAATAATAAAACTCAAAATTAAATAATTTTTAGTTTTTCAAAAACATCCGAAAAAGAATCCCAATTCACCGACCAAGATTTTTAGAATGTTCTAGGAAAGAAAGAGATAATGTAAGAATTTTCGTCATTTTTTTTTCAAGAATAGGAGTAGTGGACTCATGATTTCTTCATAAAACAAAAATATAACTGAAAATTACATACAGAAAATGATGAGCGGGTGCTATAATAATTTTTAACATCAAAGCCAGGGGAAAACGTAATTCAGAAAAATACTTTCTCTCTCAAACTTTTATTCAGAGTAACAATCTTGTAACTATGTAATTCGGTTTTTCAAGAAAAAAGGATAGCGCAGATATGAAAACACCCACTATGAATCTTTGTGATCTTAATTCAAACACCAAGTGAATATAACAGTTTGTTTGTTTATTGTACATGTATAACGTCCCTCTCGAGAATTTTTCACTCATATGGAGACGCCACCACTTGCTGGTGGAGTACTGCAAATTTATACCTATACTCAGCACTTGGGGCCAATGAGCAGTGAGGGATCTTTTTCGAGCTAACACCTACTACGACACGGGACCTCGATTTATACGGTCTCATCCGAAGGATAGGTCTCTACGTTCCGCAATGGATTCGAACCCGCGACGTAAGGATCAGATTCTTACTCCGCGACTCTAGAGCAAACGCGCTAACCACTGTGCTACGCGGGCGACGAATATAACAGTTAATTGCTTTCATTGAAAAAAGACTGAATTCGGTTTAACTTTGCAACAAGGATTTAAGTTATCGAATGATTAGTGTACATAGGAAAATAATGTTTTTCGCAGTAAATTCAAATTATAAAACCAGTAAAAGACATGTAAGTTTTATTAAAATAACTTGGACCACCATTTCCTTTTTTCTGGAGATTATAATCTGCAAACAATATTCGTATGAAATATATGAGGTTAACGAACAGTATTCAAGCTCAAAAGTCCATTAAACAATACACATTTTGGAGCAGAGCAAACACGGACCTCTAAAACATCAGAGGTGGGATCAGGTGCCATGGAGGAGTGAGCAACCTCTGCCGACCGGTCACATCCGCCGTATATATTTTTTTAATTCTTATAGAAACCGTCAAAATTTAGCATTAAGAAACCTATACCTATCGCCCTACTTGCTCGTAGCTAAACTTTACTTGGATTGAATTTTCCAAAAACTTATTTAGCAAAAAGAAATCTTTTAATGCTAACTGTTGGCTAATCTATTAGTAATACCAAATCATTGTTATTTACATAGAAGGACCTCTCTCTCTCTCTCTCTCTCTCTCTCTCTCAGATGTACCCTTTGGCATTTTTTGAAAATGTTTGCTCCCCACTTCCTCTCCGACATCTCTGTGATTTTGACTGTTATAAAGGCCACATTCCTGTGAGATGTTGTTGTAGTGGAATACCGTACAGGAACTGTTCGTCGCACACAAAAAGGCACACTTTGATATCAATGGCGACGTCATCTTTTCCATTGGAATACCATCTGATCTCTTGTTTTCTAGACGAGGGATAATGTAAAACAGACCGTCTCCGCTAGAAACTGTATCAAAATTGATTGCATTGTAAATATAGCAGACTCTCCACTGTCGTTATATGAAATAGAATATATGTTCTTATGAGGATAACGAACAGTAAACATGCTCAAAAGTCTAAATAAAGAATACATACTGTGCGCAGAACAATGTCAATCCCTTTCAAACCTTAAAGGTGGGATAATTAACAATCAAATTTCGTTATATTGAACTTGAATGGTCCAAGAAAACTTGCATATATATTTTGCATGGTTTCTGGTATTAAGGTTATACAAAAAAAAGTGTTGAGGATTTCCAACTCAATTTGACAAAACAGCGGTATTCAAGATATAAAGAACGAGATACCAAGGATTATCTGTAATTATAATGCGAGGGTTGTCCCAAAATATCCTAGAATGAACTCATGTCTTTTACACAAATTAATGTATCTTTATAAAATTTTCTCGGCTGATAAAGTGCGCTGTTGGCTGATAAATTGCAAAGTTTTAACATGATGACGTGAAAACAATTCAAGTAATTAGATTAATAGTGTTATTGTTCCCTAACAACAGGAGCAATCTCTGACGTCAAAAAAAGTCACCATTCATTTTTTTTTTGGGGGGGATAATACACTTATTACAGTAATAAAATTCTTTCATTCATCATAAAGATTATAGATACAAATGTGAAATATCATAATCATTATGACATGAAAATCTGAGAAGTAATAACCTTTTCATAGGATTTTAGATATTTTATGTCGATTTTTAATTGCAGTTTTTGGGTACTGCAACGCCTTCTTCCTCTAGACATTGATTTGTTTTATTGATATATGGTTAATCTGTGGAATTACTCAATGATTGCCCATAAATTAATTAGTTATTGTTTCATTAATATATGACACCGGGTTCCTACAAAACAACGCTTGTCTAAGGAATTTTTGGACACTCTCGTAAATTACCTAATAGTATTTATATTATGGCCACAATATGGCTCTTGAGTCGTGGTTTAAGGAATATATAATTAATGATTTTGATTAAGCTAAATAAAGTTGTTCCAGATTTTGAGGTAGACATAAAGATTGCTAGAGATTTTATAAAACTTCAAGTATTCTAAAAATATGGATTAATTTTGGTATAATCTAAACGAATATAGAGAAAAGCATACCTTCCACTAAGTATATAAGAGTTGAAGTAACTATCCATGCCGCCATCATCTTATATACAATGTACTGAATCCTATCGATAATACAGACGATTTTCCTTTTTACGCATCGTTGACAAGTTTGAGAATATGGAAATTAAAAAAAAAATCGATCCTATGCTCAACAAAGTTATGCCAACAAATCTATTAGTAAGATTAAAGTTAAAGTAGAATTAAAAGCGAAAAATAGAGACTTAACCATTAATGAGCTTTAAACAGAATAGACCAGATATTTTACAAATATTTTCCTTAACTTCTCTAAAATACATTATGTCTCTACAATTACATATAAAGATATACATGTTTCAAATTATGTAATTCAATGTCCGTTTTTAGGACAGGAGAGGCAAGGGTGTTCAGATGGGGAAAAGGTTTCAAGTGTTCGAAACGGACTCGACACATTTTGCACCTATAATATTAGACCGAATCATTCAATTCTCCAATTAATGAGTGTAATTGGTTGCTGATAAATCTATAGACTCATGCAATGTACATTATTTAATAACGCAGATTTTGGATTCAGTTATCATGCTCAATGTCCAATTAATACAAGTTGTTAGCAGAACAAACACAAGCCAATGAAAACATCAGAGGTGAAATCATGTACCTTGGAAGAATAAGTATCCCCTGTCGACCAATTCACCTGCCATGGACCCCTTGTCATAATCGGATGAAAAAGAAAAATCGTAGATAAAAAGATGAAGATAACGTTAGCAATATGTTAGCAGGGACCGTCAAAAATTCCAAAGGTGGGGACAGGGGTTTAGGGGGAGTAGGCATCCCCTGTTGACCGGTCACACCCATCATGAGCCCTATGTATTGATCAGGTAGACGGATTATTCCATATGATAGATTGTATTTCTAAACAAGGTCATTGTATCGACCGTAGAAATTAGGAAATGATACCCTTTTATCATCAACCTTGTCGGAAGCCTGCATTGTTTTGGAAATTGTTCGTACGTAGAACATGTTCTTGCATATCGAATCAACTGGAAGACACGAACCCTATATGCAGTTGATTATTGTATAAAATTACATAAATAAGGGAAGTTGACGATAAAAAAGTTATCACGTTTCTAACGAAATATGATTAATCTAGCATGTGTAGCATTCGTTTTGTAATTGAGATCTGAGGATAAACTTCTGGGAGAAGGTCATATTTGAAGGTAGATATGTCATATTTATCAATATTTACTGATGCGTACATAAATGTGTTTGTTTATTGTACACACTCCAGAAAATATAAAATCTAAAACTAATGGTATCTAGTAAATACGCATGCTTGTTTGGTCTATAATGAGATTAAAGTGAATAGTGCCCTACTTATCAAAAGAACTTACGACTAAGAGAGAAAATGTTCTCAAATCTCTCCAACTGTACAATTTATGAAATTATTCTTGTAGAAAATTACATAATTGAATTTATAAAAGTAAAGAATAAGCTGTATTGCAACAGTAAATTTTGTTCTGTTCTGAGTCGTAGTTTAAGTATACGTATTTAAATATTTTTCTCGCTCGGAAAGGGTGTTATTGGAAATTGGCTTAAGGACATACGCAACGTAGTTTGAAATTTATTGTCTTTTTCCCTGGAGTTGAAGAGCTCCAATACTTAAAGGAACTGTGTGCTACATTTTAATGTCTATATATGATGTTGAACACTTCTTCTAAAACAAGTTTGTATAAACAAAACATCTAGAATATATGTTTAGAAATTTTTGTATATTTTTCTTTGAATTATACAAGAATTTTCCTCAATTGATATCTTTTCAAAACCCCTGGTAATGCATGCTTATTTTTTGTCTACGAACATTTCATGGCACTTTAATCTTAAATTAAGAATATCTTGAAAAATTATCAGTGGGTAAGGTACGTTGCGTATGTCCTTAATTAACACCCCAATGTACAAAACATTATATTTATTACGAAAAGTACATTATAATCTGTCTTTAGAAATGATATTTCAGCGCATTATCTGCAAGCCACATTTTATATACATGTAGCTGCAGAACTGTAGCTCTCTGCTTGAGAAAATTCGGACAGACAAAGCAGAGAGCTACAGATCCAAGCGTTGTAAAAACCTTCGATTTACGCCGTCGCTCTTTTGTCGCTCGCTTCAGGTATTATTTCTTGTATTTAATGCTTTCCCCTGCTTTAAAAGTGGTATCCAATAATTATCCATATATTTTACCCCTATTCCTGACACTTTATTTACCTTTCAACAGTTCCAGACGGCCGTAATATCAGTTTAAAAAATGCATTCCGACGTCGACGTTGGTGTCATCCTGAAAAACACGCCCGAGTTTTATTTATCTCATTTCTTTTTTACATACATGTTGTATTCTAATCTTTATAGACAATATACATGATATTTAAACCTCCTGAAATTTTTATTTACATTTTCTTGACAAGTACATGTTCTTAGAATTACTTCTTTTCGCACAACCCCCAATAACATGGACGTCGGAATGGGGTTTTTTTAAACCGACATTTCAAAACCATAAAGGGCAGTTTGAGACCG
Source organism: Saccostrea echinata (assembly GCF_033153115.1). NCBI lineage: Eukaryota > Metazoa > Mollusca > Bivalvia > Ostreida > Ostreidae > Saccostrea > Saccostrea echinata. The sequence goes on from NW_026889764.1 coordinate 12,796,895, forward strand.
TTGAAAGGTAAATAAAGTATCAGGAATAAGAGTAAAATATATGGATAATTATTGGATACCACTTTTAAAGCAGGGAAAAGCATTAAATACAAGAAATAATAGCCGAAGCGAGCGACAAAAAAGCGGCGGCGTAAATCGAAGGTTTTTACAACGCTTGGATCTGTAGCTCTCTGCATTGTCTATCCGAATTTTCTCAAGCCGAGAGCTACAGTTCTGCAGCTAATATACATGTAGTTATACAGTTTTGTAGAATTCAGTACATTTCTCTATCGGCCTTCCTTTCTCTCTGTTCTAAATTAGATTAAATTATTAATAAATCTTTACATATATTAAATAAAGGTAACATTGCTAATGCAAATAGGAAATTCATTAATTTTATTACTGGCAAAATTTCATTTTTTCTAGGATTTGATTTTTAAATCAAAACACATTTTCGCAAGACCCTCATTTGCCATCACCTGCCTAGGCTATTAACACAAAGGAAAATATAATGAGATGATATTTTACCCAATCTTTCATGAATTCTTTGCATTTTGTCTGCTTAAGGAAATAAAAAATCGTGAACTAATTTCTGATAATATTTGGTTTACAGCATGTACCATCCGTACCCCTTCTTAAAATTATAATGCAGGTACAGCATGTAAAATGTGAAGATAACTAAAGTGATCAATGTCAGAAATTCCAGTTAACAAAACAAATCGTGAACAGGGCAAAATTCGGACCTCTGGAAACCCCAGAGGTGCGATCAGGTGCCTAGAAGGAGTAAGGATCCTTTGTTGAGAGGTCACATTCGCCACGAGCCTTATGTTTTGTTCAGGTATACGGAGTACTTCGAAGTCAAATTTAGTATAAAAGCAATGACCGAACAAATAGTATCAAACAGGGCAGACGAAATACGATCCAAAGATAGGTCGTTTGTACAAACAAGGTCAATATAACGACGTCACCGTAGAATTTGCGAAAAGCTGACTACATAGAGAAGGAAAGTTGAAAAGCCGTCCCGTTTGCGATACACTTTAGTTGTTAGTTGGTCATTATCGTCTATAGTCAGTAGAACATGTAATACGATTTTTAAAAAATGACTAACTTCTAGCAGGGTATCTTTGACACTTTCTTCGGTATATCCTTCTTTTCAAGAGATGTAAAATCCAAGAAAACCTCACTGAGATATAAAAGTCTTAAGCCGTAAATCCTATAGACGTAAAAGTCAAACTTAAAAAAAAACAACTGAAAAAGTAATGGAAGCAAAGAGCTTTACGCTTGCGGGTAATAATCGATGTAATTAAATTTACTTCACAAAAAAAAATTCTGTAAGGCGCTTATATATCAATCTAAGAATATGTTGGAAACTTTTCCCCCTAAAATATCAATTCGAACAAGGATAAATGCACAAATAAAAGCGGCAAGATAAAAATTATAAAATAGTGCGCATTTTCGAAATATATACATTGCTACTTAACAAAGACGCATACAACGGATATGATGAATCTTTAAATTTTAATTTAATTTATTTTACAATTTTTTTTTATTCATGATTGATAATTAACATTGTAGTTCTTAGTTGCTCGCTCATTTGTACAAATAACAGCTTTAATGGAATAAAGCATGTTGTGAACTAAGATTTTACATTTTCTTTTAAAGTTCCACATCTCTCTCAATTTATAAGTTGTTTGCATGTTTTGATTAAGGTCTGGTCTTCTTTTTTGAAAAAGTTTTTATTTGAGTTTTAATCAGATTGCTCCAGGGTAATATAGACGCTTTCAAACTATATTTCGTCTAATTTATGAAGGGCAATCGTGTTCAAAAATCCAGACTTGTAAATTTGTAAATCCAAACTTACAATCGTATCAGTTTCATAGATTACATATGTAAGTAGGTAATATTCCGACATCCAAGCATGTAGTTTTGAAAATACAAATATGTTGACTTTGAGTTTATTGTTGTTAACTTTGTTTTCCGAATCTGATACAATTGCAAGTTTGGATTTACAAAGTTACAAATCATTTTTTTTGGAACAGGATTACCCTCCAGAACGCTACAAATCATGTACTGAGACATACTATGGAAGCACATGTGGTACTAATATCTTTCAATATCTCCTGATGAGCATAAGAAATTGCATTTTCTACACTAATGCATCCGGGAAACAATCCATCATGGAATATCTCAAATATTTAAAGATGAAATTTACGGTTTAATAAGAAGACTGGTATAAACATGCCAACGGCTTAAAAAAAAAAAAAACATGTGGAAGTTTCTTCTCCAGGAATGATAATAAATTCTAAAAAGTTCTGTGAAAACCTAATTCGTTGGATACATGTTCTTACTGGCACTGGGACTGTTGTTTGTTCACAAGTGGGACCATCTAAGTATACGATTTAAAAAATTCACAATCATGAATGTGAATACATTTATAAAATTGCATTTATCATATGTTTTGTTTGCATCATTGTCTAGAAGCAATTTGTTTATTTAAAAAAAAAATACATTCATTTAGTTCACGTAAGCATGCTAGTTTTAAAAGTTTTTTGAGCTGTATGTCTCTCACACTATCATCCTCAAGGGAATACATTGTATATCATTAAGTAGCTTTGTTACGGACTGTCTACCGAAATATATCGCTTTGATCAATCCATATGAATGAATCGGTTTTACCTTACCGGCGATGGGATCGATTTATCCGACATATATATATCTTTAACAAATATAATAAATAATAATGTGGAAATGTTCCTTTAATTGTACATAAATCTCAAACTTATTCTGAATTGGGCCTTTAATTACTGTGACCATGGTTTTTACAATTGTGATATTTTATATTTTATTTAAGAAACATAGTACTGATTTATCAAATGATAATCTTGGTGAGAAATCGTACATCACTATATAGTTCAATCCTTTCTGCCTTACTGTGGCCAAAGACGGTCTCGCTTGGAAAACGTTAACACTCCCTCCTAATGTTATTGTGATTTGAATCCAAGAACGTGGTCTTGGTTGACCGTCCCATTCGAGAATTTTTCACTCATATAGAGACGTCACAATATACCGGTGAAGGGCTTCAAATTTTGACCTTTACTTGGCACTCAGGGCCTTTGAGCAGCGAGGGATCTTTATCGTGCCAACGTCTGCCGTGACACGGGGCCTTGGTTTTTACGGTCTTATCCGAAGGACCCGCAACTTTCACTTCAAAGTGCCGAGCGCATGGCGAAGGAACAGTTACTACCCATTTTTTATCGACTTAGGTCAGTCGCGGCCGAGATTCGAACTCAAGACCTCCCGATCACGGAGCGAGAGCTCTACCGACTGAGCTACCCTGAACGGTCTGTTTCTTCAAAATACATCTACCATGAAAAAATAAGTTTCCAGACACCTGTCGAGAAGTTTTTCTTGATTTAAAAAAGGAAGGGGGGGGGGGGTAAAAATTAAGTGACTATTTTTTCAAAGTCTCCAAACAAAATTTGTTATATCTAATACAATGACAAACCCTTGTTTACCTTATAATGTAATTCTTTTAATTGTTAGAGAAATTTCAGATGCAGGCTTTTTATAATCAATTGCATAAAAAAGTACAATCATTGTACATAAAAAAGATAGTCTGTACCGCATTCTGAATATTGAGCAAAGAACGTCAGCGTTTTAAGGATAAGGAGAACGAGAGTATCTCTTAGGCATTTAAATTGTCAACAAAGGTATTTTTTACAATGCAATACGCGTGAACATGTGTGTCTTTTGTCTTTGGCTAGAGAATCCACCTGATATTTGTATTCACCAATAGACAGACGCAATTTGCCCTACAAAATGGGTTTGAGAAAACTAAAATTTTACATTTATTTAGCAATTGTTTGCAATTGTTAGCATGAAAATAATAGATATTATTGGACATAAAGTTTTTCATTCATGCAATGTTTGAAATATGATCATTGCGTTTTTTTAGTTTCGAGATTTTGTCTTTTCCAAGCGTAAAATTCTCGTAGTATTCGTAATAACCCCTAATGCAATTCAACCCATTCAACTGATTTGTCGGTTTTAAGTCATGTTGGTATACCTCTTTTAGCATGTAAATTTCCTTTGAAAGCATGTTTGTCCAAAAGAAATTTTAAAACATAACTGCAGCAAAAAATGTTTGAAAGAATTCTAAACATACATAAGTACATTTCCACAGATATTTATACAGTGGTGAAAACTGAAATGTAACATAACTTTTATGTTTAGCGTGTCCCCGTGTGCTAGTAGCTTCCGTCTTGAATCCCTCTGGAATGTCTAAGAGGATGGAATTTAAAATGTAATGTATGTGTAAATCAAAGAGGAAATTGGAAATGTCATAATTATTCATATCACAATTTCACCATATTCTAGGATAGATTTCATCTACATGTGTGTCATACTTACACACGTTACGTAGCGTCATGGGCCATAATTCCCATAATTTTAAATTATTCATACTATCATGTCTTAACCTCATTAATCCATCCTTTAAAAATATTTCAGAAAACTTATTTCGATATGCCATACCCAGAAACATTATATATTCTATAACCAGTTTTATTTAAATAATTCATCTTTTATATTCATTTGAGTTACTCAACAATGTTTGCAAATTCAAATTTTTGATACCAAGAAATTAAGGAAACAGATTCAATATAGTATTTTATGTTTCCATGGTTTGCTCACATTCTGAAGTTTTAGAATGCTTTACTTTTTCCTGAGACTTTGTTATGTACTAGTAACATTCATTTATATCCATTTTGACAAAATCTGATGTCTCTTGTTCAGAGTCATTGTCATTGGTATTGTCTAACTCTTCAAATTGCATATTGTGTCCTATGCTTTTCTGTTTTCGTTGATATAGGCGATTAGACGTTTCCCACAGAAGTTTGTCGTATTCGTTAGGCCAATCGTCTTCTTCATTTCTAGTCTAGCTTAATGTGTTCTATCGTTGGGAATCATTGATACAGAGTCAATAAAATGTGTGGACAATGCAATATTTGGAATTATCAACATACTGAAATATTTACGAAATTTTTACAGAGGAGTTTTTAAAACTTGATTTGGATAGATAAGTGCACTTTTTGTTACAAGTCTAAAAATGTATATAGGACAGTGTTCGATATCACGTTTTTTTAATTGTGAGAGGAAATTTATGTCCTCCATGAAAAATAAAATTTCAAATATGGAACAATTCAACACTTCTTCAAACACAAAATACCGGTCACGGTAGCCTAGTAGTTGACCGTTCGCTTCGTGAGAGGGATGCCCGACTTTGATTCTCTTACACCGCGTCAACCTAACACGTAAACATAGGTAGTGGCTTTTCCTTTGCTACGCGCCTGGCATTAGAAGTGAAAGTCATGGGTCTTGTTGATGAGACCTTAATAAAACCGAGGTTCCATGTCAGGGTAGGCGTTGGCATTATAAAGTCCCTCATTGCTCAATGGCCCTTAGTACAACTGTATCGAGTATTATAGGTCTAAATTTGAAGCCCTTCACCGATTCATGGTGACGTCTCTTTGTGAGTAAAAGTTCTCGAATGGGACGTAAAAAACAAAATCTTTCAATCAATCAACCACGAAATCAAATCACTACGAACCATTATATATTCCTGAAACGAGGAAAATTTGACCCACGAAAATAAGTGCTCCAACACTTTGTTGAATCATGAATGCTTTATGTGGCAAAGTTATAATGCATAATATATAAATATTAGGGTTGACAAATCAATCAATTTTTAGTAATTGGTTACTCGTATGCCTTTCCGATCGAGTAATCGAGTACTTCGTACTCGGTCGTTATTCAAGAAAAAAGATTAAACGTGAAACTTATACTGGCATTTTCGTACTGTATCTTGTTCCATGTCATTGAACGTAAAATCAGGATATAAATGCTGACGTTGATTTATGTCCTGTTCACAAGTAGAGTTTAATTCGAGTTAAACGTAAGTTACTGCGAATTTAATTTTAACAGTTCAAACGTAGAATTTAAAGCGAATTAGTTTAATTCGAATTAATTTACTGTGCATCAAATTTCCTGGAATTAGCTCCGTGTGAAGGCTAAGAAAAGCTAATTCGAATTAAAATTTGACGCATACGTTATGGCAAAATTACGTCATAACGCATGCGTAATTGGCAAAATTAATCAAAAAACTCCATTGTTGACAAAACACGAGAGAGTCTTAAATCCACGCTAAGTAACTGAGGTAATTGTACGATGAATTTTGAATTTAAAATGTGCTTGACACACACACACACACACCCTCACACACACACCCCCTCCCTCACACACACCCACACCCCCCCACACACATCAATATATATATATATATATAGATATATAGATATATATATATATATATATATATATATATATATATATATATATATATATATATATATATATATATATATATATATATATATATATATATATATATATATATATATATATATATATAACACTGAACATTGTGCTTGTTGCCAAATGCTTACACTTGCACTTAAATTCTGAACATCAACTTCCTGCTCAATTATGTTCCTGTTCAGTAAAATTCACCTTTTATTACAAAACTACTAACAGATTGACAAATTATTTTTTTAGCATGAAGGAATGTATAGAAATTCACTGCTCGTAGTTATAATTCAACGTTGCTCTTTAAATGACTGTACAAACATATATTTATATATATATATATATATACTTATATAGAAGTATTTTTAAAGTTCAGTTTTTTTTTTATCAAGGGCGGTTTAAAGTGCGTCCAAAAACAGTATCTCACATATAAATAGAAATAGAAAACCCATACGGTGTATAAGACATAAATCTTAAAAAAATACAAGGAAACAATTTTTATCATTTTAATACTCAAAAACCAGGAAGTTTTGACATATTCTTAAAAATAATACGTGATCTGACATATTGATAGTGAAAGCTTTCTTTAATAATGACAAAAATACAAAAAATGGCTATTAGAAGAGGTAAGTCTTGCATATAGCCTCTTTAACATGATCGTTTATCAGTATGTATGTATAACTTTACATAAAATATTTTTCATCTCATGAAATCTTGAGAGTAACTGCGTTTATTGCAAAGAGTAAGCGTCATAGAGCAAAGGTAATGCCTTTTTCTCGCAGACTCAGACTTGAATATAAAAATAATTGTAAGTTACAGAAGGAGGGGTCCAACAGTAAGGGTGGTGGGAAGGTTTTAAAAAATATCTCAGCCTGCTCTTTCAAAAATCTGCTCACAAATTGTACGAAGTGACGTTAACTCTAAAAAAGATTCCTGCAATGACCCTGAGGTACCCAACAGGGAAAATATATGCAGAAATTAATTCATTCGTCAGCATAAATATTACTGGGTTCCTCTTTTAAGCAACATTAAAGGAACAATAACCTATATAACTATACTTTAACACAGGTATTTGTTATTATAGCTTGATAGATTTCAAGATAGTATTTACAAACAACAAAATTTGACAAGCAAAACACCGGTTGAGACCAAGTAAAAAAAACATGCATTGGCAAAATGTACAAATGTGAACATATAAGCTACAAGTCCAAGCAGGTAACTTGGCATTTTTTTTTTAAATTTCAGTAAAAAGGGGTATACATACATCTGTATGTCTAAGCAGGGGAAACTCATTGTCCATGGTACAATTTGCTTAATCCTGTCATGTCCTTCTAAAAATGTTCTAATATGTAGATTCTAATGGGATCGGGAAGATTGTTTATCTTTTTCCCGGCAGATTGGGATGTGCTAGGTCTTGTGTATGTTTGTCTATGCTATAATTTGCTCTGTCGTTATTTTTCCAACATTGGGATTTTGGGTGGTCATTGTAGCTGCTTACACATATGTGAGGGCATTCATTCTGTGTGGCATATTTTGCCTTCATTGAATCTGAAGCAGTACTGACGAAAGGACTACTTACGAAAAGTACCTACACTTTTTTGAGAACCCTCCAAGTTTTCTTAAAGGCCCTATTATAGAGCAATTGATCTATTTGTCTCTAGGACAAGGTATTGTCCGCCTGCTTAGCCTTGCTGAAATTACCAGTCCCCCCCCCCCATCTTTTTGCAAATACCTTATCTAATCCATGTTATCCATATAAATAGCCAAATCATGCAGATTAACCTCACTTTTGTTAAATTCCTAAGAACTGATGTGTAGGTACTAAAGGAATCAGCCCGATTTTCAATGGAGAGAAACTTCTACTTTCCCACACGCAAACCTTCTCTTCCCTCAGGTAAAAATCTAAAAACCCTAAATTAGAGGTGGGATCTAGAACATCCGACATCTCAATAAATTCATTACCACAAATTCTTTTCTTTACTTTTAGAAGACACTGTGGTATATAATGGCCTGTCTAGTGGCCTGTACATCTCATTATCAAAACAATCTGAAATAACAGAATATATATATATATATATATATATATATATATATATATATATATATATATATATATATATATATATATATATATATATATATATATATATATATATTAAATTAGAAAAAATAATATTGTTAATTTATTTACTTTGAATAGGAGGGATAATCTCAGTTATCCTTTTGGGTCTCTGTAAACACATACTTTCCAAAGAGATAACAGATTTCCGGTATAAATGTACTGGTGAGTAGAAAGATTAGAAATTTCCATGCAACATCAAAGAAAACTTTTTTTCTTGAATACATTGATTTATAATATTTCAATTTAATTTTACAGGGTGTACATCTTTACTGCAATCGTCTGTGTGCATAAACTGCACCTTCGTGGATATAAAAGGTATTCAGAGTTTAGGACTTTTTGGAAATATCCAGTACGTTCGAGTGCATATAATCTATAGAAATATCTAGCAATGTAATACTAATTTAAAAATAACTTTAACAAGGCTTGAAAAAAATGGCCCTATTCATAAAGATGTTATAGCCATTTTTACACTTTAGTGGATTTAAAAGAAATATTTGAGCAAATTGTATTGTCTTCTACTTATTTGCTTGGAAAAGAAATGTTTAATGAAAAGAACATGTTTTCCTTCTTTTTGTTTCATACACTGCAACTGTTTATTGATTGTTGAACGTCATTTTGAATAAAGATTTAATAATACCCGCATGTTAACCTTAACATTTAAATTTTAAAATGAACATTTGATCACTTATTAAAGCAAATTATGCATATAAAATTATCTAAATCCACAGTTACTTATGTAGTAAAAGATATTTTTCTAATAAATCTTTGCAATTTTCACAATGCCTCCATTTCCATAATTCTACTGCGTATAAAAAGAAAAAAAATGTATTTAAAAATTAACCTGGGAACACAATGCTTCCAAAAAGAAGTCCTACCTTGAATATTATCCATTGAAGATGGATCTTTGCTGACAAGTACAGGTATTTGTTGTTTTTTTTTCGAAGAGTCAGGTCAATGAGAGAGAGAGAGAGAGAGAGAGAGAGAGAGAGAGAGAGAGAGAGAAAGAGAGAGATTTATCAATATCAAAAGAAATTCCTTACAAAGTATGACGGATTATTTTTCGGTTTGGACAATGTTTTCAACCGGATTAGCTGTTCAGCACTTGAGATGTTCAGTGTTTTGCTATTTTTTTTTTTTTTTGCACTCTTGCATAATTTCCACAAAAAGAAATCACCACACATTTTGATTGATTGATTGATTGATTGTACGTTATTTTACATTCCGTTCGAGAATTTTTCACTCATATGGAGACATTACCATATACCGGTGAAGGGCTTCAAATTTAGACTTTTACTCGGCACTCCGGGCCATTGAGCAGTGGAAGTTCTTTATCGTGGCAACGCCTACCGTGACACGGGGCCTCGGTTTTCAAAGTCTCATCTAAATGACCCGCAACTTTCTCTTCAAAGTGCCGAGCGCTTGGCGAAGGAACAGTTGCTACCTATTTTTTATCGACTTAGGTCAGTCCCGGCCGTGATTAGAACACACGACCTTCCGATGAAGGAGCAAGCGCTCTGCCGACTGAGCTACCGTGACGGTCACATTTTGATAAATGTTTATTTGCTGGAGGAGGAATTCTTTTAAGAGAAACTTCCTCAAGATTCGAACTCGGCACCTGCTACTTATGATTGAAAAATCCATTTTTTCCAAGTTGTTATAGCATAGAAATATCGTTTTGTTAAAAAAAAAAAGGAATGTTGTGGTTAAATGAGTTATGTGTTATAATAAAAAATGTTTATTTTGCTTGGTTATCCCCTTGATGTTTTTTTTTAATTCGGTAAAGGGTGTATCTTTTTCTTTTCACTGATCTCATCATCAAAGAGGTTTTCGAGATAGATTTGTCATCTTAAGTGGTTTTTTTTTCGTTCTTGAAGTCTCTGTATGCCCAAAGAGGGATCTGTCAAAATGGTACAAATTCGTCGATCCATATTGTAAGAGAGAGAGAGAGAGAGAGAGAGAGAGAGAGAGAGGAGTGTGGTCTCAATGATTTATCCTTTAAATAATTAAAAAAATGTTTACACAGATGAGAACATGACTTTGAATTTTAAATCGACGAGCAACAGGGAAGGTAATTTAATTTAATTTATTTATTTGTTTGCCCTGTCTGTTTAAATGAAATGAAGAAATAATGTTACTGTGCTAAATACTGTACAAATATTGAAAATGGTTATATGGTTTCATATATATATATATATATATATATATCTTTTTTTTTTTAAATTGGTCATGTTGATTCTTCAGTTGAAACCATTGTCGGATCTGTCATAGGTGGTACTGTGATTGGATCGGTCATAACATCCTTTGTTTTCTTCTGTGTTCGCAGAAGAGAACAGAGAAAACAGAACAGGTAGTGTATATGTTTTTTTTTCAAAGGTCAAATTTATAAAAATAACTTTTTAGAAAATAACGCATTTTTTCACTTTTTTTTCTGCACCTTAAATGCACCGATGATTGTTCTTAGTTTTCACATTGAATTCAATGTTCAATGTTCCAGAAAAAATCAAATTTCACACAATCTTGAAAATTCAGCACACAAAATTGGTGATGAATTTTTAAATCAAAATGATCCAGATCAAGGAAGGAAAGCAGAAGCATTATACAGCGAAATAAATGACGAAATGGTATGATAAGAATTCTCTTCTCATTTGTAATTATTTATTTGTAAAAGTGTGTAGTTTGAGTAAAATTTAATGAAAACATTTAGTGACAAAGTAATGCTTCATGTTACATATGTATTTCTAAATAGAAATTTCTTATTATTTTTTGCATTTAAAAGAAATTTATTACTTTAGACTAAGTTTTTGTGTCAGCTAGACATTTTGTACTTAAAGAAGTTTTAAGAATGAGGGTTATCTAGGTTAAGTTACAGTAAAAATCTTGATTATTGGCTTTGGTCAAATATGACAGCTAATAATAAGATAAGTATCTACAAAAAAGTTATGAATATCTATCTTTAGTAATATATATATAGCTATAAAAATAGATGTCTGCAATAATAAAAATATGCAATAAAAATCAATGATGATGCATGTATATATCTACAATAGATATCTACAATAATCCGTATATATTACTACATGTATTTTACACACCACGTTATGAATCACTTATCTTATCTATTAATTTTTAGCTAAAACCCTCAATGGACTCCAATGCAACTTTTGATAAAGAACAACAGGTTATCCTTGAATCTCAATTAAAAGCAGATGACTCTCGTGTGTATAACCATTTATATGAAACAGATAAATTACGCAGAGGTCATCTCTCCCACCATGTTGCCAAGCTGGAACCGTCTTTTTCAAAATCGGCAGACGAAGAAGGCGCAGTGTCATTAACAGCTGCAGAAATGAATATATCCTCGGAAAAAGATGGCCCAATCGTGGATGGATGTGACGGCGGAAAACAAAATAAAAGTGCCGGACAGTACTACGTGCTTGAGAAAGCAACGCAGTTATCAACATAAACATATCATTTTGACAAGAATGAAAATTCAATTTTGTAACAGTTTGGTTCAGCAATGCAATTGCAATTCGAAAATACTTGTATAGTTCTTGCACAAATTGACAAGATAAAAAATCTATACCCTCATTATTCGCTGTCCCAATCACGTTAAATTCTAATTTTTTGAACTAATAAGAAAGGAAAAGGAAGGAGTAAATTTTATGCTTTGAGTAATAGTAACTTATACAAAAGTAGTTTCACACTGTCTTCTTAAGTTTTATTTCATACTGTAGTAGACATATGAGTACGACGTACTTATCTAAGCCAAACAAAAATGATATTGAATTTCATTGCAAGAGCTCAAAGGTTTTTAGATATCGTACAGAAACAAAAGTGTTGCGCATAGACAAAAAATCAGCCAATCGGGCTGACGTACAAACAAGCGAACAGCCAGACCTAAATCAATACCCTCCTCTCTCAGTGAAAGCAGGGTCAGTGAAAGCACCACTGTAAAGGTTTTGGAACTAAATTATCTCTGAAGAGTGACTGTATGGTACTAGTTAGATTAAATGAAGGGGAAAGACCTGTTATGGGGAAAGTCTGACTGTACAACTAGTAGTAGAGTACATAGTAGGCCTTCCTGCTGGGGAGTGTGGCTCTAGAGTGAAACTTCCCCGGAGGTCCTTCCACTCTGGAGTCAGAATTCCCCCGGGGAAGTCTACCTCTAGAGACAGATTTCCGGTTGAAAGTCTGACTATGGATGGTCTGACTCTCACTTTACAGAACCTGTTGCTTGTCGAAGGGGAAGAAAAGTCCTCTGCTTACGTCTTAGGTTTTTTTTTCCGGCGCAGCGAACGAGAACCGAACCCGGATCTCCCGATGATGAAGCGAACAGCCTACCACTAGGCTACCGTGACCGGTCTAAAGTATAACAGTTCATATACATAAGAATTAAATTATCAAAGTAAGTTCCATAATGTATGAAAAAAAGTTTCAGAAAAAAGTATGACATATATTTCTAGGTACAAAGTATTATTTAGTAAAGAAATGCTTTAAGTTGTAGAGTTTCACAACGAAATAAAAACTATCAAAGCGACTGCCATACTTTTCAAACTTTGAAAGTTCCCCTTGAATCTGTATATGTTTGGTTGATTGACAGAAAAGCTTCAGTAGCAAGCCGAATTATAGCATGTTGTCAGACAGACTTACTGTGTGTAAAAGAAAAAAAGAAGCGTGCTGTAGCAATTGTTATGTAGCTTTATTTTCATGCAAGATTTTTCAAGCAATTAAAAATTAAAACGTTGTGGAGTGTATCTTAAAATACACTGACAATGTGGATAAACGAGTGTATGAAAGAATATATCTAATTTAAATAGTCCAAAAATGCACATAACCATTGAGCTCACGTGTATGTTATGTTTGGATCATATAAATAGATGAAATAGTCACCATCGATATTAACACATTATTTTTTTCTATTTTCACACGAAATCAAAAGTTTTAATTCATAATAAAATTATCATAGCACTTGCTTAAACGAAAAATATTTGTGCTTTGTTTTAATTTTATCTTTAAGTAATTTTTCACGATCCACATTGTTATCAATGTTTTGGAAGATATTATATTGAACAAGCATTCTGGGAGTATTGCATTAGCAATACTAGTCCCCTACCGGCAAGTGTAATCTGATTCCCATTAAGAATTGAAAATGCCATAATTCCGTCAAAAATCAATGAAGCGGGACGAAATGCAAACTTGATCTATAACTAATCAAGGTTAAGTCACGTACCAATGCAAAAATCAGCTCAATATCTGAAAGCGTTTAGAAGAAAATTGCCGAAAACCCTTAAAAATTGAAAAGGCCGTAATTCTGTCAAAAATCAATGAAGCGGAACGAAATGCAATCTTGATCTGTAACTAATCAAGATACACTCATATACCAAAAACCAGCTCATTATCTGCGTTTAGGGAAAAAATGCGGAAAATGAAGTGGGACAAACTGACAGACAGACAGAGGGACAGACAGAAAGACGGACAGACAGACAGCTAGGCAGACAGACAGACGGACAGACTCAGAGGAAACCTATACTCTCCTCCGGTTTCACCGGTAGGGGACTAATAAAGATTCTGCATTGCTTTTAAGATGTCTGTGAAAGTACGCAAGATATTAAAAGTACAAAGAATATCTCAATGCAAGCTATGGGCTAAAACATTTCATCTTTCAATGAACTTAAATGAACAAATGATAATAATTATAAGAGGAAAGTTATTCAATATTCATGTTCATTATTTTTTTATATGTTGACACTAAAAGTTTGAAGGATAGGACCTCAAAAAAGCAGTTATGGTAACAGGAGTAGGTAAGTATTAAATACAGCTCTAATCGCAATAGACCATATGCGACAGTAAGGTGTCTGTCTGTCTGTCTGTCAGTCTATCGAGCTGTCCCTCTGTCCGTTTGTCACAAAAACTTTAACCTTGGTCATCAATTTTAAATGAAAGAAATAGAGCTTTCAAATTTTATGTGCATTACCTGTGACAAGACCTTTCCAAATATATTATGATTTTGGACCCTGTGACCTTCAAGTTTGACCTACTTTTCAAAAATTTTAGTATTACTTTAAATTGGTCATAACTTTTGAATGAGAAAGAAAGGGCTTTCATATTATACATGTATATTACCTGTGACAAGACCTTTCCAAATATACTATAATTTTTTACCCTTTGACCTTAAAGTTTGACCTATATTTTCAATAAAAAATTTAACATAACTTTAAATTGGTGAAAACATTTGAATGGAAAAAGATAGTGCTTTCATATTTAATGTTATGCAGATTACCTGTGACAAGACCTCTCCAAATAGTTTTTGATTCCGTGACCTTACGTTAGACCTACTATTTAAAAAAGTTATCCTTGCTTATAACTTCTGATTGAGAAATGTCAAGGCTTTCATATTTGACATGTGCATTACCTGAGACAAGATGTTTTCGGCATGCTAAGATTTTTGACCCCGTAACCTCGATCTTCATTTTTGATGTAAATCATATTCGATACCAATAATGTGCACCAGCTGTGCATTTTGACAAATTATGTCTCTTCAATTCAGTGATGCTCAAGCCGAAACGTTAGAAAAACATATTTAAATAAAAAGACTTGGAAGAGCTGAAAAAGGTGCCAAAGACTTTAGCCAAATTCTTCGAAGGATCAGAGCTATGCATGAGGGAGATAATCCTTAATTTTGAAATAAATTTCTAAATATTACCACAGCAATTAAATATATATCCCGTATCTTCAAGTTAGTTCCGAAGTACTAGGTAACTGGGCTGTAGAGACCCTCGGGGACTAATTATAATTGATCTATTTTTCAAAAAGTTTTACTTTGGTGATTACTTTTGAATGACATATGATAGTGCATTCATATTTGACAAGTGCATTACATGTTTCAAAATGTTTCCGAATGTGCTGTGATAGCTGTGATATTTGACCCCGTATCATTGACCTTCAAGTTTGACTTAATTTTCAAACATTTTATCAGTGTTGCTAATTTTTGAAGGAGCGAAGATAGGGTAATCATAATTGACAAGTGCATTACCTGTGACAAGCATTTCCAACTGTGCTATGATATTTAAACCCATGACCTTGACTTTGAAGTTTGACATTTAAAAAAAAAATAACATCGCTGTTAACTTTTGAATGAGAGAAGAAATGGTATTTACGTTTGACATGTACATTACCTATTTCAAGACATTTCCGATTGTATACTCTTTTTTTTGGTATTTTTTTCACGTGTGCATTACTTATGAAAAGACCTTTTGGATTGTATCATAATATTTGACCTCATGACCTTGATCTTTGAAGTTTAATTTTGTTTAGTTTTGAGAAGATATAATCTTTGCCATAACCGTTATAAGTGACTTATTCAATAATTTTTTTCTTTTTTGTATGATGCACAGACAAGATAGGACACACGAACAAGACAATTACAATAAGCCATAAATAATTGCATCTCCCTCAATTCTTGGAATTTGCTTGCCTTTCTATATTTCACTTTGATCAAAATAAGTTCATGGAAGATCTTGAAGTTTGGATTGAACTACATGTATCATACTTAACGTTACAACAAATAAATGTAACAATACAGTAACATTACTTCTACTTTTGAAAATTTTTAAAATGTAGAATCAAACATATTCGTATTATAGTATTTCTCGTATGCAAACATCAATATTTCAGAGACAAACCGATTCATGAAACATGTTAATATAAGTCATGATTCCCTTTCATTTTAAACAATTTATCATTTAAGGACAAATGATTACGAAAGCCGGATAGGCTCATTTTTGACAAGACAAAAAAAATATTTAACTCGTTATAACGAGATAATTATCTCGTAATAACGAGTTAGTAGCTCGTTATAACGAGTTAGTATCTCGTTATAACAAGTTAATATCTCGTTATAACGAGTTAGTTATCTCGTTATAACGAGTTAATTATCTCGTTATAACGAGTTAGTATCTCGTTATAACGAGTTAGTTATCTCGTTATAACGAGTTAGTTATCTCGTTATAACGAGATAATTATCTTGTTATAACGAGTTAGTTATCTCGTTATAACGAGTTAGTTATCTCGTTATAACGAGATAATTATCTCGTTATAACGAGATAAAAATTGATCTAGAATTGATATATCTAAGTAAAGAATAGACCATTATTTATAGGAAATATACAGAAGCAAGTCGATCAAATTTGTTTGAAGTGTGCGTGATAAAGATTTTATGGAACAGCATACTAGTTTTTTTGTGTTATGCCTTTGATTAGTATTTTTTATTGGAAAGACCGAAGACAAATATACGGAAACTTGTGACCGCCTCATGTTGTTGTGTTATACCTTAAAAGTGCAAAATAGAATTAGTGTCATCTTCAAATGGAATGTATATAACATCAAAATTTTGTCAACTTGTACAAGGAGATCAGAAAAAAATGATATACTCTGGCTGATTTAACTGCCCTGTTCAAGCTTTCTTGAATTTGTTAAAATTATAATAATGTTTGCGTAATATTTGTCGCAATAAAAATGCATAGAAATAATCCCTTTATTTTAAATATTCCGAATAAATCTTGTGGATATGAAACCATTTGTTAGGCTTTAACGATCATATTTTGATAATTCCTTGCCTGTTAACAAGGAATACCAGTTCAATTTTATCGTCTTAAAGGGGCAAGATCAAAATTCAATGTCTGACAAAAAACTAAATTCACGTTGTTTTTATCATCAATCCCTCCTTCCCCTCAATAATAAATATGATGTACTTATCACTTAATAATTTATATATTTCTTCTGTTTATTAAAAGAAAGAAACATTTTAATTTACCAATTTGGCATGGAATCTTAAATTACAATATGTGATTTTTGCGTTATTATCAATGTGGTAGAATTAAAAAAAAACTTTTGGAGCTCTTTATTCTACGGAAGCCACGATAAAAGGTGAAGGTCAGCATTAGTAAAAACAGTTGACATGTGATCCTTTTGGGTGTAGAATGAAAGTTTAATATCTAAAGTTTACAATATGATAAGCATTACTTAAGGTGTATTTCAAGCATAAATTTTGCCAAGAA
Source organism: Saccostrea echinata (assembly GCF_033153115.1). NCBI lineage: Eukaryota > Metazoa > Mollusca > Bivalvia > Ostreida > Ostreidae > Saccostrea > Saccostrea echinata. The sequence goes on from NW_026889764.1 coordinate 12,814,415, forward strand.
ATGTGTATTGTATGTTGAGACAGGATTTTTGATATTTTCACTCGTGCTTCGCACTCATGAAAATATAAAAAAAATTCCTGTCCCACTCGTGAAATAAATTCCATATCAACTATAAAACATTGAATATCCTCTATTTATTACCCCCCCCCCCCCCAAAAAAAAAAAAATCATCAATCTCTTTTTGAAATAAAAATTATATGCTTGTAAAGTATACATAATAAATATTGTGATGAGGAAAATAATTAACGACATTGCTTCAATGTTGTATTAATAATATAAATGTACATATGTAGTATTAGGCCTATTCGTTGATCAACCCTAAGTAAAAAGATTATAAATTTTAAAGTGAACTGGCTTTGTAAACTCTGTAAACTTATTTTTTGTTTTGTAAACTCTGGTTTGACGTTCTGACACTATGTGGTAAACATATAGGATCCGCCAAATAGACGTGAATCTCAAATAGGTCTCCGTGAATCTCCACAACTTGGACCCCCCCCCCCCCCACAAAAAAAATATAAACAGTGAATCATGACAGAATATTAAATAAAATGTCAATATCAGCAGATCAGATTTAACGTCTTATTACTAAAAAAGGATGTAATATCATTTTTGCTTCACCATTCCTCATTATCGTGGACAATATGCATAAGCTAAGTCACAAAGTTCAATGGGGGGGGGGGGGGGTTAAACCAAGTAAAATATTTGACAAGTAAAAAGAAAAAAAAAATAGATTTGATATTCCAACTACGAGTATTCGCCATTATTTTCGGGAGATATTTACTCAGGTAAAAAAAAAATATGGAGGAAGGGGCACAAAGATACTCTTGACCGCCCTCTTTTCAAAAGTGGTGGTGTGGACATTAGCCCCTCTATTACTACGCCTATGATCTAACTGCTGATGTCTCACCATCCCCCGTCTTCAAAACATTTCTGAATCTCAGAAGTAACATATGTATAACATTGTAATCTATATATTATATGTTGCATAAACGATATGTTGCACTTATATTGTCTCTGATATTTAGTTTTAGCGGTATAGAAATTGATATATGAAAGTGTATAAGTCGTCCAAAACATATCGAAATAGTGTCATTCATCAGAAATAGTTGTCATAAATAAATTGCCAAAGTGTGAAGCAAGTAAGTTTGGCAATATTATTTTAAGAAAAATATCGCGTCCTAATGCAACAATTTGAGGAGAAGTTCACGAAAATGTGTAAATGTGTTCGCCTTAGAGTTGCTATGATTATTGACAGCGAGATAGTTCAAGATTTAATCATAAGAAAACCCCAGAGCAAATTAAATTTTCAACCATTTATCAATTATTCAAGTTAAATTTGACTGATAATTACTTGCTAAAAATTCAATGGCATTTAAAACTGCAGCCATTTTTATTCCTATATTGCTATTAAGTCTCAAAATAACAAGAAAACTGTCTCGTTATAACGAGATAATTATCTCGTTATAACGAGATAATTATCTCGTTATAACGAGATAACTAACTCGTTATAACGAGATAACTAACTCGTTATAACGAGAAACTAACTCGTTATAACGAGATACTAACTCGTTATAACGAGATAACTAACTCGTTATAACGAGATACTAACTCGTTATAACGAGATAACTAACTCGTTATAACGAGAAAACTAACTCGTTACAACGAGATATTAACTCGTTATAACGAGAAAACTAACTCGTTATAACGGGATAACTATCTCGTTATAACGAGTTAATTATTTTTTTATCTTGTCAAAAATGAGCCTATCCGGCTTTCGTAAATGATATACAAAAAATTTTATAAAAAAATTGAAAATAACGACTTAAGTCATGTTTATTTAAGTAAATGAATAAGTTTAATTGCATAGATTTAAATTTTTTATTCAAAGTTTCACAGTAAAGTGATTTTAAGTGATAAAAATTTGTATAGATTAATAAGGAGGGTCGCAGAAAGGTAGAAATTTAAACATAATAGAAAGTTTTTAAATTCTGAATATTTTAGAAATTTATTATTTGCATCATTTATAATTTAAAAAGGTCCAAAAATATACTGTATACCAATCCAGGCATTCACTTATTTTTATCATATGTCCTTAAACAACTCTGATACAAAAAGTCATTTTTATGGATTTGGGGAAAAATTACAGTTCATGAGCAAACATGGGTATTTCCTAACCTTGTTTCACCCCACTTTTACATACGTATAAACTGCTTTTTAGAAAAGAATTAGAAAGATGTCACATGTACCTCCCATCCAAAGACTTGAGGATGTTTCCGATTCCCAATCTACAGAGGACGATGTATATAATCACTAGAATAACCAACTTAATGAAACAACTACAGCTACAATAGATGATAGAGATAACTTACATCAGATTCTGAAAACCTTTTAATGATATTTGCTATGCGGATGTCTAATTTATTAGATAAATAAAATTACAAAATTATTTTAAAAGAGTTTTCAGGATAAGAATCATGCATTTAAGTTTTCTTATCATGTATTGGATTCAGCTAACATTGTTGATAAATATCGACACATCTTTCGCAATAAAAAAATAAATAAATATTATTATTATTATTATTAGTAGTAGTAGTAGAAGTAGTATTTAGTTATAAATATGCTGGAATTAAATTTAAATTTTAATTAGGTTTAATTGAATGAACAGCTTAAGATTTTATTTATCAGAATAATAATGGAAGAGTTGTCTTAAAAGTTGAAGAGGGTAGTTTTGAATGGTAATGCTTCAATCTATTTAAGCTATCAATCAACAAATTTATTACTCTAGTCATAAACCAAAATTAAAGTCGAAATACAACTACAAAGGCATAATTCTGTGAAATGATTTTTTTATCCATGATTTTACAGATTTTAACAGAAACGTTTTAAGAAATTTTGTAATGATGAAACAGTAGATACATGAATTTTCTATTAATGTCTATAAAGTATCTTCTTTATCCCAAGCGTTTAAACAGTTTATACGAGGTCTGTGCGGTAAAATCGTGGACAGGTTGTCTAAAGTGAAAATAAACCAAATAAACTGTTTTCTTAAATTTTCACTATTCTTTAGGACTTGTTTACTTTCATCAAAATGCATACGAACTGTAAAATAGATATATGCTTAAATAAACAAAATATGGGGTTTTAGATTTTGTACTGCCTTTCGGAGAATGGTTGATAACGTCAAATTGTCCAAAGCAACACCAAATTTCATCTTTGCTAAAATAAGGTTTAATAAGCCCCACTTAATTTCGAGAATTATACCTATGCATATACTCAAGTTCCCCTTTGTCTGTTCAAAGATAGGTGTAGGACCAATCTCGTAGACACATTGGACTTTCTGGAGATTTTTACTTGAAAGTTATTAACAGTACTCTAACTACAAAAACTAAAAAGGAAATCGTTCTTTGACTGTCTGCAATGATCTTTAGCTGTTTCCAGTATACCCTACTTATGTTATTCAGATTTAAATTCAAAACACGTGGTCGTGCGTGGTTGACCCAGTGATGTGTTATAGGATAGAACCAGTTTTTATAAATAAAATTTGCAGTAAAGAGGAAATTGCTATAGTCTGTTTCTTTAAAATTCATGTACCATATATACAAAATGTGTTTCTAGACCTTACTGATAGATGTTCATGATTTTAAAAAGGACAGCACCGGGGAAGGGGGGGGGGGCACATGCTTCTCAGTCTATGCTTCAGTGATAATAAACGGCGAGGATTGGAGCTCAGAAGCGACTATTTTTCCAAAGTCGCCCAAAAGGCTGGTAGAAAAAAATTGTAATATCTACTACAATGACAAACCTTTGTTATCCTTATATGGCTATTGCAAATTAATTGCGAACAACAGATCTGTCCAGTCATTTAATGAATAGCAAACTATTTTTGCTTACTTCATGCTTGAATTTTATTCCGAACTCATGGTTTAGCCCAATCTATGATGCGATATTTAATGAACTTCAAAAATAATTGAAAATAATGATTTTTTATTGAGAAAAAAAGAAGAAGATAAAACAATGATTAGAAAGTGAGAGAGATGTCCAGATCATGCATTAAAATGAACACCAAGGTTTTTTTTTTTTTTTTTTAAATTTATTTTTATTATTTTTTTTTTTACATTACAATACGCACGAACACTTTTGTCTCCTGTCTTTGGCCAGGGAATCTAACTGACATTTGTATTCACTGTTCGTACAATATAGGAATTCAGACGCAAATCGTCTAACAAAATGGCTTTGAGAAACCTAGAATGCTACGTTTATTTATCAGTTGCTTGTAAACGAGAGCATGGAAATAATAGGTCAAAATGGATCACTTTTTGTTTATCTGTAAAATGCATGAAAATTAATCGTTGTATTTTTCCAATTACAAGTATATTTGGGTCACCCGCGTGGAGCGGTGGTTAGAGAGTCTGCTCTAGAGTCGCGTAACAAGGAGTTGATCCTTACGTCGCGGGTTCGAATCCCACTGTGGGACGTGGAGACCGGTCCTTCGGATGAGACCGTATAAACCGAGGTCCCGTGTCGCAGTAGGTGCTGGGACGAAAAAGATCCCTTACTGCTCAATGGCCGTAAGTGCCGAGCATAGGACAAAATTTGCAGCTCTCCACCGGCAAGTGGTGGCGTCTCCATATGAGTGAAAAATTCTCGAGAGGGACGTTAAACGACATACAAACAAACAAACAAGTAGATTTGGTCTTTTCCAGACGTAAAATTCCTGTAGTAATCGTAGTAAATCATAATGCAATTTAACTTATTCAGTTGATTTGACGGTTTTAAGTCAGTTTGGTACCTTATTCAGCATTCTCGTAAATTATTCTGATGTTAGAAAGTTTTTAGCTCACCTGAGCCAAAAGCTCAAGTGAGCTTTTCTGATCAAAATTTGTCCGTTGTCTGTCGTCTTCGTTGGCGTCTTCGTTGTTGTTGTCGTAAACTTTTCACCAGGGGTAGGGTGGGGCCACAGTGGGCGATCAAAGTTTTACATAGGAATACATAGGGAAAATCTTTAAAAATCTTCTTCTCAAGAACAGCAAAGTCTTGATTGGTCATATTTATATGAAAGCATCCTCAGTTAGTGTTGATTCAAGGTTGTTCAAATCATGACCCCCCGGGGGTAAGATGGGGCAACAGTGGGCGATCAAAGTTTTACATAGGAATACATAGGAAAAATCTTTAAAAATCTTCTTCTCAAGAACAGCAAAGTCTTGATCGGTCATATTTATATGGAAGCATTCTCAGGTAGTGTAGATTCAATTTTGTTCAAATCACGACCTCTGGGGGTAGGGTGGGGTCACAGTGGGCGATCAAAGTTTTACATAGGAATATATTGGAAAAATATGTAAAATCTTCTTCTCATGAACAGCAAAGCTATGATTGGTCATATTTATATGGAAGCATTGTCAGGTGGTGTACATTCAAATTTGTTCAAATCATGACCCCTGGGGATAGGGTAGGACCACAATGGACGATCAAAGTTTTACATAAGAGTATGTAAGAAAAAAATTCAAAAAAATCTTCTCAAGAATATCAAAGCTATGATTGGTCATATTAATATGTAAGCATCATCAGGTGGTGTAGATTCAAATTTGATCAAATCATGACCCCTGGGGTAGGGTGGGGCCACAATGGACGATCAAAATTTTACATAGGAATATATAGGAGAAATCTTAAAAAATCTTCTCAAGAACAGCAAAGCCATGATTGGTCATATTTATATGAAAGCATCCTCAGATGGTGAGGTTCAAGTTTGATCAAATCATGACCCTCAGGGGTAGGTAGGGGCCACAATGGAAGTTTAAACTTGTAGGAAAAAAGTCACAGTTAGTCAAAAAATCCTTAGTTAGTGTAGATTCAATTTTGTACAAATCATACCCCCCTCCCTTTTATGGGTAGGTTGGGACCACTTATGCATTTAAGCATTGCAATACTAAACTGATTTAGGCTTTTTTCCTTGCCATAGTGCTCTGGTGAGCGATGTGGCCCCTTGGCCTCTTGTTTGCAAGCATGTTGCCCAAAAAGAATTTTATATACAAAACTGCAAAAAATAATATCATAAAAGAATACTTATTGAAGAAATAAATGAATTAAAGAGACCTTAAAGTATATTTCTATTTATATACATCTAATATAGTGGTGAAAACTGAAACACAACATAACTTTTCTCTTTATTATGTTTCCACGGTCTAGTCACTTCCTAGCTACAATTTCGTGAATAATTTACCTTATCCGTTAACAGTCTCTCTGTAGTCTCACTAAATCTCCACAGAGCAAATGCGAACTGCAGGGAAAATCATAGTTTACAGAACACCAAAAAAAGTTTCGAATGCATTTAATAGGGATCTGCAGTTTTTATTTCTACAATAGGAATCAATGAAAAAAGTTTCCGCTTAGAAAATGTCCATTCCACTTGTATACTAAATACTGATATTTTTATTTTTTCCCTTCTGCTATTACTAAAAGTCATTACATAAAACTTAACTGTTTTCCAATTAAATGCCTTAAAATTCTCCGAATGATATCATAATAGATGGTAACTTAAAATATGAAAATATACACCCTAGCCTGTAATATTTTCATTGTAATACTTTTATTTCGAAATAATAATTGCATACTCTCTGATTTTGTGGTCATGCACCGTAGGCTCATTCCCTGTGCACATCGAAATATAATAAAATCCTTATTTTTTGTCTATATTTTATCACAAAAATGAAGATATACACAAATATGATAAACAAAAATTTACTGAACTTTCAGCTTAGTGCTCGCATCATTTTCCGATAAAGACGTATCGTTCATGATATTACCAAACGACCCTCGTATTTACAATTCATGAGCTTTCTCCAGTTTTTTTGCTGAATCAATCATATAGATCTAGATAAAGTGATCTTAAAAATGAAATTTGATATCTCAAATGTAAATAGAATTTATATACACCTATACAAAATTCAAATGTAGACATTCAGGAACAGATGTAGACAATTTTGTTAAAAGTATTCAGACTCCTAAGAGGAATTATATATATTTTTAAAAAGTAGCCATTGTCAAAAAAATAATATTGTAACTGACAAAATATACAAATATAGAATAAACGTTACCAGTGCTTTGCTCATTTTGAGAAAACTTAGCATTTTAAAGAATGGCTGAGCTACAAAAATTTTTGACATCTCACAGTCTTATGTCTACTGTCCTTAACATTGTGAACGAAAGAATGTAGTATGATAGCGTTAAAAATAAAACATATAAAATAAAACTCATCCTGATTTATGTAAAATTTTAAGCAGACATTAAATGTCTTTTTCACATACAAACATAGACGAAAAAGAACATCGCAAATCATTCCACATTCCGTTTTTAGAAAATATTTCCATGCAATCTTCATTTCCTTTGTCATCATTTGGTTCTCCCTTGCTCCAGTTTTTGAAGCGTAATGGTAAACCTGAGTCATTCCAAATCCAGATGTTTTCTTGTGTTTTGTCTGTACCACCCAACCAGGCACGGCCTAAATGTTTTTATAAGAATTTTTACACAATTAATATTTCATTTTGAAATGTAATATCTAGATCCATTTAATATTATTTTGTCCTTTATTTCTTATGAATTACAAGGTCATTTGATCAATACTATTACACCGCTGAGCAAGCCACCTGTATAGATTTTTGAGCAGAGGCTCTTGCAATGAATCATACAGTGACGTACATACTTGTATCAATAATACAATATTTCACGTACTTGATCCTACTTTAAATGATTACTTATACAGACAAAAGCGTACAATAAAGTTAACAATTTACTTTATTATTGCTTTCGCGGTTTATGTATTTTATCTGCAACAGCTGCAACAATATTTCCCACATTAAGAGCCAAAGAAAGCATTTCAGTGTTTCAGAAAAAAGAAGATAAACTTATAATTAGAAAAATCAAAGCCTATATTATTCTTTTCGACACATTTTACCTCACTTTTTTTGTAAATACACGTGCTTTGTAAAAGGAAGATTATATTAAACTAATTGTAATTTGTATAGTAAAACAGTTTGTCTATTTGATTTGAGACATATATCACATCATCTAGAACAGGTGTTGAGTTACTGACGGAGGCAACTGAAGTGGAAGTATGAATAAGCACATACAAGAGCTGACAATTCGGTACCTTGCTGTTCAGGAACTCTAAACAAGTATTTCAACATTATGAGCAAAATAATTATACACTAAAAGATTTGAAACAGGGAGAATTTATAATACAATCTTAAAACTTGAATTAATAATAAATTAATGCTAGACGTCGTAAAAAAAAAAAAACCAACTTTAGACAGAGGTTGGCATGTCTCTTTACCTTATTCAAACCTTGTAGTATTGAAAAAAGCAGAATACACTTACAATTTCCAGGTAGACAAAATTAATTGCTTTAATAAAGAAATTCTCACCGTTGGCTTCTTCATTTCTTATGGTATTTGTTATAAAGACGTTTTCGGGCTTTGTATCTATTTCAACCAACTTTGCTGATAATCCTCGGCATTTAACCTGCAATGATCATTATTGTATGTAACAGGTATAGTTTATAGCACACCACATACGCTGTGCATACTTTGAAAGGCAGACAAGCATGTAGATGGCCATACGCTATATGATTAAATGATGTCAAATAGAGAAACAACAAGCCAATTTTAAAGAATAAATATGACATGATTTTTTTTTCTCTCTCTCTATAATATATATATATATATATATATATATATATATATATATATATATATATATATATATATATATATATATATATATATATATATATATATATATATATATATAGTGTGTGTGTGTGTGTGTGTGTGTGTGTGTGTGTGTGAGGGAGTGTGTGTTTGTGAGTGTGTGATTAATCATTTGGTGCATACCAATGCAAACAGACAAGTGGTAAAATAAAAATCGAGTACATAATAAAGTACTAAATGATGGTCTTTATTCTAAGGTTATACTGAATATAAACTAAACAACCTTACAAAACATTTGGACACCTTTCGTTATTATTAAGAGGTCTTTTAAATAATGAACAGATTTTTTTGTTTAGACGTTGCGCACGGTGTTGGTACACATTGACGTTACGTCAAAATAACGTTATTAAAGTCATAACGTTGTTACAACGCTTTAAACGTTAAATGAAAATTTTAGTTGTTTAATGTGAATTCTATTTATTTTTTTTAAAATCTGAATAAAATAACAGAGCACAAACTTTTCAATTTTTGAATCTTCGTTGAAAATATTAAGATGTACATGTACACTAAAAATCTTATAATCTTATAAATATTTAATAGATTGTCAGATTTTTATTATGAAATTGTCACAAGCATACATATCCCCATTCATATTCTTGATTCCTCTTTCTATTTCTTTTTTCTCACTTTGTACGCTCTGTCTTGCAAAGAGAAAACACATCAAGTAGCCTTCTCTTTCAACCGTTTCTCCTTCATTTTTTTTTCCATTAGGTCATTTCAAGTTTTCTATTTCTATCAAGCCCCGCATGCACCTTGGTTTCTGACAACCAAGAGCAGAGAAAAGCACAGAAAATCGGTTAATGCGCGGTTCCAGGAAATTTTGCGAGGGGAGGGGGGTCCAACCAATTAAAAAATATGACACTCGAAGTTTTTGACAAGCAAAAAAAAATAACTGAAAATCCCAGGGGGGGAGGGGGTCCGGAACCCCCTTCCCGACCTCCCCCGCCTGCCTTTTTTATTGTAACCTTTTGAATTCTGTCATTTTCTTTCTATATTTTTCTAATATGTTAAATCAGGTAATGTACCTAGCATTTACAACCTTGATTTTGCGAAGGAATATATTTTTCTACGATAGAGAAAATATGTCTTTCTACGAGAAAAATGGAATTATGAAATCAAAACATTTGAATGATGTAATTTTTATGACAACTGCTGTACAAAGTAGGATTTCCCCAATAACCAGCCCCCCACCCCACCCCGGAATCTATACTCAGGAATCTTACACTAGAGCTAATTTTCCTCTCTTTCTCTCTCAGAGTAGGTTTTCCCCTGTTTTATCAATGCTTAAATCATATCGACATTGCTAAAGTTTATATGAAAGTCAACTGGTTTTTTAATAGAAATATGAGTGTTTTCGCTCAAAATTTTTTCAAAGGATCACGTCTAGGTATAAATATATGGCCGATATTGGTTTCAGTCTTTAGAAAAAGCTTATCGATATCCGTTCCGGTCCCTGACTTTAGGCCACATGCGTGTAGTTTCTTGTTTCTCATGTATCGTTTTAGTTCTAGTCAACTGTCTTCATATGACCCTACATCGGTATTTACAGAAACATCCTTTATAAGAGGGTCCTTACTTGATGCCTGGGTAATGGCAACGGGACATAAAACCTTAACTGACCTTACCACATTCTTTTCTAATCTGTAAACCTGCCCCCTGCATTTTTGACATAACATGTCGCCAATGCACACAATTTTCCCGAGGAATGAACTGCATCTACTCTGCATTGCGCAGTATCTCTCCCAATGGCACAACAGTACTATTACCCAGAGATGTTCTTGAAAGACAAACACAGCAATTTTTGCTCGGCATGATTTTTTTTCGTGACACCTGCAGTATCGAGTAACACAAAGTGAATGATTCGTGTCCTCGAACAAAGTGTGCTTACACTGAGGTATAGTTCCGGTTGATTGCGTTTAGTTAAAGAGAATTTATGATCTGCATTTCCATAAATGTCTTTTATATCAACAGCAAACATATACATTTAAGGAAGAAAATAGAAGTAAAATGAAAAAGCCTGTATGAAAAATTAAATTCGTGTTTATACAGGTGAAAAATTTGAAAAAATAAAAGTGTGCCAACAGGTGGATTCGAACCAGGACGCTAAAATTGTCCATGGTGAGAGTCTACGGTCTGTCTCTCTGAGCTATACAAACTATGAGAATATACGTCTGACATAAATATAATCCAGTATGACAGAAATAGGTTTTCGCACTTTTGTAGGTTTTTTACGAATTTCGACCCTAGGGCAGGGGTGTCCCTAAAAAAACCTTGTTTTAAATCATTCTTCAGATCAAAATCTATCAAAATTTCATAATTTAAATTAGGGGTAGGCCTGCCCTGAAGGACTTCTATTCCAAAATTTACGCAAAAATTAGTGCTTTAACGAATAATATACCGTCTTGACCAACTTCGTAGGTTAATTTCAAAGTTGCAAATGAAAAAAAGTAGGTTCAAAATGCAAATTTGAAAAATTTAGACAAATATACGATAGAAAACAACTAAAGAACCTTGATTTTAAAATGTGACTTTTTCAGGAAATTGTTCTCTTCTATAGGTCAAATCTTTTGTTATAACGAAAACATCCTTTAGTATGAAATTTTAGTAGTTAAAAAAAAATACAATACAAGATGCACTGCTCTTGCAAGCCGTAGGATAGGTATGACCCCTCGACCACAGAGGTGTAATACTGGATAGCTATTTTAAACCCCAGAAACTTCGCGAGACACTTAATCAGTATTATGCACATGTAGTTTTATGAAATATAACTGGAGAAAAAAAATCCATTAAAAATAAAATTCCTCTTTTTTTTTAAATTAAATGTTGACACAACTAGACTTTTTTTTATTACAATTTTTGTGAAGTTTCATTAAGATTGTCTACTGCAAGAGCACCTGTGAAAAAATGACAGAAAGTACATTTGTAACCATATGTCGCCCCCTCCCCCTCATATATAAATACTGGCATGATATTTTATAGCAGAAGGGGTAAATTGGCTCTTGAGGGAATCGCACTTTATAACTGTAGGGATTTCCCCGGAAAATTGAATGTGGTGTGGGATTTCTGATGAAGGGGAAACTATACTCTTGAAAGAGCCAGTTTTCCGAAAAAGTCTTTAGAGGGGAAAGACCGGTATAAAGTTCTTGTTTTAATTTTGGGCTTTTGTACTGATATGTTTTTTGAATCGGTAGATAGGTTCTACAATTATAGGAGGTCGCTAAACGGAAAAAAAAAATTAAATGGCCTTATACTGAATTAAACTTTTCTTGTTTTTTTTTTCTTCAGCCTAAATAGTTAAGCTCTCTTTATAAATCGGGGGGGGGGGGGGAGGGGGTACTGACATGCAAAAAAGAAGGGATGGGGATGTTTCGCTATTAAAAACCCTACTTAATTGAAAAAAAAAACTATCCAGAAAAAATAAAATTCAGAAACCTTTTACTTTTTCGTGGAAGGGGGGGGGGGCTCTCATTCTCATTTTAGCAAAGAGAGAGAGAGAGAACAATAACGTGATATGTTTAGATATTGCTGCAGCAAAATAAAAAGGGGGTATCGGCCTTTGAATGAAAATTTTCAGAATATTTAAAACAAAAGATTGTTCTAAAATAATTGCCAATTGGAGAAGGACTTTTTACCCTACTTGGTACTCCGGACCTGCAGAAAATTGGGGAAAAAAAGCACGGCGATACAATATGACGCTCCCGACGTCATTCGTATATATGTAGTGTGTAAAATGACGTTTTTCGTACCTGTGACAAAATGGCTACATCTATATTAATGCTTGCGTTTATTTCATGTAGATGATAACCGTAAAAATTATGTTATTATCTAATACAGTATGAAATGTTCTTTCAAGATACAGTAATGATTGGTATATATATATGACATTAATTTATGTATATTTGATATGTAACTGAGACATCTAAGTAATAGTACAGCGACTCGTACGTGCATAACAAAATGGCTACACTTAACAAAGCCTTACTAATATTAACGTATCAGCAGTTATATAGCATGTATCAACATAACTAATTTTAGAAACATATGTACTTAAAGATTATTCATCAAATTTTATCTTTGTGTGGCATTTATGTTTAGTACACATCGCCATGCGGGCTAATGTCAACTTTAGGAAACGATTTTTTCCTGTTGGACATATTACTTACGCACTGTAGATACAGCCCAAACTCGTGAAATTGAGAAAATGATGCTAAAAATTCAACAATATCACAAAGAATGCATACATATTATTGTATTTCCTAAATTTTATTTAATTTAGAGGATTGGAAGTGGATCTTTTTATATCTTGTAGTTGCGCGAACAATAATTCATGTAACGTTGGACACGGGAATTTCGCCGTAATAACCAATAATGAATAAAGCCATATCATAGCTAAGACATTTTTATATTATTAAAAAGAGAATTTTTAGAATAATTTATTACCTTGGATAAAATAATTAATTTCATTTTTAATTTCTAGTAACTTTATCATCTTGAAAACGCCATTTCTTTACGACATTTAAAGAGTCAGATTTTATAGTACCAACACCGTGCGGAACGTCTATAGAATATCTTTGAATGTTAATCTCGTATATTACTCACATTTGCCTGTTCCCATGATAACTTTTGTGTGTTAAGCATGTAGCATGAATTGCCGTGCTTGACCCATCCTTTCGGACAATCTGAAATTGAAAAAAAGCAGACGTGGAACCATCTTTTTCGTTTCTTTCTTTTTGTCTGTACAATTCTTAAGGAAGGAATTTCATTACATAAACGATCTAGAATTTACAAAATGAAGTCTTTTTTCAATACCTATGCTTTCTATTTTCTAACAAACAGTTTAAATAATCAAGAAATAAGATTTTTTTTTTTCAGAAAAAGAAATTATAAATCATAATACATAAAATTTAAAATAATAGTCTCGAATTTTTTTAGCTGCTTTCATGAACAAACTTTTAAAACTGTTTATCTGTGTTTGAAGATTTTCGAATGTCTGTATGTTTTCTCTCTTCACTGAAAAAGTAAGAACAATTTTGAAATTCAATTGGATAGATCTCAAAAGAGCAAAACATATTAGCTAGATTAAAGTAAAAAGTAATTAAAGAATATATTTTTAGGCTGATCCCTGTTTTGTTAGAATACATAATTCCAGGATTTAATTCTATTCAGATAAAAGTATTGAAGTAATTTCAAACACCTTTTTGTTCCAAGTCCTTTAATTGGGTGTTTAAATGCATTTTTAATGAAAGCAGGGATTCTTCCAATGTCTCCAATGCACATTTATCATCGCCCTTTCTTATGTCTAGACTCTGGGAAAAACTCATTTGTAGCTGTGACAAGAGGAGAGTTACCACTAATATCTGAGACATAATCTGAAAAAATAATGAAATATAGAGATTACTCAAGCTCAAATTCCAATAAAACAATACAAATCGGGGGCAGAGCAAACGCAGACCTCCAAAAAACATTAAAGGTGCCATGAAGAAGTGAGCATTCCCTGCCAACCGGTCAAACCCGCCGTATGCTCCTTGGCATGATCGGTAAATAACGGAAAAATCCTTCGACAATTCAGTGTAAAAATAATGACCTCACAATTAGTATAAAAAAACGTAAGTCAGCATATGACTTAATGATAGATTGTATTTGCTGATAAGATCATTCACATGTATCGACCATAGAACTTAACGATATGATGACTTTAAACTTGGCTATTGATACTTTTGTTTCATCAACTTGTTTAGCAATAACTTACCCCGTTTTAGAAATTGTTTATACGTACAGTATAGCATGCTCTAGCGTATCGAATCAACTGAGAAATATACAACCCATATGCAGATGGTAAGGGTATATTGCTGCATAAGTAAGGGAAGTTGACGATTTAAAAGTCAAAGTCATCACGTTTATCATAAAGCGTTGTTCTAAGATTACCATTAACATCTTTTTCTAGTAAAATATCCATATATGAAACAGATGTGTCAGACTCTGTGGTATCTTTTATTTCAAGCTCACTGAGATATATCGTGGCGACATATAGATCGTGGCGACATATAGAATATAAATTACTATTGTTAATAGACAATACGTCGTCGAAATGCCTAAATGTCGAGTTGAAGGCCAGAGCAAGAGATTTCTTTTTCTCATGTATAATATGAATCAGAAGAGATATCAACATCATATGGTTATAAAGGTTGACCACTAATATCTGAAACAAATCCGAAGAGATATCAACATCATTTGGAATTAAAGAGCGTACACTAATATCTGAGACATAATCTGAATAGATATCAAAATGATATGAATAGATATCAAAATGATATGAATAGATATCAAAATGATATGATAATAAAGGGTGACCACTTATATCTGAGACATATTCTAAAAAGATATCAACATCCGAATATTATCCGTTATAGAACATGTTACTATATATATATTGTACAATTTTTTTAAACATCACCCATGAACATTTCAGTCATATTACTTTGAAGGAAATCCAATGATTAACTTATACAGTCATGCATGATACGCTGCCTCTTAGTAAAATTAAAATCTGAATTAGGTGCAATGTATAATATATTTGGTTTCAAATGCGTTTCTATGTATAGTTACTTAACTGCTTTAATATTTCTTGTATAAAAATATATTTTCCAATATTGTAATCGTTCACTTACCGTTTATAACGTTTATAGCAAAATGGCTTTTAATATTTACTTTTCCTCGTTTTTAATCTACTTTCAAAACAGTGTAAAGTTTATAACTTGATAATGAGCCGTATATATAATAAAAAGAGGACTAACGGAAACATAATAATACTACAACAGTACTTAACAAAGGAAAAGAAGACAAGGGTCCGGATGTAAGTTTTATTATCTCCTTAATATCGTCTGACTCAGAATGGGTATGCTTGGAAAATCTATCATAATAGCATTTGTACAAGATAAATGATTTTTTTTAAATATAATCCGTCTATTCTTTTTTACTCGGCCCTCTTTATTTGTACGCATATGCTGTATGTAAGATCAAATAGTATAAGCCAAACACATAATGATATTAATTTTCATGCTGCAAAAATGCTGCAAAAATTATTAAGTATCATATTAATATATATATATTATTATAACAGTAACTTGATCCGAAGAGTCGTATCACGTCAAGTTGACAGGCGCGGATCATCAGATCAAACGAGACGCGAAGCGTCGAGTTTGATCTGATGATCCGCGCCTGTCAACGAGACGTGATACGACTCTTCGGATCAAGTTACTGTTATAATGATAAATTTATTTTATACCCCTTTCCAACTCGCAAAATATAATAAAAGGAAGCTTTTTGGATCAATTACATTACTTTTATCCATTAAACAATCCATTTTGTAAAGGAACTTTTTGATACGCGAGAATAAAAACGTCATTTATCTGTGTACTAGGTCATCAATTTCAGAGAGGGGTGATATGGATTCAGAAAACCACAGTGTGGTGATCCAGAACGTCGGATCACACCGTCACATGATTGCATAAATTCAACAGTAAAACTGAATGACAAACAGTTGGGTATATAATAAATCATAATACCAGTTGTATTAATATCAAATCATATTTTCGAGTATCTGTGTGTCATATGCCTGGGAAATTTGGAAAGGTTTTTCTTCCAACTTGTTTGCAGGACTGATTAACATTGCAAGTTAAACTAGGGATAAGTTATCTAAAACTTCTGATATATCCATTGACAAAAAGGTCATGATTTCATGGTTATTGTAATGTCAAAGAAATCCACAATGGTTAGTTTCGTAATGGATATTCGTTTATCTTAATTGTATGAAAGAGAATGCTTAATTACGTGTACCAAATTAATGTTGATTTTTATTTTCTTAGTTCATGTTACAGTAAATATACGACACTTACAGGTATTAATGATGAAACGATAAAAATCAACCTACTTTTATTTTTGATATATAGAGCTTGTTATGTACAAATCCTACGATATTCTGTATTTTTGATATCTATATATATCTATATATATCTTATTTAACAGTAATTTTTTTTCACATCTTTTTAAAAATCTCTTTCTGCGATTGTCCAATTGATTGCACACTATAAAAAAAGACGTGTTTTGCAATCATTTTTTTTTACGCCGAATGTATAAAATTCTTGAAATAAATCTTCATTTCATTATCACTTTAAAATCCTTTAAATAAATTAAGTGCATTAATATTCAGAAAGCATTTACCTTTTGTACACAGGTAAAATTGCAACGTATGTTCAACATATGTTTCGAGTAACATATGTTGAACATACGTTGTACATATGTTGACCATATGAATTTTTGACAGTATGTTGAACATATGTTTAAAACTTATGTTGAATACATGTTTGAAATATATGTTGAACATATAGCAGACTCAAAACATATGTTGAACATATGTTTGTGGTAACTATATGTTTAACATATGTTGAACATATTTTAAACATATGGTTGTTTCAAACATATGTTCGACGTATGTTTTAGTTTCACATAAAATTCATAATGAACATCATATAATAACCAATCGCCTTTTCACATTTATTTCATTTAATATTAAATTAATGTTATCGTTATTTGAATTAATTTTATTTAAATTTAACGACATAAAAAAATATTTTAATGAATTTAATGTTAATCAGTGAACCGGCAATAATTTGATATTAAGCGTAATATGAAAAACTCGAGTTAAATGTTATATTTTAACATGTCAGGGGCGGATCCAGCAAATTTTGAAGGGGGGAGCTTCCAGGTCGGTGCCCCCAACACACATGCATAGAATCGCACCATAGGCACTTTAAGCCCGTACCAACCTCCGGACCCCCCCCCCCCCCCGACCCCTTCTAGATCCGCCAATGCAAATAGACTGCATGTTAAAAAATTAATTTCAATAACAAATATCAAGATCAATTTGAATACATTTATTCAAAAGAATGGTCATTTCTTGTAGAAGCTTACATAAAAAGGGGGAGGGTTTTACTACTCTGTTACCCTGCACCCCCTCCCCCACTCTTTTCTTCAAATTCAAAATTGTCCTCTTGAACATGGTATTCCCAAAATCAAGTTTATCAAGAATTAAAAATTTGTATTTACCCCGTTTTGTTTGGATTTATTTTATGAAATTAAAAGCATTCCACATTTTATTTCCGGACCGGTTTTGGTTTTTATCGGATGGAAGTGTACTACGTCATTTTTGACGTCACTGCTGCAGCAGAAGTGTTGGGTGTTAGAAACAAGTAAGTGATATCAGTTATGTTTTTTTTTTTTTTTTTTTTTTAAAGAAATTAATTAGTTTATGGTGTTTTAAGAGAATTTCTTTACGGTTATAGATTCATACGAACTCCTAGTACTCTCGTGACTTGCATAACATCTAACTGTAGTTGTAATTAATGCAGTTCGTAAAAAACGACACACCTAGTGATCTTATCTAGGCCTACATGCTACATTATTTTGGATTTGTTTTCGGCTAATGTAAAAACTATTTAGCATTGCTAATTTTTTCAGATTTGTTTTCCTTTTGTCGACAGTTACGTTTGCATATTTATGTACGATCTTGATGAAAGTGAAAGTAGACATCTTGCATTGCAGTTTGTGTGTAGGCTAGCCTATATGTTAGATGGTTATCCACTCGGCTCTTTTATCAAATTTTTAATGGAAAATGTTTGTTTTTATTATGTATTAAGCAACCGGAGTTCAGTGTCCGAGTGCCGTTTTTATTGAAAGAACCCAAAGCTGTTAAGACTGACGATTCAACCCAAAGCATTGCACGATCACAATACAGGTGAAAATAAATACATATCATAATCACAGTAATTACAGGGTGCATATAAGTAATGAATATTTAATAACAAAATAGTTTTTGAGAAATTTCTTTTTGCTTCTTAATTCTACAGTTTTGCATTACCAAAAAATTATACTGTCTCTTTTTTTTTTTTTGGGGGGGGGGGCTAAAATATTGAAGATATGAATATGGATAGAACTTGCTGGCTTTCAAACTATAGAATATCTGAAAGATGATCAATTTCAGCCTAATCTGGCATTCAAGATAATAGTGTACATGTAAATGTATTTAAAAGTTCATCAGCTAATTTATTACTTATTTATATATTAATTGACATAGAATTTTTTTTTAACACTAGAGAAACTAGAGACTTGTACTCACTCTCTTTTGAAGTTTCTTTTAAGGTTTGATTGGAATTTGATTAGAAAATATAAAATATTTACTGTATTTATTTTATAATTTTTATAGGTTCAATATACAGTCTGTCTGCTATGAATAACATGGAAGAACACCACTACCCTAGGCTTGCTTCAGAATAGGTAAGTACACCCTGTATTACAAGCTTTGTTATTTTCTTCCAAACAAAGTTTTTGGATATACTGGAAATAAAATGTCGATTTCTCTGCCTGTATTTTTATTTTATCCAAACATACATTTGTATCTGATTGTCCATTTAATATTATTATATTATTTCAACATTCCAAATTCATTTCTATACATTTAGAGAAACTAATTGTATTTTTTATGATTTTATTATCAAGCATATCTTCCAAGAGTGAAATTGTCTTGGACATAACATTATATGGTGTTACACAACACCATATAATGTTTTATGAAATTAGTTTTAACTCACATCATAACTCATAACTGTTTAGGAGAATGGGGTATGCATTTGTTTGCACATGCATATGACAAATATCTTCAGTGTATGAACTTAAATTACATGTAGACTTTAATTTGTACATGTATTTTAGAAAACCTGTATTAATCAACAGAACCTTAAAATTGGAGACTCCACTGAAGTGCCACCCAGTACCTTAACATGTGAAAATTTCAAATCCTATGATGAGGATGAAAGAAAACAAAGACAAGGCCAAGAAAAAATTTTTAAGTGCTCAAATTACTCTATGTGCCAACTAATACTGGCATATATTTATTAATTATACATGTAATTGACATGAAATTTGGATGTCTTAATTTTTATTATTTTTTCTTTATCATTTCAGAAGCAATGCCGTCACTGTCAGGGAAATAAAGCCAGGATTATGTAAAAATTTGAAAAAATAAACTCAAGATTAATACTTGAGATTGTGTTCTTTGATTTCTTATTATTAAGTGATTAAAGGACAAGAGTACTATTTAGTTAAGTTTGCAATCCAAAGAAATACAAAATAATTAAATAATAAATGTAAGTGAGAAATAAAATTAACATATGTTTAACATATGAAAAACATATGAACATAAACATATGTTAACCATATGTTCATACAAAACATATAAGAAACATATGTTAAACATATGTAAAACATATGTTGCTCGTTTTTTATGGCGAACATATGTTTCAGAACATATGTTCAACGTATGTTCAACATATGTTAAACATACGTTGCAATTTTTCCTGTGTAAACGATCTCTTCTTAACATTTACAATAACAGTCTAAGAAACTAAGGACTTCTGAACATTTCCCAGATACATGTACATTATGTAAAGATATGTTATATGGAACAGTCTTCAATCCAAAGGTTGTATTTGGGTACTATTCACTCCTGCATTCCAATGCTTAAATGATTAACGAGATATTTTATAGAGTGCTTCTATTTTTGTCAGATCTAGATTAGAGAAAGACCCCCCCCCCCCCCCCCCTCTCTCTCTACCATCTTCCCTACGAAAATTCTCAACAAATATTGTTTTCTTTTAAGCTTGATATTGTGTAAATTAGATGAAATTCATTTCAATGATCATTGCAAAGAAAAAATATATACATGCAATCGTCATAAGAACCTTGAATACCGGACCTAACTACGTGGGTTAGAAGATGATTGTGCTTTTGACTGGCCATGGTCAGCAACAATCGGTTTTCGTGTGAAAGATAATAATATTCAGTGCTTGTAAAAATATTTTTTGAACATACTGTATGTAGATATTGTTGAAACGAAAAACTAAAAAAAAAATATAATTGTAATTTAATGAATAAAGACAAGCGAGAAATAGAAAATGAAAAAAATGACCATACTGAAATAATATAGCCTACTATGATGTCAACAATCAACTAAAATATCTACACATGAAAAGCAAAACATATATTTAAGTAGCTTAAGACAGTGTACGATATATATATATATATATATATATATATATAGATAGATAGATAGATAGATAGATAGTCCTACTTTATGTACTTTTAGTCAAATGTTTACTTATATACACTATATAACCACGAACATATACATGTAGTTACATTTTTTAAAGCCCGAGATAATAAGCACTGCCCCCAGATTTACTTGATCAATATACCCCCGTCAATCAAATTAAGGTCCATCATTAGGTGTTTGAAATTGATTGACATTTAGGTACTAGTCCCTGTGTATAACTTGTGCACCTTGTTTGACGCTCATGGTGATCATCTAATTAACTTTCGGTCTTTTGATGTTTACTACATATCTAACAGCGCGATAAAGAAGCCGCATCGATGTAATTTTTTAAGCTTGATTATAATTATCTGTAGTACAAAAACATGGAAAAAACTGATTCAGTAAAATAAATTCTGTATATTAACTTTTTGTTAAAAAAGTAATTTTCGATTCAACATACAATTTGATTGTAAAGTATATAAGGGGCTGAAAAATTACGATAAATATAAAAAAAGAAGAAACCTGCGGACATGACGCTTTCTGTGAGGATGAAAACAAAAACGTCTGTTTAGTAACAACTTCACCTGGACGAGGTATTTGGGGTCTCTCCTTTTTTTACTCAAAATTTCTTGCTACGTTGGTTGCCTCCTTACGGGATGTTAAAGATATTTCTTGGAAGAAATACATAGATTAACAATTAATATATATTTTGTTTTTAATTGTTTAATTATAATCTAAATTTGCTTAAATACATATATTTTAATTCTGTGAAAGCATCGTTCTCGCAATTTTTTCATCATAGGACACATTTACTAAAAATAAGACGACACGACTTTTCATACAAATAGGAATTTGAAGTAACTTCAATATTGTCCGTGATCGGAACTCAAATACTACGACATTTTTTTTTACAATAATAACAGACAAGAATGAATATCTCACTTTTACAAATGCACTTAATGTATTAATTGATTTTAACGATGAACTCAACTCATTGCTACAATGAAATAACTAGGTACATAGATTTTTTATGAAGAAAATCGGTGGTGTTTCTGTATGATGGATATTAGTTATATAATGTCAATTAAATGGTTATCATTTATGCATCTCTTGCAATGATTTGTTTGTTTCTTTGAGGTTTTTATGTCAGTTAAAAGCTCTTAAGAACTTATGTTTATTGCTTTAAATTCCGAGATTAAATAAAATGTTTTGATTCTGATTCCGAGGTATCCTTTGAAAGAAATTCTTAGGAATAAAATCCTTATGAAAGATATAAGATTGTATACAAAGTTTTACTTTTTTGCATTTTCTAAATGGTATTATTTCTTTTTAATCTATTGCATTACTGTAAAATAAATAAGCAAATAACTTTCTTCTGATTAATTGAGCAGCAAACAAATGGTATGTATAGCACACTGATAGTATAAGTATGAAGTCATAGTCCAGTCCTGAAAGATTCTTATACTTTTATTTGTGCTTTATTGCCTTACTTTGATTTTCTAATTGTGATATATTCATTTGGAACACTGTTAAAATATTTTCAACAAATAAATCGATGTCTTTGTATATTTTTTTCAATGTTGAATGAAAGTTCACGATATTTTTTTTTTGAAATGTATCCTGTGTATTAATTACGTGTTGAGCTAAGCTAGGCACACCTGAAATGCAATAGCTTAAGTCGAATCCTTCTGATCATATGACACTTTCCCGGGTATTGTGTCGCAAAATAACCGTTTTAAACCTATTTTATAACTGCTCAAGCAGAACAATTCATGATATTTCAATTCTAAAAAGTGTGGATATGATAATGTAAATAAAGGATGTTTAAAATGATGATCGCAAGACGTAAGTACAAACGTGTTTATATTCATCTGGAGTGTTTTCATATAAATTCCAGCTAAGAGAAAATTTAAGATCGGCTAGCTTTAAGTAGATATAATAAAAATTTATTAATAAACAAACGTCGTTATTGTAGGGTATCCCACACTTTTAGCACGCTTGTTGGTACTCTTCACTCTTTCTACACTGGATATGAGATGTGTGTTGAGTAGCCTATTGAATGAGTATGTATGTTTATATATTGAGTTTATGTAAAATAGCTTTTTAAGGGGGCCGACTGGGATTTTCATTGCGCAATATTTTGCGCAGCATAGTAAAATAAAGCGTATTTACTCTTTTAAAGCAACTATGTTTAAATAATTTATAAAAATTAACAAATTTAGGAAATCTCAGGTTAAAAAATCTAATTAAGTTTTTAAATAACTGATTTTATAAACGATTTTTCAAATGATGGGTAGATAGACGTCGTAATAGTATGTTTTTTGAGGTTATGAAAAACTGAAGTTCTTAAAGCGGGGTCATTAATTATGTCATGAAATAAAAAGTATAAAATAGATGCTCTTGAAATTTTTAAACATAGGAAATTGAGATTCTCAAAATCATTTTTACCATATTTTTATGTAAATCTGTGGTATCTGTCATATTTTGTTGTACTCCATAAAAACAAGAAAATATCATGAATTTTGACATTTTGAGATGCCCCCTCTGGAAACCAGACGGTAGATTTTTGTTTTTCTTGCATAAAATGTACAATATAGTATTACCCATCAAATAATATAATTTGAGGAAAAAGTCTACAGTAGCGTTTGTATAATTTGCTCCGAAGTGCTAAAAATGGAATTTTTCCATATAATCCTACAGTAAATATACCTGTATTTTGAGATGGTCCCTAAAATAGAACCAGACGGTAGGTTTTCACTAAACTTGGCATATATACTGAAGTCAATGTAAGGTACTTATGGTATCAAATTAAAGAGTTTCTCTATAGTAGTTTTCACACAATAAAACCTCAGTCGGCTCCCTTAAATACTTTCTTAAAGCTATCTTTTTTGTGTAATCTAATTCATAATAACTGTAAATAAACACGTTTTACTTTCTATCGTAAAGTGTTCCCCCCTCCTCCCCAGAAAATATTTTTTTAGTGTAACATTTATTTGAAATATTGCATAAGTAATACATAAATTAATGTTATTTTTCTTCTTAAAGGACAATACCTCCTTATTTTTTATGATTTATGCAGTTTTTTTAAATGAATTTCAACGTTTTTACTTTGTTTACTTCCTGTTGTCTGCTATAATTCAAAATTAGTGCTTTTGAAAACAATGAGATACGTATAAGGAAGGAATTTTAAAACCAGTCATAATTTTTAAACACTGAGTAATCCACAATGTGATTTGTTTTCTGTGGAACAAAGCATGGGAAAAAAGAAGAATTTAGCAAATAGAAACGGCTGGTCAATCTAGGAAAGTAACATTTACAAATAAAAGAGGCTTGGAAATATCGATAAAAATGAATGACTGATTAAAGTGAATAGGAGTTAGTTTTCTAGGCCTACCAGAACTTGCCTTTGTTAAATTTCTTTCTTCTTTTAAATTAAAGTGAAATATTAAATAAAAAGTTAAAGTCCATTCCTTGCACACGTCTTAATAAGGCTTTCTAATTTTAGAAACACGAATTTTAAACAATAGAAGACGACATGAAGTATAAAAAGTTATAGGGAGATTATTCATAGAAACTTGATATACCATAAGAAAGAAGAACTTGATACATCATAAGAAAGAAGAAAAGGGTATATATATATATATATATATATATATATATATATATATATATATATATATATATATATATATATATATATATATATATATATATATATATATAGTCGGTATCCTTATAAAAGTGAATTATTTGAGCTTTCTGTTTAAAATTTTTTAACTTATGTTATGTTAGTTTAAGAGTTGTTGTAAAATGTGCTTCATAAATAAAATTAATTTCATTACAATGTACATCCTTTATTAAAACTGGTGTCCAAATAAATACATCTAACTTCTATTCACAATGACAGTGTATTATAAAGGGTCTTTTGCATAGTTTTTGTTCTTCTATGCGACAATTATGTAATTATATAAACCCTGTTAAGTTAAATATACGTTGTAATTTAAAGGCAAACACTATCAGCTTTGCATTAAAGATTCAGAACATTTGGTAACTTGAGAACACACAAAATGACAATAGTTACAACGAATGTCACGTTTTTAGAAGGCTGAATTAATAAATAAAACTTATCGGGCTTGATACTGTACTGAACTAGCCAGGAAGATAGACTGAAATTTAATACATTTTCAACAGTGAATTTACACGATCAATATGTGCTGGTCCCAGCTGACAAAGCAAAATGATGGCAGTTTCAAATATCTTTAATATGCCCAACAAAACAAACTGAATTTGAATTGCGCTACTTATGCTTCATTCCTATACTTCATAAAAATTCTTACAAACAAAGATACATAGCGGGTTCCAGTAAATGTTCTTTCAAGCCCCTTTCTTCACTCCTCACTAAAATATTAACAACAGTGTATGAGAATCATCAGGAGTAATGCATATATTCGAGAAGTGGTGTAATTCAGTTGTGGATACTTAAAATCTCCAAGGAAGTATTAGAAAATTTGAAATCACAAAATTTTACCAAAATCAGTAACATGAAAACGTATAAGTTTTCAACACATTATACAACCATTCCCCACGATAAATTAAAGTCCAGGCTTTTTGACATCATAGACAGCTGCTTTTTCTTTTTGGAGATCAAGTCTTCCAACAAACTCTTGGAATTTCCATGGGTAACAAATTGTGTCTTTTTATAAGCATATTATTATTCTTATTCATATCAAGCACAATTTATTCAAAACCTTGCACATGAGAGTAAGAAAATATTTGCTGGGGCCTTCAGCTCGACATTAAGAAATATCGACGACGTATTATCAATAATTACTTCCATTCATATATCAACTCGATATATCCCAGTGAACTTAAAATAAGATACCAAGAGTCTAACACATCTGTTTCAA
Organism: Saccostrea echinata; assembly: GCF_033153115.1. NCBI lineage: Eukaryota > Metazoa > Mollusca > Bivalvia > Ostreida > Ostreidae > Saccostrea > Saccostrea echinata. The sequence goes on from NW_026889764.1 coordinate 12,840,229, forward strand.
ATTTGAATATTTTAATAGAAAAAGACATTAATGGTAGTCTAACAACTAATTTATGATAAACGTGATGACTTCAACTCTTCTTTCTATCGTCAACTTACCTTATTTACATCTCAATATACCCTTATTACCTGCATATTGAGTTTATATCTCCCAGTTGAATCAATACGCAAGAGCATGCTCTACGTACGAACAAATTCTAAAACGAGGCAAGCTATTGACAAATAAGTTGATGAAACACTCGTTTGATGTCAGCATATCGCAAGTTCTTTCGGTTATCAACAAATACAATTTATCGTTAATTCAAATGCTGACTGACGTTTTAATTACTAATTGTTAGACCATTATTAACACACTGAACTGTCTACGGAATTTCCCGTTTGCCTGATCATGAACAGGAGCACACGGCGGGTTGACCGTTTACTCCATCATGGCATCTGATCCCACCTCTGATCCATTTAGAGGTTCGTGTTTGCTCTGCTCTCGATTTGTATTGTTTAATGGACTCTTGAGCTTAATTACTGTTCGTTTTCTCCTGATGACGAATAAGTGACGTGACGTCAGAGTTCTCTGCTAGATGCTATTAATATCCCCAATTATGAATGGAACTGATAAGTACTGTAAAAATCGCCAAGTGAACAAGGTGCATTATCGACCAGACCACAAATAATTATTTCACTTTGAAAAACAGATTTAATCTTTAATGGTTAATTCTCATTAATCATACCGTATAAGCAGAACTCTTAGCGAGGATTCTATTTTGGCATTTCAAGCGAGGATGTGGAGATCGCTAAAGTTGAATATCGTTGACTGTGCCTTCTGCGTAGGTGGTAACCATTATTTCAAGGCATCATAGAATTGCTAAAATTTCTTCTCACTAAAATTAAATACCGATTTTTGAGGACAAATCGCTAAATTTGTGTCTCGCCAAAAATTCCACTCCTACGGTAAAATATATTACTACAGTCTGAAAGAATATCAGAAGTGCGGCCATATTCTTGATTTCCTTCCCTTTATGAAGATTGTAGTAAAAACACTCCCTGGCCTGTTATAAAATGCAGAGTTAATAAACTGTCCGGACAGAGATTGAAACTTCCAAAGTTTCTCCAAGTATGCTGTTTACAATGTATATATACAATTTTTCTAATCTCACATGTCGTCTCAACCGCTCAGTTAAGATGTCAGAGCCTATGGCACTGTAATACAAAAGGACAGAGGCAAAGCGAAATTCAAAGAATGAGAAAATTCAAATATTTTTTTGTCGTTGTTGTTCACTTGTGCTTCGCACTCGTGAAAATTTCCAAAATTCCTGCCCCACTCCAGAAATAGATTCCATAACCAACATTTACAAAATATTGAATATCTTATATATGTAAGCAGGATTCTCCATCATTTCAAATTTAACTGTGGCGCAAGACTTACACGAAGTGCTAATATTCGCGGTCATTTCGAAATCTAATTCGCGAAGGAACCACGAAAAAATTTGAAAAACACCACAACCTCAATGAATCAATAGTTTAATACACAAATGACATTTATTATTTGACAATTTGATTAATAAATTTAATAATAAAGGCAAATAATCGATATCAAGTAAATATAGTGTAAAACAAAATTGAGGTAGTTTCCAAAATATATACATACTGTAAAAAAGACACCCCACAGATAAGTACCTTTAAATAAACAAATATAAGCTTATAGAATCTGAAATTTAAAGTACAAATAACAAGTTATCAGCATTAAACCCGATTTTTTTTAATTAAAAAATAAGTTTACAAAAGTTAAATTATACAGTGTTTACTAAAGTACACAGGAAATTCTATGAAGTCACACATTCACGCTAACATATTATATCATATTTGCAATTATCGATCTGAAGACTGAAATATCTAAGAAAAAATACGATTCAAAGAAGTACTAAAGGTCAAGATCTATTAAATGAAAAGTAATTACAGATTTCTTAAATTTGAGAAACGAACTCCTTTAGTAATCCATCAAATTTATTGCTTAATAAATTAAGGTGTATTGGGACATAATTTTTAGGTAAATTCAATGAAAACATTTTATTTCTAAACATATTTCTGTTAAATAGCCGTAAGGAGGGGGAAAAGTAGTTTAAATTAAGTTTGACATTATAATGGATCTAGCACAAAAAAAAACAGTCTAAACTACTATATCTTGACCTTAAGCGGTTAAAAGTTATAATATTTTGGTGGATCTATCGGTAAGTTTTCAACATTACAAAAAACACATGATTACGATACACATACGACGTTAGACTCGCAATTCCAGTGCAATTTTAGAGACTTGGTTATCCGTAGATCTATTAAAGCCTGAATTAAATGATATTAAAAATTTCATTTGTAATTATCGTGAAGTGTGGAAAAATGGCTAGCAAGTGTCAAGCGAGGTCTAGAGGATAATTAATTATGCAAGCCAAACAATTAGAGTAAATTAACTGTTTAGCATTTGAAACTGAAAAAAAACAGTTCGTGATTTGGAGGTTTGTTTGGTTTATAAATTTATATATTTATCTTACTGACGATCTTACTGTGGCGCTAATATTTTAACTGTGGCGGAACTATGGCGCTAATTTTTTACTGTGGTGCTAAGAAATTTAACTGTGGCGTTAAACGGCCCATGGAGAACCCTGTGTAAGACTACAAAGTTCGATTTTCACGCTAAAGCCCGATTGTCTCACTAAAGCCCGATGCTTCTGCACCGATCGGTGTCGGTGTCGATACGGACGCTAATGTCCGGTGGTCACGCCAAATATTCCGATGGCTCGTTTCCTATGAGACTTAATGCGCTTAAGTGCAATGGTGCGGAGAAACAATCAACGTTTATATAATGTCACAATATTCCGACGTCAATCCTTGACGCCGTTGTCCGAATACCGACAGTGTAGTATAAGTCATAACATACGATTTGACCAATTTTGCTTACTGCTTGCATCTATTTGAGATTTTATTCATCGCACACCACTCGACCGATAAAGATTAGTTCTTGCACAGTCTTGAGTGATTATGGGATAGCTTCACATCCACCGAAAAGATTAAGGGTTAGCCCTCGCACACTATTCGACAAAATAGAGTTAGTCTCGCACCCGCCAAAAAGATTTATACTATACCCTTGCTCACTATTCGACTGATTTGGGATAGTTTCGCACCCATCCGTGAGATAAGGGTTAGCCTCGCACCCACTCGAGAATTAGGGCTAATAGTACAATTATATATTTTTGCATATTCTAGTGAACCATTTCACAATAGTGATCAAATATTCATTTGTATTCATTTAAGGAGGAGAAGGGCCTTGAGCTGAAAAAATACTTGTCATTCAATTTTTTTTTATATTTTGTATATTTATTATTAAGTATGTCCCACTAATCTTAAAGCAGTTATATCATTAGGTTTCTTACCTTATTTTGGAGATATTGATTGACAAATACCATGCCCTACAGTATCTAAGTGGAGTTTTAATTATCCATGTTTCCGGGCGCATTACTCTGTCCATAATGGGATTTTTTTAAGCATACATAAAAAATATCAAAGTGGACATGTATCTTTTAAAATATTTCAGAGTATAACTAGGATTTAAAATTCAAAAAAGCAAGTTTTGTCTATCACACTGCATCTGGATAGGGAAAATTACGCACTTTTTAAGACAACTTAAACAATGAAAATCGTAATTTACAAAAAATTCTATCATTCAATATTTTTTAATTTACGTTGAAATGCAAATCCTTCAAATTATTGATTAACTGTAAAAGTTTCGAATGATGAAGCTGACCTAAATATTGCACAGGACATCGTTAAAGACGACATAAGCAGGAAAAAAACTTGTCATGTTTACATTTCTCGAGTACGGGAAAAACCAACTATGACGTCACATGTAAGCTAAATAAGCAAATTAAGATATACCTACATAAGATTTCCGTCATCAGCCATGCAAAAATAATTTTGTGTTCCCCGTTTCTCCAAATACTTCATCATATACTGATTATGACCTGTTTGTACATACATGTAATAATACCGCCCCTCTGTTCACCGAGTATGATCTTGCTGTACTAACAGATCGTGTATGACGTCACCGACTTGTTGGACGCACAGTTCAAAGAAACAGAGGAGTGGATCAATCTTTTTTCATAATTTGTCAATGTTTACAAGAATGCTAAACTTATTATTTTTTATAATATAAGATGGTAATTAAAGATAAAAAATTGTCAAAAATTTATACAAGAACTGATGCTTTACACGTTTTGCACTCATATATATGGAGACTATGACGTAGTTTAACAAAGTCATGTGACCATGTGTACTTCATCCCCTTAAAACCATCGGACCTTGGCTTTTTGAGACATCAGCACAGAAGTACTATGACGTCATAAACTTTAATTTTTTACGCATCTTCGGACTTTGCGTGTCAAACCATCGACTGATTGATTGTATGTTGTTTTACGTCCCGTTCGAGAATTTTTCACTCATATAGAGACGTCACCATATACCGCGGTGAAGGCAAGTTTAGACCTTTACTCGGCACTCAGGACTATTGGGCAGTGAGGTATCTTTATCGTGCCTACGCCTGCCATGACATGGGGCCTCGGTTGTTAAAGTCTCATCCGAAGGACTCGCAATTTTCACTTCAAATTGCCGAGTGCTTGGCGAAGGAACAGTTGCCACCTATTTTTTTATCGACCTAGGTCAGTCTCGGCCAGGGCTGGAACCCACGACCTTCCAATCACGGAGCGAGCGCTCTACCAAATGAGCTACCGTGACGGTCTCAAACTATCTAGGCGCAGACCATATATATATATATATATATATATATATATATATATATATATATATATATATATATATATATATATATATATATATATATATATATATATATATATATATATATATATATCATATGCATCTGATTTAATTGTTAGGTTTAAAGAATTGTGATTTTTCTTCCAATAGAATTGATTGTTTGGGGAAGATTTTAAGCCAATACCAAAGTCTTAATAGTTGTCCATGGGATATCAGTACGTTTTAATAATATAATTGATACAATTTTATTTCTACAGTGAATCAATGCTGAAAAATGTTTTATTTCTACAGTTTATCAATGCTGAAAAAATGTTAGGAATACCCATCAAATATTTTATTAGCAACTACATGTTCTGCTGTAACATGTAACAAAGTAAACTCGGAATGTGATGTACAGGATCAACGAGGCATCAATGTTTCAGTTACAGTGTACTTGTCAATGATTCCTTTCGTTCAAAACCACAAGGTGATACAAACCTCATGGTGTCAATGCAAAAACGTTGCTTTTGTATGCAATCTTACTAGTAATATTCCAGGTAAGGGAATTAATAATTGATAAGTTAATTGGTCGTTAATAGACATTTGTCATTGTAGTAGCACTGACGAAAATGTACGTGTAACAAATAAATATTTGCTGTTTCCTTATAAGTACTAATGAAATAGAAAAAGTTTAGTTCAATTCAAAATTGCCTGTGATATCTTTGGGACAACCATTTGTAATATTTTAATGTTTGATATTCAATCATTTTAAAAACTTTTCTGAAGTATGTCTGCGGAGAAAACTGAAGTGTACAATACAATGCTTTTAAATGTTTTATGTATGCACTGAAAAATAAGGGGAAAGATCGATTACAGGTTACATAAAGGATCGTGGTATCCTGTTTTTCATATACTGAGTGGAACCAAATCAGATATTTTTGTGTTTAATTATTGATACAGTGCAACTTGATAAACATTTATTGATGAACAAGAAATTGTATATAGATAATCTATGTAGTTGTACTTAACTTTACTATCTTCTATCAGTTGTTCATTTTTCACGATAACTTCCTCCTACTATTTGAACAACCTCCAATTTCAGTCTAGGGAGAAATTAATGCACTTTAAACAAATAAATCACAGACAATACAATAATATGTTATGTTGTATTTTCGGTGATCATGTTAAATATGATAAAAGTTCATACCATACCTATGTTTTTTTTAAATATGTATAGTCCTATGAGTATCAAGACTTGAATGGTCAATAGCCATATTTGAACACTGATTTGTTTTAAAGTTTTGAAATGGATAATAATCGAAAACAAATGTTGTATATTTCACTAGTCTTCAGTCCTGAAAATACATAATGTTTATCGCCAACGGTGGGAGATACCACTCAGACGACTACAGTGTCCGACTACTATCATAAGCAAAGAATATTCTACAGTGTGTCCCACAACTAACATAAGCAAAGATTGCACTTGTTCTGGCGACAGTGGTAAGTTTAAAGTAAATCATCTGGCTAATTTTCTGTTATGTACATTTCAAAAGGAATAAGTTTGTTGAATTTTATTATTTTACCAGATGTGTCATTTAAGGTTCATTCACCCTCTGATAAGAGAGATAACTCTCTAGGGTAAATGACTTTCATTTCCTTTAGAAATATAATTTTTTATCACTGCAAGGAGTGCCGAATTTGTTGGCTTTTGAATTATAATTTATATTTGCTCTGGAGGATAATTATCATTTTTTGTTTCAACAACGATTTGTCTCAACATTTTTACCAAGTTGTTTGCTCAGATTGAAAGAATTTATAAGTATAATCCTTTTCCGGTAAAAAAAAATGAGCAGAAAACTGCCCCTGTAATAATTTCAAACATAAACAGGATAGAATTAGATTGTGTTTTTCTTATTATTGATGCGATTCAATTTAAAATGTGCATTGTATTGACATGTCAATTTCATATATATTTTTTTGTTTTTGGTTAATTATTGTGAATTTATTAATACTTCATATTGAAACAATTGTTAATTGAATTCAATATTACAAAGTTTGAACCCATACTCATATAGGTTTAGGTTCTAGAAATCTGAAATTTCCATAAAACATCTAACGTAGAAATATTCTGTAAAATTTCAAGCAATACATATATATGTAAGTCTCCAGAGTCCTTGAATACTATTGGACCAATCATGACATAGCTTCGCCTAAGAGATTAAGGGTTAGTCATCACACAATTTCTGACAGAATAGGATGTGTCACACCCAGCAAAGAGATTAAGGCTAAGTCCTTGTAAGCTATTCGACTGAGTGGAGTTAATCTTTCTCCCGCCCAAGATATCTAGTAAGTTAGTCGTTACAACTTTTAAACTGATAAGGGTTAGCCTCTCGCCAACTAAAGAAATTAAATAAGGGTTGGTATTACAATTATATTACAATTATCTTATTGCGTATATAAGTGATGCAATTCGCGGCATCTCAATTTGGCGCAGATTTGTACTTCGGCGTGTCAAACCATCGAAGTTTGGAGCAGACCAGCTGATTTTGGAATCACGCCAAAAATATATGCCAAATTTTTTGGTTAAATCGCTAAATTTGCGTCTTGCTAAAAATCATCTTCTACGGTATATATAAGGCGTCTGCATGTTGTACAAACGTTGCAAAAATGTTCATTGTAGGTTCCCCTCTTGGTCAGGTTATTGGTGCAGCCTTAGGCGGAGTAGGATTTACCCTGATCGTGATTGGCATCTCATTCATTTTGGCCAAAAAAGCAAGTAGATAATTATGCTTAGATATATTTCATTATAACGTGATATCAGAAGGCTTAAAAGTTATTACTTAATTCATCTGTTGTATACTACATGTTTTGGTGGTGGCCTTTAATTACCATTGTGTATGTCTGTTTGTCAATCTGCCCTTCCCTCGATACTTTTATGTAACATGAAAATTTTATAACATTCTCATAATTGCTACAATGAAAATAGTGATATGGACATTGTGATGTAATAAATTAAAATTTTGTTACTTACCAACGTGACAATTACTATATAGACTATGAGTACTTAGGAAAATACATCATCCCTAACAAAAAATATTATAGTTAACTATAGTTAACTATAGTAAATCAGTGTCAAAGTTATCACTAAAGTAAATCAAAGTTTTCAAAGTGATCACTATAGTGTCAAAGTTATCACTAAAGTAAATCAAAGTTTTCAAAGTGATCACTATATCAAATAAAAGTTTTCACCATAGTAAATCAAAGTTTTCATAGTGATTACTATAGTAAATGAAAGTTTTCATAGTTATCACTTTAGTAAATCAAAGTGTCAAAGTTATCTCTATAGTAAATCAAAGTCTCAAAGTTATCACTATAGTAAATCAAAGTTTTCTTAGTGTCAAAGTTATCACTATAGTTAACTATAGTAAACTATAGTTAACTATAGTATTTTTTGTTAGGGATGTTTTCCTCTATAATCACTAGATTATAGTGAAGGATAAAGGCTAGAATAGTTTAAATTACCAATAGGATGCAATAACTTTTCAACGTAAAATCGTTTTACTAACTTCACAGACAATGAATGAAAGGGGTCAAAGCCAAAGAATCAGGGCTATATTAATATGATTATTACTTTGCTAAGTGATACATGTACAATATACAAAGCCTGGTCTTTTGTTTTTAACTGAAAAGCATATTTTCAATACAGAATCAAACAACTATGAGAGAAACATACCCATAGATTCTGACGTCATTCATTCAAATATTACAGGGACACATATTTATTTAGTACAAAATTTGAGCGAATCTTAGTTTTTCGAATCCTGATTCCCTACACAATTAGAAGAGAAGGCCAGTTTCCCAAACATCAAGCTCAGAAAATTATTGTTAATAGCATACTTCATATGCAATGCACTGCATTGTTTACAATTTTGTAATTATTGCTTTCTTACGATTACAGTAATGGTTCATCTATATAATTCTATAAGTGTTCTCAGCAACTTAATAATACAGTATCACTTCCTTTGAAAGGCATCATATTGTCTCAAATAATGTATGAAATATGAGGACAACGAACAGTAATCAAGCTTTAAAATCCATTAAAACAATGCAAATTTAGAGCAGAGCAACGTGAATCTATAAAAACATCAGAAGTGGGTTCAGGTGTCATGTAGGAGTAAGCATCCCCTGCAAACTGGTCACATCTGCCATGTGCTCCCTTTTTATTAAGATGAACAAAATTCTTTATAACACATTATTACTCTTCAAAGTGCGTATAGAAATAGCAACACGAAACCCAGCATATGGAAGTCGATCGGATATGGCACCTTTGGAACACAACAACCTGAGAACGAATACAATGAGTAACACGGAATATTACACTTCTATCTCTGACAATTCTATGAAGGTTAATAGTGAACATTTTGCTTGAGATCATATCAAAAAAATTAAAAAAGAAAGTAAATTACTTCTATTTATGTTTTAAAATATTTACAGACCGTTCTTCTCTTTTTAGGTTCTACAAAAAGTATCGCATGTCCGACCAATAGTAAGATACGAAAATGATGCTCTATCACAACAAGTTATAAAGGATCATGAGATATATGACCACCTTAATGAATCAAAACCTAAAGATAATAATGACGATTATGATCATGCATTACCGGTTACAATTACTAGATTACAATCATCGACAGAGTACGATGTTCTGAGACACTCCAAGTCTGATAATGAGTACACAGAAGTGATAGGCGATGGATTTCAGTAATTTAGTTGAATTCATACATGCACAAGATTATGATGAACATTATTTTGATATAAGGTTTTTTAAAATCATGTTTTGGATAGGGAGTACCTGCCCCCCAATTACTTGTATTTTTACTTTTTATACCCCCCGCAAACGAATATTTTTTTTTTGGGGGGTAAATATGATTCACCTTGTCCGTTTGTTCGTCCGTGTGTCATGACCTTGATCCAAGATCATATGGGCAGTTCAAGGTCACTGAAAGAAAAATTTCATAATTCGTGTCCAGTGCATATCTTTTATGAGTAAACTTGGTGAGTTCCCATTTTACACAAAGATTGCTTATGACCTGAAGGTGTGTCATGACCTTCACCCAAGGTCATTTGGGCATGTTCAAGGTCACTGAAAGAAAAAAATCATAATTTGTGTCCGGTCCATATCTTTCCTAGGAATACAAAAAAGTATTGATGTTTTATTAGGCTGCGCCTTAGTTTCATTCATTAAAAATATAATGAGCAATTACCGGTAAGTTTTTACTCTAAATATTTAAACAAATTGTGAACATCTCTTCATGAGATCCATCAAATACTAGTATTAGTGACTTGGCACCTTCTCTGGAAACCCTGCGGAGGTATTTGTCCCTTTTGGACAATTGTAGTTTATTTTAGTTAAATGCATAAAAGTTTTCATATACAAAGATAGAGAAACAATATTATATTTACAAACTTTGTCATGGGTCATCTGCAAATTTATTCAGATTCTACATATAAATAACAACATGAACAAGTACCCCAAGGTTGATGTTAAAAGACGATTTGGTCTCTTATTGACAACATCTATGTACTTTTTGGAAAGAGATCTTCCAACAAATTGTTGTAATTCCCCTTGGTACTAATTTTGCCCCGTTATTAACAGAACTGTTTTTGTATTTATATGAAACAAAAGTTATTTAAAGCAAAAAAATCTGCACGAGAAGTATCTTCCTGTTGCTTTTATTTCGACATTTATATATATCGACGACATTTTATCAGCTAATAATGTTCATTTTTTCCAAGGCTGATTCGATATATCCCATTGAACTCGAAATAAAAGACACCAAAATGTCTAATACATTTGATTCATATTTGGATTTTTTACTAGAAAAAAACTATTGTTGAAGTTAACAACTAAATTTCATGATAAACGAGATTAATTTACTTTCTTTCGTCATCTTTTCTCATTTTTGAAGCAATATACCATTATCATTTGCATATGGAAGTAATGTCTCCCAACTTATTCGTTACACAAAACAATTTTCCGCCGTAGTCAGGTTTCTGACAAATAAGTTGATGATGCAATTATATTATAATTCCCGTTTACAATCAACATTATGCACATTCCATGGTCGATACAACGACCTTGTTTGCAAATAGAATCTTTAATACAAATTGATAAGGTCGTTATTTTCACACTGAATTATCTTAAGATTTTTCCGTTTATCTGTTATGACAAGAGGAACACGGCCGTTGTTACCGATCGACAGGGTATGCTTGCTCGTTCATGGCACCACGAATCTACCTCTGTTTTCAGAAGTCCGTCTTGGCATTTATTATAATAATTGTTTTATTTAAATTGACTTTTGTGCATGATCAATATCCGTTATCTTCAGATTTTGCTTCAATAAAACACTACTACAAAAAATATTTCAAATGTGTCCCTGCTTTATGTAATAAATGAATATAAGTGACCCATTGGTGTTATTGTTTACTTTGAAACTGCTTGCTGGAAAAAAGAGTTTATTTTTATCTATATTTTTTTTTTGTGATAAAATATGATTGTTATTAATATTTTCTTTTCTGCACATTATACTCATGTTATTCCATTCGTATTATTTAAATCGTGCAAATTTTAAACATGAAGTCCTTCTCTACAGTAAATTATACAATAAAATATTCACATTTTATACTGGAGATGCTGAGTGACTTTTAGATCTGTTTTATGCAGAAAATCACATTAACGTATACAATTCCCGAATTGAATAACATGATTATGTCGACTTTATTAAAATAACTTTAAGAAATAAATATTATCAAGCTTATTTTTACTCATTAAATTTTGCAAAATTGACTTATTTTGCTCAAAACAGACATGACCTTTTCTTAGATCAATAAATCCATAACACAAAAATGTAACGAATACAATAATATGATTTTTCAACTTATAAATATCAAAAGTGTTATTTGATATTAAATTATGTCCTTCATACCACATTTTTTTTCATATCAAAGAATGATTTCTGATATCAACAAATCAAATTTTGGATTACTTAAAGGAATTTTCCGATGTCATGAAGTTATTATCGAACATCAAAAATCATTTTGTGATATGAAAATCAATTTTCGACATCAAAATTCTCTTTTTTTCATGATAAAGAATGATATCTGACAATTTAAAAAAAAATAATTTTCTCCTTCATTATTTTTTTGAAAATCAAATGTTATTAAATTAAATTCTTAAGTAATAATATATTATTAAGTTTTTTTTCAAAGCTATCTTTAAGATTTCTTGATGAGCGTCAACTGCTTCATGACTCTAACATCAAAGCAGTATACAGGTCTATAATACAATATTTTACGAACTTTAATATCAAAATATGTAAGAATATCAGCAATGAAATAAAATAGATACTTTAAAAATTAACAACGCTATTCACAGGTGTATTCATATGTTCTATATTGAACACTGATAGTTATTTGGAGAACAAGCTATTGTGGTTTAGGGTAAGAGGTAGTTGTAAACACGTAAAATATATAAATAATCAACAAAAGGTAGGCTTGTACGTTTGAAAATTTGAATATTTTACACTGAAGAAGTAAGGCATCTTAAATTATCTATCAAATGCTAATAAATTCAGTGAAATGGTTGCATTTTAAGGCATACACACAAATAAGTCACCTCAGCTGTAAAATCGGATTTTTAAAAGTTGATTGAAAGTAGATTTTATCTTTTTGAATGCATTGGAGTCTGTTTATTAATTGCGTGTTGAGCTTAGAAATACAAACGCACACGTGACCTGTATTAGGTGAAATCGAATCGTTTTGATTATGTGACCTGTCCTGGGTATGTTCTCATAAAATCACCCTCTTCAACCAATTGTAAAAACTCCTGGACCGGAACAGATCGTGATATTTAAATACCAAACGATGGGAGAAGAGAATGTAAATAAACTTTAAAGGTGGTTAAATGATGATCACAAGACGTAAGTACTTTGTTATATTAATTTTGAAAGTTTCATATGTATTAAACTCCGTTTAACCTAACAGAGAATCGTACAATATTGGCTGGCAGAAGTTAATGAATGTAAAATACTTCTTTTTGTAGGACATTTCAAACATTTTACACACGTGTTGATCCTATTTACTCTTTCTTCACTGAAAGGGAAATGTGTTCTGAGTAGCCTTTTGATTGAGTATGTATATTTCTTACTAAAGTTCGTGTGTATAAAAACTATTTTTCTTAAGAATATGCCTGTTTTTTGTTTCATATATTGCGTAATGACTGATTATAAACACTAAACACATTTATCACTTCCTGTTGTATATACACAATAAGCAATTGCAAATGATATATATGGCACAACGAAGTAATCTTCTTTACTTGATAAATTAAATGCCCTTTGACTATTTTTCTATATTTTTAAAATACTTTTGAGGGGTTAGACTTATTCGTCTTCTTAAGTGCGATACGTGTATAAACCCTGTCAAAATAAACACGCGGTGTCATTTGAAGGCAACACTATATCAGCTCAGCAATAAAGATTGAAAACGTAAGGTAAATTGAGAACATTCAACTGATGACAGGGATATCAAGTTGAGTGTCACGTTAATGTCTGAATTATAATAATATAAAAAGATATAATGTATAATATAAAATAATTTAAAAAAAAAACCTTTATATATTTTTTACATCACTGAACTGGCTTGATATTTAATCTTGAAAAGCACTATGCGTTACTACAATCTATCTTTAAACAAAAGCATATGATGTTGCTGTTTTGAATATTCTCCACTGGAATTTTGATGTTAATCTATAGTCTTTAAAGTTGATCCATCTGTTAAAAGATGTCACTTTGATTTTCTTTCAATAGAATCAATTGTTTGGGGAAGATTTTAAGCCGATATCGTGATATATACAGCTGCCCATGGGACATCAGTCAGTATTTCATTAAAAGCATGTACCTTTCATTTCTCAAATGCTTTCTGCTGACAAAATAAAGATATATAAATATTAATCATTTTATTAGCCAATACCTGTTCGGCGGGAAATTTAACATGCCAAGAAGTGGAATCAGACTGTGGCGTACAGGATCCCGGGGACACCAATGTGTCAATTACTGTTTATTTGTCAATGATTCCTTTTGTTGAAGACCACAAGGTTATAAAATCATCAAGGTGTCCCTGCAGAAATGTTGCTTTTGTATGTAATCTTACTAGCAACATTCCAGGTAAGGGAATTTATAATGGATTTAGTAAAATAGTCTTGAATAAAATTTAATACTTAAGGCCACATAAATTTAAAATTTAGATTCTCATCCTAATCTGCTAAAAATTGGGGCGGGTGGGTGGATTTTATTTTTTATTTTTTATTATTGAAAATATTTACATAACGCTCTTCTTACACAAAATTTTCACATTATGTTAATGCCAATATGAATATATTTTATTATTATTCTTTTAAATATCTACAGAAGATTCTTGTTATAGAATATTAAATATTTATAGTTTTTATTAATGAATTTTCAAGTACATGTAGATACGGCACACGTCACACAAAATGGGGTGTGGATCCCAATAAATTGCATATGCTGTATGTAGTAGTCACGACTCCTCATCAGCCTTTGTCCAAATACCTTTTAGTTTTACCAACAACTCCTTTTCTTTTGTGTGAAATATCAGATTTCCACTGTCCTCATACTTTCGTTCTTGAGACTTAACACGTTCAACATTAAAATATGTCATTTTTGCAAAACAGGATGTCTAAAACTATAAAATATTCTACTGAGAAGCGTATGCTCAACATTTTTAAGATTTACCATTTCCTTAGCATTATTATCCTCTAAAGTCTGCGATGATCTTTTTTTTTAAAAAAAAAAAAAAAGCAAAATCACATACAACTGGCGATTATTAAGTTATAACTTGACCAGATGTCATTTTCTTCGTCTGTTTTTATTTGGTTAAAATCTCTTTAAAAACTTGCTCATGCCAGTGATGGTTTCTAGATGTATTTATGTTATTTTTGCTTCTCTGCCTTCTCTATCCTGGCAAATTATTTTTTCCCTACATATTTAAACTGCTTTTATTGCCGCTTTTGTGCTATAAATAGCGCCACGCGACTTTTAATACAGACGGGAGATAACTCTTAGATTTTGACTGTGATTCTTGCGGAGTAAAAAATACATGTAAATACTTTTGAAACCCAAAAACCAAAATAAAAAACAACGGGGCGGGGCACTTTGAGAGGGGCGGGCGGGGATGAGAATCTAAAGTTTAATTTTACCTGGCCTAAGGTGGTGCTGTTAAAATGTTTTGAATATGGGTCACGCAGGATAATATACTTGAAGAAAATACCATGTTTGCTGTTTTATTTATAGGTACATGTAATAAAACACTATTTTAATTCTAAATTTTCTTCAGTATCTTTGGAAATTCCATTAATTTTTGTAACATATCAAATTTCGAAATTCAACCACTTTGAACGTTTTTTTCTGTTGAATTATATATATATATATATATATATATATATATATATATATATATATATATATATATATATATATATATATATATATATATATATATATATATATATATATATATATATATGAATTCTACTGTACCAAAGATAACTATCTAACTCGATCAATTGTTCCGTTTTATAATAACTTCCTTCCTCTATGCAAACAACGTCAAAGTTCAGATTGTTTGGAAAAGATTAATACAATGAAGGAAATAAATCATGTGCAATACAATAAGTATATATTGCAGTATTTTCTTTGATAATGACAAACATGATGGGGTAGACTGTATATCATAGGTGAAAAATTTTAAGAAAATAAAGTCCATACCATATCTGTGTTTCCTTTCAAAGAAGAACTGAATGCAAAATTCCACATGTAAAATAGTATCAAGAATTAAATGATTAATTGTCATACAGAACAATGATTTTTATTTACTTTTGAAATGAATAACAATTGACAACAGATGATGTATATTTTACTAGTTTTTAGTCCTGAAAAAACGCAATGTTTATCAACAATGTTTGGACATACTGCTGAAGGGACTACACCGTGTCCGACACTGTGTCCGACAGCAAACATAAGCGAAGAATACGCTTGTTTCAGCAGCAATGGTAAGTGAAAGTAAATCTTATCAAAAGAATCACTAAATAAAACCGTGAAACTATTTGATTTTGTGTTTATACGAGGATTCATCCAAAAATAATTCCACAACTGCTATAAAATCTTTGATAATCGAAAGTTTTCAAAAACTGATATACTAAAACATCTTTCTATTTTGACTCTTGTACAAAATTTTCATTCAGATTTATGCAATGCTTAAAAAACAATAAAACAACTACAACGTTTGGTCTCGCCTATCACGGCACGGCAAGAATGTACAACGTCATTATGACGTTTATCTTCTTCATTAAAAATGACAGCTGTAGATAAATTCAGTAATTTTTTTTAGTTGAAGAGTGCATCCCTAAAATCAGTTGTAATAGACCTGCATATAGATGTTGTAACGTATCCAATATAAATAACTGTCCTACCTGTCTATCTACGCGGAAACAAAACTCCCCTCCCTAACAAAAGAGCGCACTAAGGGAGATAATCTCGGAACTATAATTATATCCTACCGAGGAAATTGGAGGAGATAAAATAATGCGCTAAGGCAAGTGTGAGTGAGTGTGTGCGTGCGTAACGAAATACCCCAAAAATGATTTATATAGTAAATAAAGGATGATGTACGGCAAGGAGGAATAACCCTCTCCTTATAATTAGAGGAATAACTCTAAGAACGAATCAGTATATTTCCTTTATAAGATATTCATAATCATCATTGAGTGGCGCAAAATTTTTAGCATTTAGTAAACTCAATTTACTTGAATTTAATATTACCTTCCTTTTGAAATAAAAAAAAATATTATCATTATAAAGAAATTTAAATTTCACTGTAATGTTCCTAGTATACATTAAAATAATAAAACAATATGATTAAAAAATGAATGCAAATTAAACAATTCTATAAGTAAACAGTATTTACTTTTGTATTTTTATTCATTTCAATATATTAGGAAAAATTTATTTTAAACAATTATTCCTTGATTTCAAAGTTCGTACACTTTAGCAATACTAAGTAGTTTCAGGTTTTAGAAATGCAAATATTACATAAATATGCAACATAGAATATTCAGTAAATTTTTACGTATTGAAATCAAAATACAATATATTGATACTGTGAATATATTATATATGTAAATGTATTCATTATCTTACATCAAAGGTACACCTCTTGGTCAGATTATTGGTGCGGCCCTAGGCGGAGTAGGATTTACTCTGCTCGTGATTGGCATTTCTTTCTTTTTGTTAAGAAAGATGCGAAATATTAATAGTTCTGATAAGTAAGTAAAAAATTATACCATAACTTGTTTTTCTTATTATAGTTGATTATAATCTTTCTCATACTATGTTTTTTTTTTATGTAAAAAGCCTTTTAAAGACTTACTTACCAGTCGTACACAACATATATTTATATTATCATTCTCCAGAGTACCTATGGAAATGGCAACACAAAACCCAGCATATGGAAGTCAATCAGATATGGCACCTTTGCAACACAACAACTTGAGAACTAATACAGTGAATAACACGGAATATTACTCCTCTATCAATGATAATTCTGTTAAGGTAAACAGGGATTCTTTGCATCATATAAGATTTTAAAATTAAACTATATATATATATATATATATATATATATATATATATATATATATATATATATATATATATATATATATATATATATATATATATATATATATATATATATATATATATATATATATATGAAAATATGTAAAAATGCTTCTTCTCTTTTCAGGTTGAGCAAAAATTATCGAATGTCCGACCAATAGTAAGATACGAAAATGATCCAAGATCATATCAAGTTAAAAATGACCATGAGATATATGACCACCTTAATGAATCAAAACCTAAAGATAATAATGACGATTATGATCATGCATTACCGGTTACAGTTACTAGATTACCAACATCGACAGAGTACGATGTTTTGAGACACTCCAAGTCTCATAATGAGTACACAGAAGTGATAGGCGATGGATTTCAGCAATGTAGTTGAATATAAACATGCACAAGCTATAGGGATTTACAATATATTAAGTTTTGCATTTAGAGTACTTTCCCTCTAATTACCTGTAATTCTATTTTCTAATTTATTTTAATTAAAAATATTTAGCATTTGAGATAACATAGTCAAAGGTAGAGTAATAATTGTGTTGTGCCACTTTAATTACAAAGATATTTTTTCTAATCATAAAAAGGGTTTGAATGAGTGTTCCAAAAATTTCAAAAAAGTGAAAAAAAAAAGTCACAGAAAAGTTAGGAACAAATTGGAACTTGTAAATTTGTATACCATGTCATTGCTTATCTTCAAACCTAATTTAAAAAAAATCTGATCCTACATATAGGTAAAATACACATACTCCGAGGTAGATATTATAATGATGCTTTGGTTACGCATTGACAACATGTACGAGGGTTGGTCCAAAAGTTCGTGGAATTTCTTTGTAAAATTTTATTGTAATGTGATTAAAGCAAACAATAGACATATTTATAAAACAGAGCAATTATGCAACAATACTGGAAAATTTCACCAAGTTCCAATTACCATTAAGGTCACAGGAGCCTTCTTAACAATGAAAGTTGTAAAATCCGGGGTAGATTCGACGTCATGTCATTAGGTATGTCACGTCACGTTGTAGGAGCATCTCACCCTTACGTTCAAATTGACTTAAAAATTCTACAGAACGCTGCATTTTTCCCCATTTCTGCTCTTGAGAGAAGCCTGGGTACCCATCTCGCACCCAATTTCTTCTTATTACGATCATTTTTCAAAATACGCTCCATCGTTCCATATGATGTTCCTATTTCAGCAGCAATGTCAACCACAGTACGTCGGCGGTCCACGTCATTAATGCTCTCAATTTGTCTACGAGGAATAAAAAAACGACCTTCCAAAGGGAGCCACACCTTTCATTATCCTCCACGGAAGTTCTATTTTCCTTAAATTTCTAAGGCTACTGGAAAGCCAGTGGCTTACTGCACTTTTGTCCGGCCTCTATCAGTAGTATATGCATTTAAGTCGGAGTGTTCCCGAGATTTTTTACAAAATTCATTACTTAGCATAAATTTGACGTTGTCTAACGATGTCATGCTGAACAACAAATCATCAATAGAAAAACTAAATATCCAGTAAAATCGATGAAACTTTCACACAAAGGTTTACAAGATGTCAAGCAATCGTAATAATGACATCAATTCGGTTCATATTCTACTTAACGTGTTTTCCCCCCTCACAGTGAGTAGTAAGTATTGAAATGATAATGAACGAATGACTGTCTCCCCCGCATTTTCAAACACCCCTTCCTATTGCAACTGCCAAAGTGTTACTATCATGAATATTTAAAGTATTTTTTATTAAAAAAATTCAACTAGTGAATTTATCTCCATCTGTAATTTTCAATCACTTCCACCAATAAATAAATAAAATATTTAGAAATTCCACGAACTTATGGATCAACCCTCGTATATGTATGTAGTTTTCGGAGACAAGGTATTCCAACAATTTTCTGGAATTCCCCTAGGTAATAATCGTGCCCTGTTATTAGCAGACCTGGTTTGTTTTCAAATGAAACACATTTCATTTAAAAAAAAAATTTTGCATGAAAAGAAATTTCTTTCTGTGGCTTTTATTTCGACATTTATATACATAGTCAACGTTTTCTCAGTAAACAATATTCATTTTCATTCTTAAGTTGATTTGATATATCCCATTGAAACACACCACAGAGCCCGATACATTTATTTAATGTCTGTATATTTTACTAGAGAAAGAAACTGATGAAACTCAACAACTAAACTTTATTATTACCGCCATGAATTCAACCCTTTCTCTTCAAATTCCTTTATTCATGAAGCAATATACCATTATTACCATATGGAATAACAGGTGTAATGTCTCCCAGTTGATTTGATACGCAAAAGCATCTTCTACGTACGATTTCTAACAGGAGACGAGCTATTGGCAAATAAGTTGATGATGCAAGATATCATTAATCCCATTTTAAAGCCAACAATTTGCACATTCTTGGTCAATACAATGACCCTGTTTGTAAAAACAATCTATTGCTAAGTCGAACGCTAACTAACAGCTTTAACACAAATTGTTAGGTCGTTATTTCACACTGAACTGTCTATGGAATTTTCTGTTTACCTGTTCATGACAAGGGCACAAGTAGGTCTTACATGTATGAAATAAATGAATTATAAGTGACCTTTGGGTGTTATTATTTGCTCTAAATATGTTTGCCGGAAAAAAAGTTAATTTTGATCTAAAGTCAAGGGATTTAATTATTCGCTACTTCAAAATGGCCGCCGTGCTTTTTACATCACGAATTTTGATATTTATGATCTGATCAAACGATTAATAAATACCTATCTAACCTCAATACTTTGATGAATTTCCTTTCATCTTTATTACTTCCATTAGTCTGCAAGGAATTGCTTTATACGGATCCTCAATGTAAGAGGTTGGTATATTTTCTCAGGCAATCCGAATTTCCGCCATCAGAATCAGATTCAGAATCAGAGAATTTTAGAGTCGGAATTTCAAACAAATAACATAAGCTCTGTAGAGCGTTTGACCGACATGATTAGTAAGACATATACATATATAAAATGCATAAATGACAATATACACATTTAACATAGTTAAAATTACAATGACATGCAGCACAAGAGACATAATTTACACACAGTGAAATTGACAAAACAGGTAGCATGCATTTGCTTAGGACAGTACATTAAAATAAATATGAACGAACAGTCAAAATAGCACTTATACTCTGAAAAGGATAATCTATAATTTATATTACTGCATAAAAGATGAGATAGAACTTTAACTGAATTTAAAAGGTATACTTTATAACATTATAAATTTATGGTAGATTTACACATTAAAATGAACAAACATATTGAACATAAAAACAGAAAATTGAAAACTTGAAAATCAAAAGAAAAGTAACGGAATTTGAAACTAAGATTTAAGATCTGCAACATTTACAGAAATCCATTCCAGTTATTCATAAGACTTTTAAACTGATTTATTGTAGATACATTTCTAATATCTTCTGGGGGTTCATTCCAGAGTTTGGCTCCTGCATATCTAAAAGAGTATAGACCCTGTTTTTAAGGTCTCATCCGAAGGACTCGCAACTTTCACTTCAAAGTGCCGAGCGCTTGGCGAAGGAACAGTTGCTACTTATTTTTTATCGACTTAGGTCAGTCGCAGCCGTGATTCGAACACACGACCTTCCGATCACGGAGCAAGCGCTCTACCGACTGAGCTACCGTGACGGTCGCATATGTTTGAAGTATGACGATTAAATTTTAGTTGGCCAATTGTCACACCCAGGAGCTTACCCTCTTCTTCACATTTTATATTAACACCATCCAAGTGAAAAGTAATGTTTTCTATACAGTTTTTTCCCTATTGAAAGTGCCCGAATTTTTTTGGATTTGCTTACATAAGACTGTTTGAAAACCAATTTATTAGGATTTAGGCTTTCTTCTTCAGAAACTTTAATAACTTTGCTTAAATCAGAGTCTGAATGAGACAATGAATTGTCTTCAGCATAATTATATAACATGCCTTCATCAACAAAGCTAAGCATGTCATTGTAAAATATGTTAAAAAGAACATGGCTTAATATAGAACCTTGGGGTACACCCTTATACATATCTTTAGATGTGCTAATACATTTTCATCAGCAACAGGTAGTGTGGTATGCAGTCAAAGGCCTTTGAGAAATCCATAAATACTGCAGCAGTACATTCATCATCATCAATGACTTTTTTCCAGTCTTCAATGATTTTCATTTTTTTTTTATCATAAGCTGATGTTTCGTGTTTATGAATTCGGCAAATTCCAGTGATTGTTTTATTTTTAACCAAATATTCTCGATAACGTTGAGGTCCGGAGAATGCACAGGCCATGATATTGTAATTACCTTGTTACTGGCGATGTATTCTTTTATAAGTTTGCTCTCTGAGCGGGAGCATTGTCGTTTATAAATACACACAAACATTGTTGTCCAATATTTCAACATATTTTCTAGTATTTATGTTACTTTCTACATACGTTGAAATTCCTTTTCCTTTTTTACACACACAACCCAGAACATGATAATCAGATGTCGCCGTGATGGCGGACTAGCTACACATTGTACTTTTTTTCGTCCTTTCTCCATATATAAACTTTCTTAATTTTACCAATTACTATTCTCTCCTTGCACCACTTATATTTTTTATGTTGGCCTTTTTTTTCTTCGAAACCCTCCGTTTGTACCCCAGCTCTTGAACTTTTCTTCTTATACACGTATTTCTAGTGCCAAATCTATGACTGTTTCCCTCATTTATAATACCAATAATGTCTTTGTAAGCTTTTCATTTGTTTTCTTTAACTATGCGTGAAAGTTTGAATTTCTCTCTGTCTGTAATCACTTTCTTCCTGCCTCTTTTTCCTCTATTTATATATCCCGTTTCACAAAATTTATAAATTTACCGACAAACAATGCAGCAGACGACAAAAATATCGTGTACACTTCATCAATTTTCATATCACAAGGCGAGGAAAAAAATAGAGAAGGAAAATCTTTTGTCAAATATTGTGTTCAGCCCTACTTTGGCAAACATGAGAGAAAACGTGACTCGATTTGTACTCAGGTGACTCGATTTGGCGAGGATAATTATGTCTCTAGACTGTACATATGACTTGTGCTAAATATTGTGTGAAAAACTTGTGTATTGTCAGTTTCCAATGTTCATTCTCCGTTTTCAAGACACGATGCATGAGACAAAGATCCACTCCTTCGATGTCCCTAAAGCTTGGGTTTTTACATATATATTTTTCTCTCGAAACAATGGTCCTTAATTCAAATCATACAATATCTTTTCCTTTAAATATTTCATTTACATAAAATGTTTGTTTTAATAATAAAATTTAGAGGGTTGGTGCATTTAATAAGGTAACCATTTAGAAACTTCCCAAAGAGAAATTTCCTGCTGAAATTACAAACACCTGTTAATCGAGATAAGGAATCTCAACTCAATAAAATATATTCCCACGCAAAGCAGTATATATATCAGTTTTAGATTTGGTGAGTGTAGAACTACATATAGCAGGTTCCAAGGAATATAGTAGATATGGCAAACAAAACCTTGTGTTTTCTCCTTTTTGTTTGTTCTGGTCTGAAATGGTTAAGGGCTGACAATGACCTGAATAATGCGTATGTACAATATGTTATATTGTTAATTTTTTCATTATTTTTTTTAATTGCAGTTTATTATTAAAGCAAGTTTAAGCAAAGACATCATATATATGACTTTTAATGTAAAAGAAATAAAAACGCGATGGATTACACGTTATAGTCCATAGAAATTTTTTAACTCTGATAATTTGGATTATGTCAAAAATCTTCCGACAAATAAAAAAGCTTCTGAAGAAAGAGTAAAATTGTAATTGAGAATATACATGTATTTCTTAAAATACCATTGACGACTTCGTTTGTTTGTTTGTTGTTTAACATCCCTCTCAAGAATTTTTCACTCATATGGAGACGCCACCACTTGTTGGTAAAGGACTGCAAGTTTAAACCTAAACTCGACACTTAGAGCCATTAAGCAGTGAGGGAACTTTTTCGTGCCAACACCTTCTGCAACACGGGACCTCGGTTTATACGGTCTCATCCGAAAGACCAGTCTCCACGAGCGGCAGTGTATTCGAACCCGCGACATAAGGACCAACTCCTTACTCCGTGACTCTAGAACAGAAGCTCTAACCCTGTGCCACGCGGGCGGCTTGACGAATTTGTAGTTGCTAAATAATAAAACATGCAAACATATTTATCCCCAATGAGGCATAATTTACCTTCAAACATTTAATGAAGCGTTTTAATGAACTACCGGTATATATTACGCATATTTCACAATAACTTACGGAACAAGAACTTATTTAGATTTGTCAAAACAATCAAAACAAAAAAAGTGTAATGTTTATATCCATTTGTGTATTTTTTATAAACAGAATCATTTGCTTGGCAAAGATCTTAAATCGATATAGAGAGTTAGCAAACTGTCCGTGGGATATATGTAAGTAAACGAAGTATTTTCTAGCATATTTAAACTAATCTTTGCTTAACACCAATATATAAAAAAAACACATTGATTCCTTAATGCATTTTTCAATATATTTTAGTAACGACTTGTTCTGCTGAGCACCTACTATGTAGAAAAGAGAATTTAGAGTGTTCATTGTATCAACATCAGAATGTTTCCGTTTACTTTAATGTATACCTGTCATCATTGCACATCATTGAAGAGCAAGAAGTCATAGAATCTGACTGGTGTGGCTGCAAAGTAATTTTCTTCAACTGCAATATAACGACTGGTGATCTGATCGAGTCAGGTAAACACTTTTCCCCGCTAAAATGTCAATGCTTGATAAAATTTGTATTATTCAATATTCATTATATAAGGCTTAAGTATTATACAAGGCAGCCAGAATTAAAAAAATTAAAATAATTTAGTTTAAAATTAAGATTGCACGTCAGCGTTTCGAATATAAACAATTTTAATTGCTTTCTTTTTTCCTTTATGAAAGGGTTATATTTTTGTCAGATATAAACAACACAAAGTTAAGGAAAATATTACAGACGTTTCTGTTCCTTAAAATGATAAATAACGTAAATATTACACATGCAGACGAACAACACTCTTGGCCATTGACGGCAAGGAGGAAAACGTAGATTAAGAATTAAGTCTAAGGATTATTTTTCCTTATGGTATTTTAAGTATTTTGTATTATTACATTTCTGTTGAAAATTTGCAAGTCCCCCATTAAGCTATTATAATTTTTTTAGTTTTATTGTTTATATCTATAACAGTTTTAATAAAGATCAGGTTACATATTGCTAATTAACATTTTTTGCGATTTTGATATCAATCTTCTAAAACAAATAAACAATCAAAACAAACATAATTCTATGGGAAAGGAACCAGGTTGCGAAAATTCATTTTCATGATTGTGTTAAAAGATTTGTGCTAATCAGTTGAGTTATCCATCTGCTTAGAAACTCAAGATAGTACGAAAAAAATAGAAAAAGTTAAACTAATGCTGTGGGTTACATTTCTAAAATGTTACTCCTATGACAGGACTGCTCTAAATTAAAAAAATCGATTAAAAACTTTTTGGAATCAACCAAGCTTATTTCAAGAACAGATTTGTCCTGAAGAACACTTCGACCAAAGCAAATTACCGAAATGAAATATGTGGAGATAACGAACAGAATTCGAGCTCAAAAGTCCATTAAACATTACAAAATAGGAGTAGAGCAAACACAGACCTCTAAGACATCAGAGGTGGGACCAGGTGCCATGGAGGAATGAGCATCCCCTGCCGACCGATCACACCCGCCGTGTGCTCCTTGACGGAAATAACGGAAAATTCAGTGTGTAAATAATGGCCTTATAATTAGTATCAAAATGTCAGTCAGCATTTGACTTAGTGAAAGATTGTATTTGCTGACAAGGTCATTGTATCGACAACAGAACTTCCGAAATGATGACTTTAAACGAGACTACTGATATTCTTGTTTCATCAACTTGTTTGTCAATAACTTACCTCGTTTTAGAAATTGTTCATACGTAGAGTATGCTCTAGCGTATCGAATCAAATGAGATATATAAACCCCGTATGCAGGTGATAAGGGTACATTGCTGCATAAGTAAGGGAAGTTGTGTCAGACTCTGTGGTATCTTTTATCTCAAGCTGGGATATATCGAGTCGACATAAGAATGTAATAACCATTGTTAATTGACAATACGTCGTCGATATATCTAAATGTCGAGTGGAAGGCCAAAGCAAGTGTTTTCTTCTTTTCACGTAAAAGATTTTGAACAAATTCTGCTTCATATGAATACAAAAATAGGTCTGCTAATAAAGGGGCGCAATTGGTACCCATGGAAATTCCAATAGATTGTTGGAAGACCTGGTGTCCAGAAACCACATAGATATTGTCAATCAGAAACTCGAGCACCTTTTTAATGTCAACTTCAGAGTACTTGTGTGTACAATCTGATTGTTTTTTAACAAAGTAATTTTGCAAATGACCAATGACAAGGTAAATAAATTTACGAGTTCCATTTTTATTGAAAGAGCAGTTGTCAAGGATGTCAGAAAGTCTTTAAACCTAAAACTTTGATACTTTTGTCTGTTGAAGTAAAATTTTTACAAATAAAGTAAAATTTTGGAAAAAAAGTATTTTGCATCATTCTAGAAAGGACTTTGGAAAACACTACGACTACAATAGCAAAATTAACAGAAGATAACAGCTCTGAAAAGGAAGGTGAGACAATGTTAAATATATCCCAACCACTTTATCATTATCATTTT
The DNA here is from genome assembly GCF_033153115.1 of Saccostrea echinata. NCBI lineage: Eukaryota > Metazoa > Mollusca > Bivalvia > Ostreida > Ostreidae > Saccostrea > Saccostrea echinata. The sequence goes on from NW_026889764.1 coordinate 12,866,556, forward strand.
GCAGCAGAATATCATGATTAATCATTATTATTTTCAGAATTTTAAAGCTTTCATGATCCATAAATTTTACATCTATTTAAATTACCATCAGATGATTCAGTATCCGTGATGCTTGGAGCAGCCTTTGGTGGTGCAACATTTTCAATGGTCATAAGCTTCCTTGTGTGCTTTTTGATAAAAAGGAGAAAGAAATTTGAAAATACAGAGAAGTGAGAAGATTAGAAGATTGGATTACAAATCTCTCTCTCTCTCTCTCTCTTTGAAATTGCCTCAATCTAATATTTTAGTATACTGCATTCAATTTTAGTTCAAACAATACAAAAATAACATGTTCATACAAATATATATTTTCATAGAAAAGATATTGATACATAGATGACTACATCACAATCGAACAGGCCTAGGGAAAGAAAAAAAAATATTTACATTTGCAGAACAAAGATTTAATCTTTAAATGTTGTCCATTTTATAGAATAACTGGAAATTTTGTAACACAATCTTCCATCTATGAATCGGCATCTGGAATGATTCCTTTTGAATATAACCCGATTTCTAGAAGATCCAGCAATATTCACGTGTACAACACCGTTGTTGATAGTTCGGTAATTAACTGACAATTCAAATAAATTATCAACTGCTTTTAAAGACAATGTTTTTTTTTTAAATTTATATTAACATTAATATAAATTCAACATCATTTTCAGCCTGATTCCCATGTTATACCAAAAGTTATATACAACTTGGATCCTACAGCACATATGGTCAACAACGACAATACATACCTTGTCCTGACTGGAGAGGATGATGCGAATATAAATGCAGAACAAAGTCATTTGTGATTTAAATCATGCATTGACAAATGTTCACATAATATACTGTTTAATACTTGTCCATATTTCTCTTTGTGAACAATTTTTATTTTACTAAAGGTTGTTGCGTCTACATTTTAATTACGGAAATCGATGACTTAAGCATTTTATATACCCCCACCCCCCTACGCAAACAAAGTTTGGAGGGTATATTGCCTTGCCTGTCTCTCCGTCCGTCTCCCTGTACAAATGTGTCCGGTCCATATCTTTCTTAGAGAGGAACATTAGAATCTACTAATTCACACTAAGATTGTTCATGACCTGAGGGTGTGTCATGACCTGACACAAGGTCATTTGGGCAAATTCAAGGTCACTAACAGAAAAAGATCATAAATCGTGTCCGGTCCGTATCTTTCTTATGGAGAAGAATGTTGGCATGTTGGGAGTTTCCACTTCACACAAAGATTGCTTATGACCTGAGGGAGTGTCATGATCTTGATGAATAGTCACTGTAGAAAAAATGGATAAAAAATGCATCCATCCTTTCCAAAAGAAAAATACTTGAAACAATATTATTATTAGTACATGTATAGATGTTTTATTAGGCTGCGTCTAAGTTTCATTTATTAAAAAATATTCTAAGCATATCCCGGTAAATTTTCACTCAAAATATTTAAACAAATTGTGAACACTCCTTAGATCCATCTTAGATCCATCAAATACTAGTATTAGTGACTTGGCACCTTCTCTGAAAAACCAGGGTATTTGTCAATTTTTGGACAGTTCTAGATTTAATAATGAAGTACTGTGAAATAATTCCCACAGGGGGTAATTTTCATTGTTTTCGTGGCATGAAGTGACCCAGGAATTCATATCCCCCACGAAATGTTAAAATCCTATGCTGCAGCACGATGTTTCTCCCTTATCCTCGAAATTAAATCCCCTCTAACGAATTATATTTCCTCAAACTACGAAAATTTGACGCCACGAAAATAATTGATTTTACAGTTGTGTCATTATTCTAATTAAAATTACAAACTGTGAATAATTTTATTTCTATCATTAATGTTTTGCCATTTCCTCACTTCTACTGAGTACCTAATAAATTCTCTACCTGTATAGGTGACTTAGTCTGGTCTAATTTGTCAATCCATTTTTTTTCTGATTTCACTGGGTGCTTAATGGTTGTTCTTAATCCTTTCTTATTAACGATCACAGGTTTCTGTTTTAGTATATTTATTTAAGAAGAAGGAGAAAGAGATGAGCAATCAAAATTGTGATATATTGGGATAAAATAATGAGTACATGTACTATTTCCTTAGATAGCATCACTAGCATTTAAAGAAACCAGAAAGGTACGTGAAGATAACGAACAGTCATCGATCTAAAAAAAAAAAAGAGAAATCTATAAACAATACAAATATGTGAACAGGGCATAAACACGAACCCCTGGAAATTCCAGAGGTGGATCAGGTGCCTAGGAGGAGTGAACATCCACTGTTCACCTCTCATACCCGACGTGTGGTCCTTGTCATAATCGGGAAAACAAGTCCTGTGTATAAGTATCTATAGTTAGATATCTCTCATCACATACTTTTTGAGTACTTACTTGCCAAATTTTCATTTTCGTGTAAATTTGTCATATCAAAAATTATATTCATTTCAATTATGCGTTCTCTAGTTAACACCTGGAAACTATTTTGACAATTACGATAACAAACCCTGTACACGACTTGTTCTGGGGCATACATACGAAAACTTAAATTCTTTAACATCTAAATAATTCATTTCAAAATACATAACGCTTCTTTGATTCGCTTCTTGCGATCAAGGTTCAAACTAACTGAATGATTATTAAATAAAAGAGGTCAATAAAATAACATATTATCTACACACGCAAAACATTACAAGTATAATATGTTACAATGAAGGCCTGTTCAAAGGTAACATCTTTAGTATCCTCAAAACAATGTCAGTAATGCATTAACACATTTCTTGCAGTTCCTTTATTTTTTCGTTCTCAACCATGATACCAGTAGATTTTTTATTTCCTAATTGATCTAAGTTTCTAAAATTTTCGAATAGAAATATAAGAAATTTGTTTTCCATTCTGACACTCTGTATGCCTATAGGAACTTTTTAAGAATGAATTCCATATCATCTTCACAGTTTTTGTACTTAAAAAGGACTAATAACACTTGGTTGTGCTGTACGTACATCTGCTTGGGTGAAAATAAAAGGTCAGTTAAGACTTGTATTAAGAAATAGGGAAATTTGTCTTAATTTTTTATCATACAAATCTCACAGGCCTTTAATTGAAATGGATGCCGATTTCGTGCGAATTTGAAGAAAAAATACTGAGGGTTATACTGATGAGATTATTTGTTGCCTGGATATCTATAGGGCGACAGACGCAGTAAAGATAAATGACTAACAGTACAGTATTAAATTTCACACAACAAAAAAATTAAATGTAAACGTGTCAGTAAATCAGGTTTAACAGAGCTAGGTTAAAGGTCATGACTGTACCTTGAAGCAATAATACCGACCAAGTTGGACATTTAAAAGGATTAAACCGGAAGAGTGTTTTTATTTATCCTGATGTTACGATGTACATGTACATAAGTGTTAGGTAAGTAAAAAGAACCATGTTGAAGGGTGACGTTTTTGTTCAATCTTTAAATAATTCAACGATTGTTTGTTTTTTTCTTTTTTTAAACAAAAATTGCGATTCTTATTTCAGGAATTTCTTCGTACCCTTCTTTTCTTGCATTATTTATGTGAGAGCAAACTTTATAAAGTCGCAGTCTACAAATGATTTCATCGATGCGTAAGTATTCATATCTTCAACAACATGTATGTATATACATATTCCATGGATAAATGAATATACATGTATATTAAAGAGGTCTAAGCATAAAAGGGGTATTTCCATAAACTCATGTGATTTTGATTTCACGCTTCGCCTACCATGTTTTGACGCCTTTAAAATAACAGTCTGTTGTACATCTATGATGTATGTACTGTAGGGTTTGTTGATGTCGCAGCTATGTTGCTTTAAGGTCAAGATCTAGTAAATGACTTTAGACTGTTTTTTTTTTTGGTGCTAAATCCATTATGATGTCATAATCAATATAAACTTTCTTTTTCCCGTACTAAGGCTCTGATAGAATTATGTAGAAAATGAAGTATTTTCATGGAATTCAATTTGAAATCATGTGAAAAGTAAACCCGATACCTATGTTCAATATAATATTATTTCAAAGAAGAGGCTAAGAACTTACAAATTACCATTTTCTGAGAGACTGTAGGCAATCTGGATACATTTCCTTTGTCTGATATGGAAAAAACTCCTATATTCATGACTGGTTTTCTTAATTTTTCATTGAAAATGACAGTTTAAAATATGATTTTTCGTCTTGTTTACCTACAAATTATGCCCCGATACACCTTATATGACCAAGCTATAGTTATAAAGCACCATTAAAGGAATTTATTCCTCAAATTTGAGGAATCTGTAGGCTCCTTTCATTTACTAGATCTTGACCTTAAATTAATTTAAACATACTATTACGAGCTAAGTTTTGATCCAAATCCGTAAACTATAGGTAAGTAGAGCCCGACCGCGAAATTAGTTATATCGAGCATTTTTCTAAAATCACATGACTTTGTTGATTTCGTGACGGATATTTAGTACTAAAATTGCCCAAAAAATGCATCGGTACAAGTGATTACTAGCTACGATTAATGTAAACTTTTTGTTACATAAACAAATTAATCGTATCTTTTTTTATGATATTTGCTGGGTGCAAGTCTGAATTTTACTTGTACAGCAATTATTTCATGAAAAACCTCACCTTACCTACACACATACGGATATTTTCACTCTACATGTACATCGCAATTTATAAAAAAAAATATCACACAATCATCCCAACAAGATGCTGTTAGAGAGCAAGCTTCTTACATGTACATAAATACTCACATATTATCTTCAGTTTATCCTTACAAATCACTTGTGCCAGTCTGATATGTACACGATTTATAAATTGTAACTTCGGAAGTGTAAGGGGGAACATTTCGATATATATACTTTTACAAAATAATGTTTTCAATTCTATAACAATATCTAAACAAGGCGTATTATTTCTGTGTAAAAACAGGTTCGTCAGGTATCCTTAAATTTATTGTTCACTCATAAATGATTGACGTGATTTCACAGTGACTTCATAAGTGGTAGACATGTTCAACACACTCAATATATACATGTACCATTGAGGTTGGAAAAAATCAATCATTTTATGGATTTAAACTTTAGTACATAACATATGCGTTATAAATCGGTCTCAAATGTTAATTTAAGTAATAAGGTGTCATTTTAAAACCTTTATCGGGACGTACATGTAATTACGGTTTGGCATGTGATCAAAAGGCCTTTCGGGCTTTATGGGAATTGATCACATGACCAACCCGTATTTACATCCCGAGAGAGTCTAAAAATAGAATATTATTTCTTAATGTTACCTTTTTGTTATTGTTTTAATAGCTGCATATCAGACAAGGGGAAAGAATCACGATATTACTGTTAATGTTCGCCACCATAACAGCGCATTGAAGCTTAAAACGACGTAAAGTCCAAACATCTGAATGCCACATTGACATAAAATCCATTTTACATGATGTAAAAGTAATGACACTTTACCCGTTAAGTCTCAAGTTTGCAGTACCATGACATCATATGTTATTATGACGTAATTTTTAAGAGCCATTCTTTGTAATGACTTGAACTTTTATATAGGAGCTGTGGCACGCATAGTCTCAGAATTTCTCCAAACTCTTAATGATAAAAATCTTTGATACCGTTAACTCAAATCAGGCAAAAATTGGTTGCTATGTGTCATGGTTACCATAGCAACATGTCCTAAAATTTGAAAAATGGCATTTTTCACCATGTTCAGAGTCCCAGTTAACGTTTGCAGCAAAGCAAACAAGTGGCAATGACTGTTTCTGAAAATTGAAGGCCTGGTGTCTTAAATGCATGATAAACATGTTTGGTAAATCATCTATAACATACGTTACTATGGAAACAAAGTATTCAAAAGTAATAATTTTGTTCATTAAATTTTATAAAGTCATACACTTAACAATAAAAACAATTATAGGTTGAAATGCAAGCAAATAATAGAGAAGAGATCCTTGTAACATATACCAAGGACAAAATATGATATTTCTTATAGGTTGGCAATGGTTGCCATGGTTTTAATACCACAAAGGGATTTTAAATTTACTCTCTTAGTGTTTTAATCTTATCCTATCTTTTTAAAAAGCATATTTCTATATAACTGATGATCAATTTTTAAAGGCCTTGGTGTGACCCTAATTTTCACATTTCAAAAAATTCAAATTCAATTCTTTAAATAGTGCGTTGCTATGGAGATAAGGCGAAAAAAACATGCATAAAAATCTGAAAAATACTCTGTTTCCTTGGATACGTACCGTTGTATGTAGATTCCCAAAACTTTAATGATTGATATATGTGAACAACTAACCTGACTTTGAATTTTGACTATCACCCAACCTCTAACTGGATGCAAAAAGCTGGCACAAAGGGTCTAATATTGACAAAAAATTAACAAAATCGAACATTTTCTCTTCTTGGTAACCATAGCAACAGTGTTGTATTTTTCAACAACCTTTATCAATATATGATATTCAACTTTAGTTCTACGAGATAAGTGCTATTCAAGGTGATTCAAATGATATTTTTCTTGATTAAAAGGTTGGTAAATTCCTAAAGCAGCAAAAAAATATCACTTTAAACAACTAGTACGTTGTTTCCATGGTTACACTGCAAAGTAACAATTAATCTCAATTTTTCCTATGTTGTCGGTGTTGCAAGGTCCTAAGGATGCATATGTGCCAGTCATGAATTTTATTGTTTTCCCTCACGATAGTAGCATTAACCCAATCATAGCAACAGATTTTGCATGGTAACACTGTGTTACCATGGCAACCATGAAAGTTATTTTTAGAATAATATTGCCAATACCTAATTACATGAGGTCAAATATTTTTCATTGTTTTTCTTACGTTGTTGATTGAGTTTGATCATGTAACATCTATCATTTGTGGCTATAGAGCGTTTTCAGCATTTTTCAGCATCTAAAATGTATTCCAAATGTACCCATGGTTACCACTTACTTAGAGATAAATTCTAAATAGTTTCTTAATAGCATAAGTGTCATGTTTTTGGGAGAATGGTTTGTTTGTTTTTCTATGTCTTTATTAAGGCTTAATAAAGATTTAAAGTGGCTGAAAATCTCAATTTTTTCATCTTTTCTGGCTGTTACCATGGCAACCAAGACACATAGCAACGAAATTTTATTTGATATATGTTTCTGGTGTCAAGTTGTAATAATGGGCAAAGTTTCATCAAAATCGGTGACCATGCGTGGCAAAGAAGTTTAAGTGGTTACAGAGAATCGCTATTAAGTAGTTCGAGGAGATAATCAAGTACGATTTAATGTAAATGTCAGAAAGTAGGTGAGGTTCTCAGAATTCAGTTGTTTTTCATATAGAGTTCTCTCGATCTTGTACTTTTGATAAATGTATGTAAAATGAAAACTGTTTAGGGTCACAGTTGTTATGGAAACATGGACATAAAAAATTTCCTAGAAACCGGTCAATTTTTCATGTTGGTGGTAACAAAATGTATACTACAGCAACGATATTCTTATTTACTGGTATAATAGAGATACACATTTTCAGTTTATCAAAAAACACAAGTTATAGGTATTAGATTTAAAGATAGTTCTGTGGTTGACATTAGTATATATATCTTTATATGTTTTTGGATTTTTGATGATTCAGCAATTTTAATGATATTCGTTAATTTAAAATTGTAATCAAGCTATTATAGTCTTTGCGTGTATCTCGAAGATTTTCCTTTCAGAGTTTGATTTTAAAAGCGCTTTTTTTTTTACCTAGCAACAAAAATTTGAGTTTTGATAAACAAGAACTGAAAGTAGCAAATTAAAAAAAATGGCATAAATTGGTATAAATTGTTATCTTTTAGTACCAGAAACAACACTTCAACATTTCACAATTTTGGGTAAAATCACCGAATTCTGAGAAACCTCTTATGTCTTATATACTCATTTTGTTTGATTTTTACATGGACTTGACTTAACTTTTCTGAACTACTTAGAAATGAGGTCATAATAATCACAGATGCAGTTAGATGGTGCACTGCGATATTTTACGGATATTCTTATCCTAACTGCGTCATTCTCTCAAAATACTTATGGCATTTATTTGAAGTAATTGACAAAATAACACTTATTTGCCTCAAAATATATTTTCGTATCATGATAATACCAGGTTCCAATATATAGCAACAAAAAAGTTGGGGAGGGGATGACAAGTCAGCCAAAGTTGAAAATTTCCATTCAATATGACCAGCAAAAGATTCTTTAAAAAACTCCCACTTGGCCCACTCACTCAACCCCATTCCCACCACTATTACCTGCCTCGTTGTTTCAATTTCCAGTTGATAATTAAACCAATTAACACCGATTTCTTTTGGAGCTTTCAAGAATACTTATTGTTATAAATATTAAATATGTATATATCTCTTAAAGTCTTATTACCACAGGTTCAACTGCTTGGGATCTGTGGTGCAGGCATACAAATCCTTTTCAAACGGTTGTGCATGGAATATAGGTATGTTTGTTAGACTGTAAACAACACAAACCTGAAATAAAAGATCACATAAAACTAAGCAGGCAATTTTTGATTGCCTAAATGTAACTTGATTCAATTCCCATGATGTGTGTTAATGTAGAAAATGATACGAGGGTCACGTATTAAAAATATTATTTGTGTTTTGTTGCCTTAATACGGAAGTTAAATGAAATTATTTGAAACATTATTAGTTTAGTTGCAGAGTATTTTTAAATGACTTTGCAGAGCAAAGTTCACGACAGGTACATGACGTTATAGTTTATTACACAATAGAATGTGGGTAAAAAAAATCTATATGTAATTTGCTTAAGCGTGTGTCTGTATTGCATGAAACCTTTCGAACATCACTAATTTTAACGAAGAAGGAAAATAAATATGTACGAGGGCTGTTCGGAAATTGTAATGGCTCTCTTTTCTAATGAACATCTCTTGGTGAAAATTGGTATATACATTTAAAAAACACTAACAATATATAAAAGGAATAAAATAATTTAAAAATATGTTCCCCTGTTTATGTTATACCAGTGCAGTTGATGGTAGGGTTATCCGGCGTAGTCACGTAATCAGATAATGGAAATAAATACAATTTAATTTCTATTTCATTTTATGCAAGTTTGATAGAATTTAGGCAAGAAATACGGAGTTCATAAATAAGTTTCATTACGGTATAGAAATCTGGTTACGACAGCAAAATAATTTTTCACATGTTTTTATTGCCGACTAAATAACATTGACCAGCGGTGCAAAGGTCTGTCCTGCATGATGCTTGTCAAGCTGTATATGACGCTTCATTTACTTTTACATTTGGGTAGCAACGACACATTTTATTTTTTTTAATTGTCCAAGAAAAGAGAGAGTTTGATTTCTATAATAATAAATAAAGATGACCAAAAAGCAAGAGCGAGAAAAATCTACAGCTAACATGACGTTAAAATGACGTAGCGATGCTCATCCATGTTTTAGACATATGCAAGTTTATTATCTCACTGGTACTTATGTAATGGTCATATTAACTAGAAATTATACACATTGGTACCATTTGTTCATGATAAAGTGTTGACGAATTTTCATGAATTAATTTGTTTCTTTTATAGAGTAAAAATATAGGTCTCAATAATTTCCGAACAGTCCTTGTTCATAAATAATATCTCTATTTCAAAGTGTTGGCATAGATGTGGATAATCTCACCTTCAATAAATCAGTAAAGCTAAAACGCTTAGATACAGAGGATTTTTGAAGAAATATTTGCTTGCACGTTTTACAACCTCACCATAATAAAGTGTCATTTTTTGATCATTTTAAGGTTTATGTTTGTTTTCTCTTGTCTTAAGATGTGACCTGTTCCAATGATGAAATCAGCTGTCTCAATTCGAAACAGAGTTGTAAATACTGGAGAAAGTTCAACAAAGTCAAAGTTTCTTTTTCCCTACAATTATCATCATCCATTTTTATAAATGACAGCAAAGAACTCACAAAATTATCGAAACGATGCTACTGTGAAGAATACTTTATCAACTGTTCAGTTAACAGTGAAATTCTCATTAACAATCTCGGTAAGATTCAATTCTATATTCTATATAAAAGTTGCTCTTTTATTTATTTATTTTTTTTTTTTTTTGGTCTTTTTTTTTTCTTGTAAAAAGGCATTAGTTGTATCTACCACAAGATCTCAAATAAATTAGAATATTTGGATTGATGGACAACAAGATTTAATTGTTATTAATACTGAATGTTTCTTTTCGTTTTTCCCCTATCCCATTAGTGCACGAGGACACATGTATTACTAGTCCATTATTCACATCGACGACCAAAGAAGGTATTTCTATATTAAATGATATGGTAATAATAAGAATAAGCTATATATATTACCAAGGAAGTCATTGAAATCTATACAAAAGGCAGTCCCTTCATTAATGCAACTAATAATCAATTGAAAGTTTAAATAAAGAGCTTATGGCAATTCGGCCATATTATGTTTTTTTCTACTATACATAGCTAACTAAATCAGTGTTCATTGTAAAATGTACTTGGATTGAGGAGATTCATAATTTGACACGATGCAAACTTTATTATGGCTCAAAAATATATTCCTTAAAATCATTTTAAGCCACGAGAAAACTTATCACAACAACATTGAGTACCGGCATAACAACAACAAGGACGAAAGATTCTTCAACAAAATCAAAGAATACATCAGAAAATAAAAATTCAACATGTTTACCTGAACTAGGTATAATTAAATTTTTAAACTTTTAACTCAAATCAGTTACATCCTTGTAAATTTCGTATGGTCTACCAATATGTCTGATATATCCATAGTATACATTTTAAATCACTACAAATATTTCCCATTTCAGAGTATTTAAAAGACTCTACGGAATATGAAACAGGTAAGTTTTTTTTTATTGGTATAAAATATATGCCGGTCCTTCGGATGAGACCGTATAAACCTAGGTCCCGTGTCGCAGTAGGTGCTGGCACGAAAAAGATCCCTCACTGCTCAATGGCCGTAAGTGCCGAGTATAGGACAAAATTTGCAGCTCTCCACAGGCAAGTGGTGGCGTCTCCATATGAGTGAAAAATTCTCGAGAGGGACGTTAAACATTAGACAAACAAACAAACAAAATTTATGCATCTGATATGATTTTTTTGAATCGCTTTCATACAGCTAGTGCCTGGTTTGAATTGAATTTTACATTAACAGAATATGGTGCAATATTTGGCGCACTCCTTGGAGGTATCGTACTGGGGGCCGCGGTGGAATTCCTTATCACCACCGTATTACGAAGAGCAAAATTAAGGAGGGATCAGAAAAAGTAATTTAATAGAGATACATGTACAACCCTCCCTGAAACTTAATTTCTATTGAATATTCCTGATGACTTTTTTTTTTTATTTTAATTGCAATATACATGTACAACAATTTCTAATAAAAAAAAAAAAAAAAAAAAAAAAAAAAAAAAGATAAAGAAAATTTTCATAGCTCATTCGAACGAAGTAACGAAATAATTCTTAACATCTATATGTAACTATTGTAAAAGCATCAGTATAAATCATCATTGACTCACACCTTTTAGTTTATAGGCTTTTCATTGAAAAATACATTTTGAGAAAAATCTACATTGTTGATATTTGTTTTATCATGATTTTAGACGTCGACTGTCTTTGCAGGGATACTGGGGACATCAAGCTCACAAATAACCCAGCTTATGACTGTAGTTCACTTAAAGTTTCTGTTGAGGGTGATTATGATGAGAAACCCATGGGACACTTGTATACACAAATTACGCATCAAAACGTATGTCCTTTGTCTTTTGATTATTTGTGGTATTGATGATATGCTACATGTAACAAAAACGTCAAATTGTCTTTGCTAAAACATATTGATAGATTTAAGAAAATGCTTTCATTTTGCAATTACATGTAATAAAAACTTGAAATGCATATACACATTTTCTTGACATTGCATTTAAATAACTGTCTACATGTAACTCCTTTCTAACATAATACAGGATAATCTAAAATATCTTGTATATTTTTTAAGGATAATAATTAAAAGCTCTCAAATGGCAAAAAAAAAAAAAAAAAAAAAATTAAAGAAACATATCACATTTTAATATAATTATGCTTTGACATTTTGTACAGTTTATATCACATACAATTTACGTACAGTACCAACCAGACCCAACTCTGACACAAAGCAGTCCCAGAGCAGTCCCGGGGACTGCTTTCTGGGACTGCTCTGAGAGCAGTCCCACAGCGGTCCCAGCAGTCCCAGAAAGCAGTCCCAGCGGTTCCAGCAGTCCCAGTGGGCGGGGTTAATTAATTTAATGGGCGGAGCTTACTCAGAAATGAGATCATCAATAAACAATGTAACTATAAAAGGCAGTTGAAATTGATGATCCATTTCTTTCTGAGCAGTATCAATTCTCATGCGACAGTCATTTTTGAACTGTTAAGAAAATCGCACTATGCGTATAGAAACAAATAATGAATATTGAACAAAGAAGACGTTCACACCTACAAATAACATGAATATTTAAACACAGCTTTGTGGTATATTAATTTTTCACCAAAATAAATCAATTTCTTAATTTACTGTCATTGATATTGGTTTCCATATTCATTTATTTATTTTTTTTTTATAGAAAATTAAATTTGAGTTATTTATTTTCTATCAAAACTAGCTTTAAATAGACCTTATAATTGAAGAGCAAGGCCGATTTCCATACTATACTCTGAATGCAGTTTTCTTACGTACTGGAGCTTTTGAAAAATTCTTTGAGTATTATATTTCAGTCATGATTATTTTCACTGACTTGCCAATTTAATTATCGTTAGATTATCTATGTAACAGAAAACAATAATACTTTTATTATATAAACGTTTAAGTGTATATCTGTAAATCACGCAAATGGAACCCTCAGATTATGTTCAAAATTAATTAATCCCGAAATAAACGAAGATGTTTTGCAGTACATAGATTGAAATTAGTGTCATTGTTGACCAGCATGTTCAGTGATGTGTAACACTGATACCTAAATAACATGCATTGACTTTCTGCTAATCATGCCCGAAGGCGATTGAAACCTCAGGTGTTGACACTGTTTTATACATTTGTATTGCTTTTTATTAATCGGCCAGGAAAACACAAACAAAACAAATAAGAAATAGGTCACAATTCCCAATAATTTAAAAATGTTTATAAGTTTACTCTTTTAATAACTTCTTTATAAATCAAAAACAAATTCATAAATAGATCCCCCAGTAATTGTTCACAAATATAATTGTTTAAATGACTGAAGAATGGTAGAATAATTTTATTTCATGGTCATTTAATAAATTATTAGGTTTTATTTGAGGGCATTAAAAAAAGCATGGAATGCTCTTTTTTAGGGTGGTTTTAGCTTTTTCAAGTTACAAAAAAAAATCCAGCACAGTACGTCCCTTTGAATATCTTATTGTAATGACAAGTTTGTTTTTTTTTAAATAGTGCTAATGCAAACTTTGAGTACATACCGTAAATTGACAGCATTAATTAATTAAATAGGCCTAGATATTTTTTTCAAACACCTGTATTAAAGTTTTAATTAGCATTAATTAAATGAATAGGCCTTAGAGAGATATTTTTTTTTTCAAATACCTGTATTAAAGTTTAATTCAAGGGATAGAAGTCATCTCCTGACTTCCCTTTTAACTAATTTCATTTTATAAAATTAAATTCTGGATTACAATTGTGTAAATTTACAGCCCTGAAGACATTTAATAATTACATGTATATCTATCTCTACTTATTAAAATGTTGTAAGAAATCCTTGGGCATTTTTATTCTTTATCTTTAACACCTCTATGCTGAAAGTAAACAAAACAACAACAGGGAGCCTGCAAATTCAGAATACACAAGGGGCGGAGCTATCATACTCAGAACCTTTTTCATGCATGAGTGAACAAAGCAGTCCCAGGGACTGTTGGGACTGCTGGGTCTGCTTTCTAGAGCAGTCCCAGAGCAGTCCCACAGCGGTCCCAGAGCAGTCCCACAGCAGTCCCAGTGCGGTCCCAAAGCAGTCCCGGGGACTGCTTTCTGGGACTGCTTAGGTGTCAGGTTGGGTCTGGTTGGTACTGTACATTTACTTTTTAAACTACAATCCTATCTTAAAGAATAATGTTTTTTTTTTTTTTTTTTTTTTTTTTTTTTTTTTTTTATACAGCACATGATATATTCTATTTGATCAGTATCTTTAGGTGACGGTTTTTCTTATAATTTGTGATCACTTTTATCCACACGTCTAGACTGGTATTTCAAACATGAGATTCTTAAGGGGTATTAGTTTTGGTGTATATACTTTGTCTCCGAAAAAATTCCATACATAAATTTAAGTTTAAGGGGCTGAAATTAGGGGTTTGTTAGGAAACATCTGAAGTCTTCCTCAGCTCTCGATGTAACCACTTTCAACAAGCATTCTGAGATTATTGCATTAGCAATACTAGTCCCCTACCGGCAAGTGTAATCTGGTTCCCGTTCAAAATTGAAAATGCCATAATTCCGTCAAAAATCAATGAAGCGGAACGAAATGCAAACTTGATCTATAACTCATCAAGGTAAAGTCACATACCAAAAATCAGCTAAATATCTGCAAGCGTTTAGAAAAAAAGTGCAGAAAACCCCGAAAAATTGAAAAGGTCGTAATTCCGAAAAAAATCATTGAAGCGGAAAGAAATGCAAAGTTAATCTGTAACTCATTAAGATACACTCACATACCAAAAATCAGCTCAATATCTGCAAACGTTTAGAAGAAAAGTGCGGAAAACCAAGTGGGACAGACTGACAGACAGACACAGGGACAGCTAGACAGACAGACGGACGGACAGACTCAGAGGAAACCTATAGTCCCCTCCGGTTTCACCGGTAGGGGACTAATAAATAGCATTTTTTTGACGTTATTTTGTCATGTCAGAGTCAGCATCACTCAGTTTAAACTTATACATTAAAATGATGGGCATGTCAGATTAATTGATCATAAATTAAATATGTACTATGATCGGTGACATTTGTTGCTGAGGATCTAAATAGTTTTAGTTATTTAGGAACGCCATTGTAATCAGATAGAATCGAAGTGTTTCTAATAGTATGTGATCTACATCATGATTAATACTGTAAACCATATATTATATGCTTTCTTTTTGTCCGCGAACGGTCGGTTAACTAATCCCCCATAATTAAGTAATTTCGTTATTGAAGAAATGATGAACAACCGGTTAGCGACAATAAATATCCGTAATCAAAGGTTGAAAACGGATTTCACGTTGATTCTTCGTATTGGTACATTATGTATAATATCTGACCTGTATTTCATATTTGTATTTCATATTCCATATTAAGCTCGAATACTGTTCGTTATCTCCACATATTTCATATATATCTATTTTAGCAATGGCCAAAGGTTTCACAATCAAGACATGGAGATTATGAAAATAGTGGACAAAAGGCAGGAATGATAGTTGATCAATTATACAATCACCTCAACGAAAAAGAGGAAATAGATCGGGCGGACTACTATGACCATGCTGGTGTTGTACAAACGTCACCTCAACTGGAAGATTATGGAATTTTAAAGTCGAATTTTAAAGATTCCAATGCATACACAGAAGTCGTAGGTGAAGGATTTAAGACCAAGGAAAACCATCATGACTTGAAAGAGAAGAAATATTTAGTTCTTGAAAAAGAACTTAGTTGAAAAACATACCAGTTTATATAACTGTAATACTTGTTTGTTATTAAGGATAATCGTGTTCAAATATCTAAACGTGTAAATTCACAATTTGTTCAATAGAAAAATGTTTCTTCGTTTTTTGTTCAAATGTAATTTGATTATCTTAAACTTTTATTCCGAACACTGTACCTTGTCATTTTTTATCTTTACTTTTTACATTTCACATTCCATATCTTAAACTTTGAACTATCATATTTTGAGTAAAAGCAATGAAAAATCAAACATCAATCAGTTCATATTTGATATGCTCCCATTCGTGTGTCCGTATTTTACCATTCGTACTATAAAAAGGGCATCTAATCTACAAGTGTGAAATCAACATGTTTGTCGAATTTTGACTTGACCCTGTATGGAAAGTCACGAAAGCTTCCGATAAGTAGGCTGTAATTCTAGAACAGTCGGATGCTGAAAACGCCGGTATAATTCTTGAAGATTTCTTTCTAAATACTATTCAGGTACATATTCCTTTACCAGATATGATATTTTTGTTCATTTGAAATGAACTGTATCTCAAATCAACGGAAATTCACATCTTTTATATCAATTTAAAGTTTTCATCTCATCAAAATGATATAATGAGTTTACTGATAGTTTTAGTCAATATGCAAGGAGACAAAAAAACGTCTTGAAAAGTTTATTTTCATCAGTAATTTAGATTTGAATACTTGTGTGTTGGATGCTATTTGCTAAGGTAGACCCAACACCGGTGCACCTGGCGTCCCCCCATCCATACCCCTCTTTTTTCTGGCCATTTTATGAAAAAATGTAGTGATCACGGAGTGGCGGGTTCTTGGACCAGACTAGAAGAAAACGGTATGTTCCAGAATAATTATTTCAAAGTATTGCTTATTTCTTTGCAATAAGAATTGTATCTCTTTTTTAATGTATCAATAAAATGTAAACAGCAAATGTCAAAATGGAACCTGCATTTCTTCCAAATATGTCCTAAGTTTATCAAACATTTTAAGTACTGGGTTGGAATTATATACTACCTTACCTTTTTATTGTATATTTAGTAGATATAGTGTACTTTAAAACTGGCTATTTCAATTGAATGCGGTCAATATGTTTTAATAAACATACATATTTTCTCAAAGAATGGCGAATAAATGACAAGCAGAAACTAATTTAAAGGTTTTATGCTGTCCAAAAAATAAAAAGGGGGGAGAGAGTTATTACTTATTATAATTATGATCAAACATACCTAAAACATGTAAATCATGAAGAGATTACACGTGTTATTGTTTAAACCGGGTCGGTTTAATTTTGTAGTTATAGGGATTTTTTCCCTTTCTAAAGTGATAGAGAGTTCAGGTAAATTATGATAATCAAAAAATGTCGCAAGATATGAGAATATACCATGCAAATGTAAAATGCACACTCTAGGTACAGTATATAAAAAGAAATCTTTTAAAGTAATTCCGAGTCTTTAATCATCCAACAGTACTAAATTTACCGCCCACGAATCTTGTTTTCGTTACTTTCCATACATGGTAAAGTAAAAACTCGACACACATGTTGAATTGACAATCATAGAGTTGTTTTTGTCAGATGTCACATATATATAGTTCGAATATGTAAAATACGGACTCACAAGCGGAACATATCAAATACGAAATAATTGATTTTTTTTTTTTAGAATAACGTACTCAAAATATGGAAATACAAAGTTTAAGATACGTGATATGAAGCATAAAAAGGAAACGCCAAGAAGAAAAAAACAATGCCGTGTTCGAAAAAGAGTTTAAGGTCAAGATCTAGTCAATGAAAGGTGCTTACAGATTTCTCAAATTTGAGAAAGGAGTTCTTTTAATGATCCTTTACAAATACAGCTTGGTAAAATAAGGTGTATTGGTATAAATTTTTTGGAAAAATGAACGAAAAAACAACATGTTTCAAGCTGTCATTTTTAATGAAAAATGAAGAATGTCAGGTAACAATCTCAGAGGGTTTTTTTCCAGCTCAGAAAAAAAAAATATATCAGTATTGCCTACAGTCTCTCAGAAAACATTTTTTCGTGTCTTCTTGACCTCTACGTTAAAATCAAATTTAATTGAATGTAGGTATCCTGGTTACTTTTGACATGATTTCAAATTGTATTCCATGAAAATGCTTCATTTTCTACAGAACTCTATTATAGCCGTAAAGTGCGGGAAAAAGTAAGTTTGAATTGATTATAATGTCCTAATGGATCCAATACCAAAATGACTAAGCTCATTAACTATATCTTGACATTAAGATTAACAATTCACAACTGTGTAAAATCCAATTCACAATTTTCAATCAAAAAATTGACTTTACACGTCTGAATTTTTTAACACTATCACCCTCCATAGATCATAGTAATACGTATTTACGCAATCAATACCAGAATATTAAAAACCCACTACTCTAAACAGCTTTATATTTCTATTATTATCAACTGTGTAGTTGTTCTTTTTTTTCGTCTTCATAACTTATTTAACATCTAGGACGATTCTGATTGGCTGCTTAAATACCAAAGACAATTCTAATTGGCTGAATTTCACATGTCTTACTGAAGTTCATGCCCATGATGGTACAATGAAAATGCTGATAAAAGATATTTTTGTAAACATCTACTTTTTATTTTTTTTTTATTTTTAAACTTTTCCCTCTTATATTTCATTTTAACAGATCATCAAAGTATATTACAGGGGACGTATATACAAACGGGAAAGGCAACTTCTTCAGTGTTTATTTTACAAAAACACACAAATTAATGTTATAATGATAGAAATATCATAACAAGTGCTCGTTAGTGACAGGTTTTCCCAAACTTTTGTTCCTAAATTTTTTATTTATTTTTTTTTCTTATTTTCAAGATACACTCAGCATATGCATGTATACGAAGGTTGTTCGAAAAGTTCGCGGACAAGTTCGAATCAATTTTTTTTTTCAAGGGGGGGGGGGGGTTTCCACCCAAGTCAAAAAAGAAATCCAACCCAGAATTTCTTGAAAAAGAACAACCAATTAAAGAAAAGAAACTAAACTGTTTTCTCGAACATGATTGATTGATTGATTTTATGTTGTTTAACGTCCCATTCGAGAATTTTTCACTCATATAGGAATGTCATCGTATGCCGGCGAGGGGTCCAAATTTAGACTATACTCGGCACTCAGGGACATTGAGCAGTGAAAGTTCTTCATCGTGTTAACGCCTACCGTGACATGGGACCTAAGTTTGTAAGGTCTCATCCGATAAACCCATGACTTTCACTTTTAGTACTGGGCGCTTGGCGAAGGAACACTTACTACCTATGTTTACATCTTAGGTTTGACGCAGCGCAGCGAACGAAAATCTAACCCGGGCCTACCAGTCACGAAGCATGCGCCCTACCACTTTGCTACTGTGACTGGTCTTTCCCGAATGTGAAAAAGGTATATCGTAAGCTTCATAAGTAAGACTTTTCCTACCAACTTAACAAGGGTCATATTTGTTAACATTATAAGCTGCTTTAGTAAATACATTTAATAACCCTGCAAATTCCGGGGGAGGGTGGGGGAGTACGGACCCTTTCGCCCCCCCCCCCCCCGTAGATCCGTGCATGATACAGCTATATCATTTACGTGTAGATAAAGTATGTCACTTTTTTTCAAATTAACATTCATAGACATTTTTCCGAAATTAAAAATGCACTGTTAAAGAGCATAAATATATATTGTAATATTTCACCTGTCATTTGACGAAATTTTAAATTAAATTTGAGGGTTTATGACTCTTTATAGCTAAATATAGATGATCAATGCAAAACAACAAAGTGAAGAGTGGCAACGTCACTGAACGTCTTTGGGCTATTAAAGAATTATGCCTGCAGACGGGAATATGATGAAAGAGACTAATATGTGTTTAGATGTTGCCAGGGATTGCCTTTATCTCGGACCAGTGTCTGAATGGTTGTAGCTTTGTTAGAATGAAAGGATTGATATTTTTGATGATCAACTCCTGCAATACCCCAAATACCCCGCTTATCGCATGGACATTGAGCCTATGGATTTTGCATTGTTTCCATACCTGATCGCTTAACTGTGTATACTGATTTATCAGATCTCATTAATATCCGACGCGCCACAAAAGATAAAAGTAGCCTGTCTTTCTAACAATATTCAAGTTTTAAGTATGGAAAAAGACATGAAAAGTCTAGAACAGTTAGAAATTTTAAAAAACGTCAAGTTAAGAAATCATGTGAACGCACAATTAATATTTTTGCATATTTTCAAAATTTAGTAACTGGAGCTGATTTTTATATACTAATAAACAAAAGATAAGAATTTAATCAGACATACTGCATTCTTCGAAGTACACAATAAAGAGCTAAATCCACGAAGGGGCTAAATCGGCTCAATCATCAAAATAAATGGAACTTTCTCACATAATACTCTAAGATTTGTATGTTGTAAAACAATTTATTTTTTAACAATATCTTTTCTGGTTTTCTTTTTATAATCGTTTAAATTAAGTATTGTTTTCCTCATCAATACTATCACGTCATTACGTTGACGTTACATACTTTAACGTCATGACGTTGACATTTTGTATAAGTAACACATGTACGTTATTAATGGAATAAAAATCACCAATATATGCTCCTCTTTAAGATTTTAGGAAAACTTTATTATGAATTTTTCAAGAAGTTTTGAAAACTTTTGGGTCTATATTTAAATTGAAGCTATTTGTATTTTAACGAAACACCAAATATTTATATACATTTGTCTGGTTAAATCGTGGATATATGTAACACGATTTAAATGAAAATAGGGGACACATTTAGCTGAAAATTACAGCAAGTGTTAAACTATCGTAATAGAGTTGAACTGAATTTTGTAGTAAAATATACACTAGTAGCCATGGATAAGGATTTTATCGTTCTTAAATGTGTTGTAGTATGGTCCTATGGCGTACAAAAAGAGATTTTATAAAAGAATGCACAAGTGCTCTTTAATAACGTAAACATAAAATTAAAAAAAAAAGTTGCATTAAAAATGAATACGTTTGAAGTGACCATCTATTATATTGTCATTCTGAAGATTTCGCTGCACTTTCGTAATTTAAGGCATTTCCCGGGCATTTGAAATGAATTTGTAGTAACATACATGTACATGAAATACACGAAAAATAATGACGTTTGAGGGCTTTCCACAAGACAGTATATTTAGGAAAGAAGCCACTACAGACTTTTGACCGAGTTAAGATTGATGCAAAGCATCAAATCGGCAGCCAAAAAAAAAAAATTGCACTTTAATTTTATTTTACAAGGAAGAGTCAAAAGAAAACACAAGATCTCCAAAGTATTTGAATTTCAAAACGGAACATGAAGTTTTAAAAAAAAAAAACAAAACAAAAAAACAAGATAAACGGAAATGACATGTATGCCACTTTATTCAATTCAAATTACTCAATCAAAATAAAATTCACTAATTAATGGTAAATATGTTATATCATCAAAGTGAAAAGTTAATTTTATATACGAGATCTCCAAATGACAAAAAGGATAACCTTTTCATGTGATAATAACCTGGACTCATGCCGATGATTTCTGCAGACTATGCTGCACATTGCGATAACAAACAAAATAATAAATGTATAAAGTGTAGAAAAATATATCTTAGCGTCAATTACAGCTACAGCATATAAAAAACATTTTTAAAAAAATTGATTTTTATTTATGAATTTTGGCACTGTAATTCACATCCACAGAAATGAAAATGATTACATGTTCCTTTCATATCTTACACACTCCCCTGTTGGAGACTACCTATTGTAAACCCTTTTAATAAAATCATAAAGTAATAATTGTCTGGTGAATTGAAACATAATCTCAACAACTCAGACTTTCATATACTTCAAAGCCAGTTTTAACATTTTACTCATAATTTTCATATATTCAGAAATTATTCTGTCGAGCTGCTAATAACGTTTCGTGTCTCCATGTGCACTTTCTAACACAACCACAAATAGATAGGCGATAATTATAATGAGTATAGTTGACGGTGAAATAATCATAATATCGTATACATATGGCGTATGAGATTTTTAACTCGGACGCTTTCTGATCGGGACTTTTTTGTAAACGAAAAAACACGGAAACAGCTACCGTCAGTAGTGAATGACTATCATTACCAGTGGCGCATCCAGGAATCTTGAAAGGGGGCGACCAGTTTTGGGTCGGGGTAGGGGCCCACGGCCACACCAAAAAATATTGATTTATTAAATCGTATATACATTTTGGGCACAAAGCCCCCCCCCCCCCCCTCCTAAATCCGCCAGTGATTACAATCCGTATATTACTTATTTAATTCAAAGAAGTAAAACTACCGTCCAAAGCATTAATTGTCTATAATGAGCAGGACATTATTGCATCGTTTACAGGTACATGTATTATGAATTGACTGAAAATTGGAGAGAGAAAAAAAATAACAATAATACATTCGGGACATACGTGTATAATGCATTCTTGCACGCAATGACCGAGGTCACGAAAAATCAATCGTTCTTAAATTACATTTTTATCATACAGATTGAAAAAACAAATTCAAAACTGCGATTGCACGGATTATTCCACACTAAATATACAAGGACTAATATAATGGTATTGTATAATTAATTCACTTAATACCACTTTCTTGTTTAAATGACACTAGTAATTGGTCGAACTGTTACCTATTAAAGTTCACCCAAAATTGAAAATGAGTGAGGGTGGGAATCCCTAATACCCCTTCCCTCCTCTACTGTTGTCTTATTTTTGTAATACCCCCCCCCCCCCCTTATGAATTTACACTACCATGATTATTTAAAAGGAGCAACTCAAAATAGAAAGGGATAGCAAGTAGCCTCCCTTTGATTTTTTTTCCATATGTTGGCTAAGTCACAGCATGCAGGCGATACTGAAATTACTTAGAGTTGTCACTACCTTGGTAATAAGTTATTCGTTTGTACAATGTATTTGTTTTATAAAGGCCTATCACAAAAATTACAAAACGATCTGTAAAATCATAGACCTAAAATCAATCTATTTTGTTTATTTGATGTCAACTCGAATTTTCTAGGTTCTATATTATGTAACAGGCTAGGGGGAAAAGAGTACAAATTATTATTTTAAACATTTCAGCATATTGATGAGTAAAATAGAGATCAGCTACATGAAGAAAAAGTCTTGGGTCAGGACTGAGGCACGTAGTACACACAAGTACAAAAAGTCGACATTATTGCATCTGCATGCGGTCTTGTTTAACAACTTGAGAGTTTTTCGTACTTTTTTGCATCACAACACACAAAATAACATATTATAGACAGAACATTTGCATTTCTAAACTTTTTCGTATTAACAAAAGCAATACAAAATCTTTTTTCTTTTTTATTTATGTGAGGTATACCCCGTAATTTCCACTGTGGTAGTCGGTGCTTAGAGATTGGAATCGAACGAAAAGTAAAGATTTCGATGTGGCCACACCCCTCGAACAAAATTAAAATATGCTCTACTTATTCATATTGTAATTTTTTTTTTAATGGTATAAATTTAATTTTGTTCGAAGGGTGTGGCCACAGCAAAAAATTGAACTAAAGACGAAAAAAATGCATTATTTTGATAAAAAGTATGAAAGTGCAGACGTTTTCTGTATAAATATGACGTCATCAAATAAAAAAATCTGCATAAACTTTTTAAGTTTGATACTTAAGGATAATATTTCTATTGTTAATTTTCTTCTTCCCCTCAGTTTAATTTTCCTGAAAAAATAGGCCGGTTTAGCCCCTTCGTGGATTTAGCTCTTTCCCGAGAATAAATTTGTCCGCAAACTTTTTTAACAACCTTTATATATATATATATATATAAGGAAGGTCAACGAATATTCGAACATTCGAATATTCATTCGGTGAGTTAATGTTCGAATATGAATTTAAGATTTGAATATTCGGTGTTTTTCAAATTTCACAAAAAAGAGATAATAATTATTAATTAGAGCAGTGCTGGAATTATCCCCCCCCCCTTTTTTTACTAACGATCCCCTGATTTTTTTTCACTACTTTCTTATCTTATGGATCTTGTAAATTATATCATTTTGAGTATGGTATAAAAGAAATAAACAAGAAATATTGATGTACATGTACGAGGGTTGATCCAAACGTTCGTGGAATTTCTTTCTAAAGTTTTATTGTTACGTGATTGAAGCAAACTAAAGACATGACTATAAAATAGAGCCATTATGCTAAAACAGTTGAAACTTTCACCACATTCCAATTACCATTAAGATCACACGAGCTTTCTTAACTTAGACAGTTGTAAAATCCGGGGGAGACTTTGACGTAACGTCAAGTCAGGTATGTCACGTCACGTTCTAGGAACATCTCACTCTCTCGTTAGAAATTCTAGAGAACACTGCTTTCTTCTCTCCATTTCTGCCTTCGAGGAAGGCCTGGGTACCCATATTGCATCCACTTTCTTCATCTTACCATCATTTTCAAAATACGCTCTGTCTTCCATATGATTTTCCAATTTCAATAGCAATGTCAAGCAAAGTGCATCGGTGGTCCACGTCCATAAACGCTTTCAATTTGTCTACGAGGAAAGAACGCCCTTGAAATAGGCTGCTGGACCTTTCGTCATCCAAAATTCTATTTTCCATAAATTGCTTACTACACTTGAAGACCGGTTGCTAACTTACTTTTCTTCTGTCTGTATCGTTAATATATGCTTCTGAGTCAGAGTGTATCCGAGATTTTCACAAAACTGAAGACCGAATTTCGACATTGTCTAACAAAGTCATCATGATCAAAAATCATCAATAAAAAACACTAAATATGCAATAAAATAAATGAAACTTTCACACAAAGGTTTATAGAAGTTCAACCAATTGTAATTATGATATCATTTTCGTTTTATATGAAACTTAGCGCATTTTTTTTCCACAGTGAGTATCAAGAATAAAAAAAATTATGAACAAAAAATGTCTCCCCCGCATTTTCAACCGTCCGTTTCTATGGCAACTGCCAAAGTGTTACTATCATGAATTTTAAAAATATTTTTTATAAAGAAAATTCAACAAGCCTCTATATTTTCATCTGTAATTTTCAATCACTTCCATTAAAAAATAAATAGAATATAAAGAAATTCTACGAACTTCTGGATCAACCCTCGTATAATACAAAAAGTTTTTTTAAATAGTTTGATGTGAGCAGATCTAGAATCGAAGACAACGACATGAAACCCTTTTTGAATGTCTAGAAGACGCGTGAAGAGTGTACTTATGAAAATAATTTTTATTGATCATTGAATTGATA
The DNA here is from genome assembly GCF_033153115.1 of Saccostrea echinata. Classification (NCBI taxonomy): domain Eukaryota; kingdom Metazoa; phylum Mollusca; class Bivalvia; order Ostreida; family Ostreidae; genus Saccostrea; species Saccostrea echinata. The sequence continues at coordinate 12,891,674 of NW_026889764.1, forward strand.
GAATCAGCCTGTAATATTGTAAAGGGCTCAGCTTCAGAATAATGCATCAATTACTTGATTATCTTGGGTTGAATATATTCCTGAATTTTAAAATCGTTATCGGGAAATTAACGATCTAGGAAAATTGTCTATGGAAGTGTATTTTATTGTGTCATTAGTTTTTTTCTTATTTTTTTATTTTCGTTTTTTTATTTAGTTTCAGGTTTTATTTTATAATTTCGATTTTTATTTAGTACTTTTGTATTAGTTTTGGTTTGCCCTATTAAATATTCGAAAGCAATGGTTGATAACGGATTTTACCTTGATTTTTCGCACTCGTATAACATTTGGTTAACAGTTTTCATTCATATTTATTTTAACAATGGCCAAAGGTTTCACAGTAAAGGCATAAAGATTTTGAAAGTAGTGGATAAAAAGTAGGAATGATAGTTGATGAAATATACAATCACCTCAATGAAAAAGAAGAAATAGATCGAACGGACTACTATGACTACATGTATACTAGTGTAAATTCACAATTTCTTCAATCGAAAAGGACAAGAAAGGCTACGACCCTTTTTGGCACCTGGTTTGGGGTGTCCTTTAGAATGATGCAATAGTTTAACAATTGAAAACCTGTTGTCAACCCTTCAACAATATGGTTATAGGTTCTAATTTATGGGATACACAGAGGTCACAGGAAGGTCAGAAAATAGTAGAATCTATATAGGTTCGCAGCACTTTTCAGAAACTACAAAGAGTGTTGAAAATAACTATGAATTAAACTTAGATTTTTAACTTGGTTATGCCCTTGCAATATTGAATTTATAGATGATCTCAATACTGCAGGTATATTTGCTAAAATCACGTGACTGCCACATTACGTGACAATCCTAAATAGGAAATATAAACGTCCTCAACATGAAGTTTTCAGCCACATTACAATTGTCCGATAATATTAAAGGCCTAAAAAGAATCGCCCATCCCTGTTAAGAATGTACTTTCTGTCTAAAAAATTCGCCGATATTTCCATTTGGCACCTTAACTGTACTGCGTAAACTTTTATCCACAACACTGTTCCGTGTAATTCTTGATGTTTCCTTTTTACATTTCACATCTTAAAATTTAAACTATTAGCTTTTAGGTAAGTTTTTGTGAAAAACCAAACATCAATCATTTTATATTTGATATGCTCCCATTCGTGTGTTCGTATTTTACCATCCGTACAATAAAAAGGGCATCTAATCTACAAGTGTGAAATCAACATGTTTGTCGAATTTTGACTTGATCCTGTATGGAAAGTCAAGAAAACTTCAGATAAGTAGGCTGTAACTCTAGAACAGTCGGATGCTGAAAACTCCGTTATATTTCTCAGGCACATATTCCATTACCAGACATGATATTTTTGTTCACTTGAAATAAACTGTATCTCATATCAACGTAAATTGTCATCTTTTATACCAAATGAAAGTCTTCATCTCACTAAAACCAGTATATAATACACAATGATTTTATAGATAGTTTTAGTCGAGATGCAGAAAGACAAGAAAAACGTCTTGGATAGTTTATTTTCATCAGTAATTTAGATTTTAAATTGAATACTGGTCTGCTAGGTACTATTTGCTAAGGCAGATCCAATACTGGAGCACCAGCTGGCGTCCCCCTATGCCTACCCCTATTTTGATTTTTTTTTTAAATTTGCTTGTTTAACTTGTGTATGCTCTCAAATAAGTCGACAGGTAAAATTCAGTAATTCATAATCAAGAAATTAATTTTACATATACAGTAACTCATCGTCACACACATAGGATTTCATGTGCCAAATGAGAATGGAATATTTAAAGTAATATGGCATTAATACAGGATGGATGCAAGAGGAAGAGTGGATTGAAAAAATTATTGTTTAAAACGCGTAAAACGTTAAATAAAAAATAATTGAAAATTATTCCTTATTATAATTATTATCAATCATACTTAAAACATGTAAATCAGGTAGAGATCTCACGTGTTATTGTTTAAACTATTATTGTTTATCGGTTTAATTTTGTAGTAATAGGGATTTTTGCGTATCCAAAGTGATAGAGAGTACAGGTAAAAACATGATAATCAAAATAATGTCGCAAGATATGAGAATATTCCGTGTAAATATAAAATGTACCTTCTAGGTATAGTATATAGAGAGAAATCTTTAAAAATAATACCGAGACTTTCAACATCCGACTGTACCTCGAATCTGAAGTTTTCCTTACTTTCCATGTATGGTAAACATGTTGATTTAACAATTATAGAGTTGTTTTTGTCAGATGTCATATCTATAGTACGGATATGTAAAATACTGACTGACAAGCAGGAATTCGAACATATCAAATACCAACTGATTTTTTTTTTCAGAATAGCTTACTCAAAATAAGGTATAAGTCAAAATTCGTTGATTTTACAATTATAGAGTTGTCAAAATAAGGAAATACAAAGTTTTAATCAAGTGATACGAAGCATAAAAAGGAAACGTCAGACAACGCAGTCTCGAAAAAGAGTTTAAGGTCAAGGTCTAGTACATGGAAGGTGCCTACAGATGTCTCAAATTTGTGAAACGAGTTCTTTTAATGATCCTTTGCAAGTACAGCTTGGGCTTGGTAAAGTACAGTGTATCGGGATATAGCGTTTTGGGAAAATCAACGAAAAAACATATTTTAAGCTGTCATTTCCAATGAAAAATGAAGAAAGTCAGGTATAAATGTCAGTGTTTTTTTTCCAGCTCAGAAAAAGGAAATGTATGAATATTGCCTACTGTCTCTCAGAAAACAGTTTTTCGTATCTTTTTGACCTCTACTTCAAAATGATATTTAGATAAATGTATGTATCGGGGTTTCTTTTACATGATTTCAAATTGTATTCCACGAATGTTTAAATTGATTATGATGACGTAATGGATCTCGCACCAAACAGACACAGCATAAAGTCATTTACATGTACTAGATCTTGACGGTGTCAGGTCATTTCTCTCTAAAACCCTTTCTCTCCTAGGTTATTTCTCTCCAATACCATTTCACGGCAGGTCATTTCACTCTCCTACCTAGGTCATTTCACTCCTAATCTGTCTGTGTTCTTGTACTCGTGTCTTTTGAAATTAAATTCATAACACGGATAAAAACTGAACGTGAGAGAGTCTACTGTTATGATGAAATCAAATAAGCTAAAACTGTGACCGAATCTTTGGCATGTAGAGGACTTCTTCGTCCACAAGAACCATATTTTGAAGGGAAAATATTAATCCAGAGTTAATAAATTCCATCAACAAAATCATTTTAACTGGTTCAGTATATAATAAAATTTCGTCTTTATAGAAGCACTAAGATTTACAAGACATGTTTATAAATAAATCAAAATCGGTACTATAAAAAAGATGTATATGTGAGAAATTTACCTTTATAAATTAATTTCATACCACTGATATTCGAAACAAAGCAGTTTCATTTTTAATTTAATGTAATAACAAAACGGATATACAAATACAGTTTTTTTTTTTTTTTTTTTTTTTTTTTTTTTTTTGTTTAAAGTTATTACTTTGTAAAAATTTTTTGAACTAGGAAATGAAGACACATGAAAAGAAAGAAAAAAAATGAAACGTTATAAAGTTTGCTAATAATATTGAAATTAAACATTAATACATGTATTCACATATTAAAATGTATACAATATGTACATAGTAGCCTCCCGAATTATAAGAAGGATTACTATATATTAACTGAAATAAATTGTAGACGCAAATAAATGGTTTTTCAGTTTTAAAAGTTGATTTATTCAGTTTGTCCAAACTCACCTCTAAGAAATGGCTTTTTGTAATTATTTCATCCTAATACTTCACCCAAGGTAACTAAATACTAGAAACAATGACTATTTAATTGTCAAATGTTATGAAAGTATGCTTAGTTCCATATCGCAAAAAGAATTGATCTATGGAAATATATTTAATTTTTTTATGGTACAGATGTATATTAATTCAGGATATTCATAAAAGATTGTTTGTAATTTCAATCGTTGTTCAATCTGATTCTTCTCTGAACAAAATCTGTATTAAAAGAAGATGCGTCGTGTTACAATACTGAAGACATGTCTACAACGTGAACGCCTTTAAAGAAGGTTAGACAGTTGACAAAAACAATCTATGAGTTATTTGCAGCTTTATTATGAATCAAATGCTTTCACTATTCAAAAATACAGTGAAAAAGACGATAACTTCATCGTACTCAAAGCAAATTATTTTTATGAAATAAAAGAAAACCCATATATGTGAAGACACCCAGGACAACTACTCTTGAAGCGGAAATTAATATTAAAGAGGCTGTCCTGCACGTTTCGATTTGATTTTTTTCCTCAAAAACTAAGTGGAAAAAAATCCCCTAGGCTGTCTCTCCATTCTTTATATTGAGGTGTGAAATACACTTATAATGCAATTCAAATTCGTAGAAGACACCCAAAGATGGAGAACAGATTATTGAAAAAACGGCTCTAAAGAATCGATTTATGCATCCATCGATTCCGATGCAAAGTCTGATCAAAGTACATCTAAAGAAAATATTTACCCTTTTCACATTATATAAATATATAATAAAACATGCCAAATAGAGTCTAGAAGATAGTTATTTTTCTTAATTTTACGAAACCTTCTATTTATAGGATAGAAATATTAAGCAATCTGACAATGCTATATTGGTAAAAATTGCGCAAGAGGCATAGGGCCCTTTTAAAGTAATACTTCTTACCAGGTTTAAATGGAAAATACCTATAATTACTATAAAAGATTTACTCAGGGCATTAGTCATGATGAAATAAATGAGGAACTGCTTCTACATGTATATCATTTATAGGATATCCTCGTAAACTTATGCTCTGATTCGGGCAATAGTTTCGGGGAGAAAAACTTGTTTAACTTCATATGAGGAATATTGAAATATTTTGGATGTTTGTAAATATACTATATTATAAACCATTTCGTATACTTAGTGTACTATATGTATATATGTTTGAGAAATGTCCCTTATTTTCAAATTCGCATCAATCCCGATAAAGTTAAAGCAAAATATAAAAAAAACAAAAACAAATAAACAATCTATAGCTATATAATTGATATAGTTACGCATATAAAGAATTCGTTTTTAAATTCAATTAATTTTGCAACCATATTTAAACTAAGCAATCTAGTATTTTTTGCGAAATAAATAAACATTTTCACATTAATTAATTCCATTCAGGATCAGTTTCATTTTGATCAGGAAATGTTTAAAATTCACAACTAGCACGTTTTCTAAAATTTCGCAGTTTTATTTCTGTAATTATTTAAAATATGGTTGCTTAATATTTCCTTCCAAAATGGATCATTCAGAACTTAATGAATTCTCGATCTGATATTAAAGCAACTGAAAATTCACACATAAACATATGTTCCCAGCATGTATATATTTTGCCTTTGTATAATGCTGATAAATTTGATAGGCAACAAATACAAAATTTGCGTTTTTACATTACATATTCTTGATAAAAGCAATAAAAAGTAGATAAAGAAAAGAGAACAAAGATTATATACCAGGTACTATTCTTAGTTTTCATGATCGATATTATTAAGTCTACAAAAATAAATAAATAAATAACACAAAAATAGATGCTTGATTTTTCAAAATAAGTTTTTAAAAGAAAATTTGTATCAATGCGTTCACATACAATTTGATCAATCATTAAACAAGAATAAATAAATAAATAAGAATTAACTTACCCAGTAATATTAACAGATTTCAGTACTTATTCAAATAATAATAGTACTAGTATAAAGACGTTTAGTATGAAAACACAAATAGTTTTAAAATCATTTTTTTTTAAATTGGAAAGAAATAATTAAATAACTTAAAAATAGTCATGTCCAAAGGTAAACCGACAATTTTCATATTTGGAGTGAAATGACCTGGTTCATTCATACTTTATTTCCCTCATTAGAGGATTATGTGAAGACAGATAGTTACATATATACAATCAAGAATAAACACATAGTAAATATAGATACAAACAGCAAAATAACATGCAATAAACGGCTAGACAAGCAAGATGAAAGGGAAATAAGAAGATAAATAAATTAGTCAAATAAAAAATAAATAGTATTGATATATTCACAAATTTGTAAATTAAAGGCCACTGCATATTGTGAGTGAAAGTCGATTGGCGCATTTGCTACTGGAATTGGAGGGCTTGGTTGTAGCACGTGGCAACATTTCGTATGTATCGAAAGTTGGTCACAATAAGCTGCCGAAGATCTTTTCCAGATAGTAAATGAACAGAATTACGACCAAGAAGAAAAAGAAATATTTCGTCATCTGTCATTGCACAAATTTCTGCAGAGAGGTTGACATCAAAATTATTGGAAATGTCATCCCACCAGCAATTTTGTAAATCCGATGTCAGCGAGCAAGAACAGGTGATGTGCATAAATATATCTAGAAAAATTTTGCCACAGAATCTGCAGATGTCTGGAATCTGTTCAGGAGGACTTGCTATAAGTTTGCAAATAAATTTACATAACAGGATTTCACAGGAATTCGAAGGAACTGACCATACGAAACAGGGGTTCTGATTTTGGGTTATAGATAGGAAACGGTGAAAATCTCTGTCGTTTAACATTCTATTGTTTCGCTGTGTTTTATGTTGCTTAGACACTGAAGATCTCACAATCTTTTTCCAGAACTGTTTTGTTGGAAATAACCCATTTATTAGCCACTTTTGCAGGTATTCAGTAAGATTATAAATAGATAAAATTTTGATAGCATCAGGTATGAATCCATGTTGATTACTGGAAGTGTCCTCCAAGAATGCATATAAACGTGTCAGAAAGATCTTCTTTGGGAGAGAGCGATGGTCCATGCGACAAAGTCGCCCGAGAAAAAGCAGTTTACGGACGTCTATTTCCGATTTAATAGGTAGAACATTGAAAAGACTTTCACAGATATCGGATCTTGTCTTTGTAGGAAGATTCTGAGCATTTTTACAAATAAAATGTTGAAAAACATTCAGGCGCTGGTAATCAGTTGTAGAAAGGTTATTCCATAGTTCACAACCGTAGAGGACTGTGGGCAGTACAACTGACTTATAAAGATGTGATAAGGTGAGCGGATTAAGGTAGATCGATCCAATATCGTTAAGTGCATAATATGATTTTTTGCCCTTTGCGACATGCTGACAGAATTCTATCCGAAAGGTTGAGTTTGTTATTGATAATTATCCCTAGGTGATTATATGATTTGGAGCAAGGGACTATGGTGTCACCTAGTTTCCAAACGCAATCATAGTCTATTTTGGAACCTTTGGTACGGATTTGTAGTATAGACGATTTTTGAGCATTGAAGGAAAAGCGCCATTTTCTAGAATATTCATATGAAATATTAAGCATATTTTGTAGGGCAGCTGGGGTTATCCCAATGCATGCAATATCATCTGTTAGTGTGGGACAATTACTAGTTGTGCCAAATATCCCGGTATAAATGCTAGATTTTTCGAGATTGACAACAAGTTCATTAATGTACACAAGATATAAGAAGGATGACAAAACCCCACCTTGTCGTACTCCTTGTAGAACTGGAAACCAGTTAGGTTGTTTTTGATTAACAACGATTGCACTAGATGTATCTGTATGGCAATCATTCATAATCGACCAAAGTTTACCCGAAATACCTAATTCATACAATTTTACAAGGAGACCATGTCTCCATATCGTGTCGAAAGCTTTCGAACTGTCTAAAAAGCTAATGTAGACATTACTGCCTTGTTCAATGTTATGAAAAATGGTCTCATGTGTGTTGAACGAAGCGGTTAAACAACCCAGTTGTTTTTGAAAACCTTGCTGTTGTTTGCAGGGAAAATAGTCAGGATTAATAATAAAATCAGAAATTCTTGAATGTATGACATTTTCAAAAATTTTCAAGAAGCTTGATAGCAAGGCCACGGGCCTATAGCTAGCACATGATGTTTTCGGTTTGTCTCCACCTTTAAACAGAGGCACGATGTATCCTTGTTTCCAGATTCCGGTATTTTTCCAAGGTGTATAATAGAGTTAAAGAGTTTAACGATACATAAAATGACGTAGTCGCCTCCGAAAATTAAATGTTCGTAGGTAATAAGGTCTGGTCCGGGAGCTTTACGGCGTTTAAGATTGTTTAAGACTACTGATATATCAGCTGTAGAAATTGGGCCACCCGGAAGGTCATCGCGTGATTGGAGACACAATTTTTTGATGTTGGAGTATCTTGATTCCATATGAGAGTAAAAGCTGTCATCAAATGACGAGTCTTTGGATGGAGTATATATGTTTTCAAAGTTAGTGGCAAATGCATTTGCGACACCTGATGGATCTCGATAAGACACTCCGTTTGAAATAATTTCTGGATATGTGCGAGAGTTTCTAACCTTCTGTCTTTTAACTAGCTTCCAAAACAAGCGTATATCGCATTCTGCCGCTTCATCTAGATCTTTATAAACATTCCGCATGTAATTTTCGTATTGAATAGTGAGAGAGTCCGTAAAGAAGATGGGTTAACAAGGCGTACAGAATGCGTATAGCTTAAGATATTAATAAAATCATATTCAATTTGTGAATTAAGTATTTAAAATAAAGTTCTCATTATTGAAATTTATGAAATTATGATCAACAAAACTTTTCTGAGAAAAAAGATCTCGGAAAAAATTATTCTTTTATTTAAAAAATAAAATGGTATTCGTGGGATTCGAACCACTAACAATAAAAATCCGGAGTATCATATTGTTTTGGGACTTACACGCTAACCACTAAGCCATGCAGCTCATGGCGAATAGTGGCATTAAAATCATGTTTGTGATATGACCCTTGACTTAATGGACTTCAAGTATTTCTCGGAAAGATGCGAATACTTTGTCATAAAAGTGTACTTTTAACGTATAGTGGGACTTTGCTCCATGTTTTTGTAAACAAAAAAAATGTATATTTTTATGCAAACTTTTAGGATCAACTTTCAAAAAAATGGAGCGAAGACCCACTCATATCGAAAAATTTTGTTAAAGTGTGAGAAAATGATCCTTTTTATCCTCTTAAGTGTGTGTATGCTATTTCGGGCAAATAATTTCAGTCTTTGTGAGATTTTTGTAAATTGTAGAGATTTAGCATAAAATATACTTTAATGGTAGATGAAATATCAAAGAAAATTTTTATATAATTGAGATTTTATTTTTCACTTCATGTTTGTCGCACTATAGTCACTTCGCCCGCCTTGTTCACCCATCTTCTTTCTTTTAGCACGTTTATAATTTCGGTATTCCTCTTGGTCTTCCCTCACGTATCCAGATGCGTCAGAGGTTCCGTTCGATCGAATGTAGTTGCTTAACCTCCTTCGTCCACCCTGGTCGAGTATGCGGATTATAACCTGCTTGAGGAATGCATTTATTAGAAGTGTTGACAATAATGTTACAAAGTTCTTGATAAAAGCAATTCATATCGGCAACTGAGAATATTTCATATTTCAGTAAATTGTTAAGTTCCGGTTGCATGGATGATCTTTAGCTATCTATATCGTCAGAGGTTGCTCTGTGCCAAACTAGTAATTTTAAGTTACAGGTTTCCAGGCAATGGCGAAGATATTCAAAATTAAATGAGGCTAATATAGGCAAATGATCAGATGTGTTACAAAATTCACCTTCTCGAAAAATTCGATATGAGAGAAGTGAGTCTAACATACATTTGTTAAACAGGATATAGTCAAGCATAGTTCTTTTAAGGACAAAAGTATACAATTCACCTGTCGTTTCAAAATCTCTACCAGGCATACAAAGTTCACATTTGTTTGCTAAGTCCAGCAACAGTTTGGATTTTGTAGCATTTGTATTGAGATGACTTAAAATACTACTGTTAAGGTCACCAGCAATGATAACATTACCATAAGATCTATAGTGACAGTATAAACTTTCAACATAATTAAGTTCTTGAATGTATGTTTCTATATTATTATCTGCTGGGAGATATACTCCAAAAACATACATTTCCTTTAGTATCAGTAAGTTCAACACCAATTATACGATTTGAGTTACAACAGGGTACCTCTTTGATGGAATAATCGAGTGATTTTTTGAATAAAATACCTACACCACCTTTTCCAACAAATTGACTCAACATCAGTACCTACTTTACCAAAACTTGAATAGTCTCTATGTACAGAATTAAGGTAGTTTTTACAAGTACTGCTATCTTTGATTTTATGTTCAGAAATAACGACTAAATCACAACCTGAATCGTCTAAAAGTTTAGATAAACTCATCGTTGATGACATTACCCCTCTTACATTCCAAGATAGTATGACAACCATTGAAAAAAACAAAATAATCAATACAATGATGACATGTTGAAAATACATATGTATGGTTGTGAACAGTAGGGTTTGGTATTTGAGTCAGTAAACTAGTCACTCTGGCCACCATTCGCGACGTTGGTGGTTTCTTTCAGTGTAGTTTCGATTTCTGTGTCTGTCCTCCCAATCGCGAGAACTTTACCATTTTCGACACGATATACCGTGTGGCCAAAATCCATAGCTCTTCACAAGTTGCGCGTGATCAAGAGGTACGTTGATCTTTGCTGTCATCTGTGACCAACGTGATCGTGCGGGAAAAAGGACGATGTGTGTTGCCTTGACACCTTTGCTTTCAATATAATTTAATATTCCTTGTTTTGAGGATTCAGGGTCAATTCCTGAAATATAATATCTAGAGTTTCTCTTATATTTGATGCTCCGGAAGATTTCTTGTGTTTGGTGGGTAAGATCACTACTATTCTGCGTATCATTTAAATTGACTGAATGTAGACTAACATCAGCATCAAATTTTTGCTTGTCCGATTTCGTAGGTTGATTTTCATCCCCACTAGTACCGTTATGTTTTCGGCTGTTCGGGTCTATTGAATCAGCAGACCGTGGCGCACCACGGGCTGAATTACCGAGAAATTGTCCTTTAATAACGGTATTCAGTGAGGTGCTCGACGGGATGTGAGAATTTGTAGGTGTCTGTAGAGTGTTCGAAGAGGATGCTGACACTTCTGTTTGCTGTGGTGACACAACATTAGCGTATGATTTGTAGGAATGTTTAGAATTAATCTGTTTTTGTAAGCTGGAACTTACTTTGGAAAGTCTTTTGATCTCTTCATCTGTTTTGTTTACATGAGCATTTATTTCGCTATAATCAGTTTCAAGACGTTTGAATTGTTGGTTGGCTCATTTGTGTAAAGAGTCATATTTTGAGAATTTTGTGTCTGTCTGTGATTTGAGGTTTTCGTACTCGCACCGGAGTTGTTCGTGCTCTAATTCGAGTGAAGCTAAATTGTGGTTAAGAGTATCAATTGTTTTGTTTTTGTTTTGTACAGTTTCTTCAAGTTCGTTTACTCGTTGTGTCAAAGATTGCAGCGACACTCTGATATCAACCAGAGAAAACTTTGGAACCTCAATGTTATTCAATTGACCTTTTTTCTTGTCAAATATGGTATCAATCCCTGATTAGTCGCCCTGAAGAAATATATGCAAAGTATGACAATCATAAGCATATTTCTTTGAGCTTGAGCTACTTTTTGTGGTCTTTCTATTAATCAGTTTACCATCTGGGCAACCTTGAAGTTGTCTAGCTCTCGAGCACAGAACATTTCTGTACCAGTGTCATCTGAACACATACTCAATAACTTTGTTATGTATGTCTCTCTTGGAAGACCATAAAATTCATTGTCTAACTTTTCGATATCAGCTTGATTTAGCACGATATCATCAAAATTTGTACTTGTGGGTGCTGGTGAACTTACTGTTTGTTGACCGAAAGACTCGTTGAATTCCAAAGTACTGCTCACGGTATCTAGGTCACCAGTAAACAAGAGAACAAAATGGTCATTTTCCTCTGAATTTTCACACTGTAAGATATCAGTCAATAGTTCACAGTTAGGAGTACCACTTGATGGAATTTCACAGGATCTTGGAGGTGCATTTGTGCACGAAATATGCGATTGTTCACTGAGCGGTGAAATACCATTCGCCATAGTAGCCGCCATTTTTTTTCAAACAAATTAACTTACATGTTTGATTTTTTCAACACTATTACCCTCCATGGATCAAAGGAATACGAGTGTCGTTCAATACGTAATGCAACATACAGGTTATCACAATAAATGTAGAAGTATTTAAATTTATTTTTTAACAATTGGAAAGTTCTATTGAGGAACCTCTTATTACAGAAAACCCCATGCTTTTTCCTATTGTTCTCGCAAAGGAATTCACTTTCAAAGTATGCATAGTCACTACACTGAGCTGATAACTGTTTAAAAATGATCTCTGCCAAGAAGATGAAAATGAGGGTGTATGTTTGTTTGTTTATTGTTGTTTAACGTCCCTCTTGAGAATTTTTCACTCATATGGAGGGTGTATTAAAAAAGATTAACTCTAGATATTAAAAAAAAATTACCTTCGTTTTATGTTTGTTTTAGAAAGTACTAAAGACTTAGTCTATTTGCATCAGATTTGTTGAAAAAGAAAATGCTGAAAAAGTGAAATCTACATTTTTCCATTACAATTAAGAAAATAGTAAATGAGAAACCGATTAATGTAAGAAATTGATATATCATGCATGCATTGCGAAATTTTTCTCTGAAATTTTGCAATGCACCATGATACATTTAGCCCTCACGATACACAGCCGTAGTGTTGGTCAAGTGATAGTGATCAGTTTCCCAGTATCCTGATAACCCAGGATGTAGATGCAATTCTGTAGTTTGGATCCCAAGTTCGACTTCTGATGTGGTTAAAATTCCTGACAATTGTCATTATTTGTATTGGGTGTCATGACCATGCACTGGGAGTAACCGATGAGAATTAAAATGTCTGGATGTTTCTAGATTAGTGTCTTTAAATGTGCATGTAGTTGTGAAAGATTAAGAAATGATGCTCAGACAAGTTCGTTCATTGTTGGACAGATACATAGCTAGGTGAAAGAGTTAACGTTTTAGAGCTCTTGGGCCTGGGTAGGTTGAATCCTTGACTGGTCCAGTGCACGCTCTCTCTCTTTCCCCATTATACTATTTGATTTTAAGTGCTCTGGCTAGGCAACTTGTTATGAAATATCTTAGTAAAAGTTTTCCAGATTTATTAAACCAAACACCCTTAAATTTCATTATTTGAATGAAAAGTGTTTGAGGTAAGAGAAGGGATTCTTTTTGAGAGGACTGGGTTCTTTGTTATAATTTTCTGACACTGATTATCATTTGATTTTAACACTGATGATGATAAGAACTTATTATTAAACAATAAATGTAGTTCTGAAAGTTCTCTTGTTGGTTCCGTCCTCACTAACGGCCGCATCATCTAACATATTACGGCCTAATAGATGAATGTCGGTTTGCTGTTTAAGGTTGTTGCTTAAGACGGCAAACTTTTGAAAAAAGCTATACTTGTACTGATTATACTAATTACTACATTTTATATCAAACAAATCTCCACGTGTTTGTTTATATTCCAATTCATTCCAAAACAATTAGTTTAATACATATATCTTCATCGGAATACATCGTCTAGTGGTAACGCGCCTGTCTTATGATCCAAAGGTTTTGAGTTCGATCCCTACTGGAGGAGCATTTTTTTGGGGCATTTTTGCATTTTACTTCTTTTTTTCAGCCCAAATGACATGGAAACACTTAAAAAGGTGGAAAGGCCTCTAATTGTTCTCTGAACAATAGTTTACTAGTACATGCATTTTTTATGTTGATCTCTTTAAATTTCATAAGTCAGCACACAAAACTTCATTAAGTTTTGAAAGTCTCATTCATTTCATTCAGACTTGCCTAGATGGCCGAGCTGTCTAGCGCACTATTCCTGTACTACTAGGAGACAGATTCCGTAGGTCGGATTTTCAACCCCGGGCCCGAGCGGTATAGTGGGTATCTTTATAAAAGTAAATTTCTTTGTGCTTTCTATATTAATATTTCTTCACTTAGGACAGTTATGTTACTTAAAATGTTGTTGTAAAATGTGTTTTATAAACAAAATTAATTACATTACAATGTGTATCGGAAGCGATCCTCTATATAAAGCGCAACATATATATTATATGCATTAAACCTGTTTCCCCTGCTCACCCCAGAAAAGGGGGGGGGGGGTGAAAGAAGGGCTTTGATCCGTATGTTTTTGTTTTTTTCCCACGCTTTTTATTTAAAATCTAATTTATTTTATAAAACATCTCTGAAAATTGAAAACCGAGAATTGTTCATGAACAATACACACAGTCAATTGATGCTTGAAATTTTATTAAAATTTAAAACTGAATATTGTATTTTGACTATAGACTGAATGAATTATATTGATAAGAACTCGGATCCAATCGTGCTTCACGTTATTTCCGATCATGACAAGGAGCACTCGGCGGGTGTGACAGGTCGGCAGGGGATGCTCACTCCTCCATGGCACCTGATCCCACCTCTGATGTTTTGGAGGTCCGTGTTTGCTCTGCTCCTATTTTGTGTTGTTTAATGGACTTTTGAGCTTGAATATTGTTCGTTATCTCCATAAATTTCACTACATTGTGAGTGAATAATAATGAATAGAAATCATATTCCGTGCAATTCGAATATATAGAGGTAATGAGTTGTAATCACCAATAGCCTTATTGATAAAATGCAGCGGTAATGAACCGAAATTTCAAAGAAAAGAAGCGGTAATGAGTTGACATTTTTTTTTTTTGCAATGTAGCAGTAATGTTGAACTCCCTTACAAAGATGTAGAAACACGTATTGTATTTATGGGAGAGGGTCCTCTCTCCTGAACAAATTGAAAAAAATAAGCATTTTTTGCAAGAAAAAAAAATTGTTCAAACTACACATATACACTATAAATGAGTGAGAAAGGGTGCAATTCTTAGTTCAAATGAGAGAGAAAAGGGGGGGGATTAAGAGATGGAGAAGTGATTTTTTTCAAAGTAAGTATATAAATAACAGTTTCTGTAATTTTCGAGTAAATGTTCCTAGCTCACTTTCGAGTAAATGTTCCTTGTATAAAAAAGGTTATATCTCTAGTATTTCTTTTATAGCAATTTTTAAACTATACCACAATTTCATATACAATCTGTTTACTAAAAGTTATCAAATGACAAAATCGAAAAATTTTGTAAAAATGTACTATTTCTTGGCCTAGCAAAATTTAATTCTCTCAAACAAATAAAGATTAGGTAAACTTTGTTAAATACGAATAGGAATCCTGATAGTAAAACAAATTATATATATTTGTCGAAATGCGCATCTGGTGCATCAAATTGGTACTATATATGATTTACATATACCAACATCTTCAAACACTAATTTTCCTTCATTTATCACGATCGACGTTTCAACACAATCAAATTCCATTCATATGATTTCATATAATACAGAGTAAAAATCATACTAGTTGCACATTAAGTTACTTACTAATAGGGACTTCACATTGATTAGTTACTTTCGTCTCGTGTGCCTATAAATTAGATATTTCCCATAGAAGAAACATCCGCAGAACATGTACAGAGCATCAATGTATTTATAGAATTTCAAGTGAATCATTACTTCAAGATCTTAGGATTACATGTAGCTGTTTCAGGTCACAAAGTGAATCGAAAGTTCTTGTTGTAAAAGAAGCAACGGTCTCTCGTTTTCTTTCTCTCTCTCTTTCTCTCTCTAATGCTGGAGGTAGTGGTTCAATTGATTGGATACCATCGTGAAAGTTAAAAAAAATGAGTCCATGTCATGTGACCTTGAAATGAATGAATGTACAATGGAAAGAGGAAGAGGAGGAGTGTGATGTCATATCCGTTTATATCCGTTATTAATCTGGAAGTGGTGAACGTTAAACCTCTCAGTGCTCGGAAGCTAAACACTAAATATGATTCACAGTAAGTACTTTTTTATTTATTTTTTGTTGCAATTTTTTTCTGATCAGTAGAATAAATCATTTCCTAACTGACGATTGTCCTTCAAAAAAAATGTTGAATAAATCTTCTTTGTCAAAATTTGGAAATGACTCAGGAAAAAGTATTTTAATGTAATGCTTATGCTTGATGTGTTTTTCCTGTGTATGAGTAACACTTGTTTAAAGAGAGTTTATTTTATAGTGTTCTTGACGTTCCTTGTCACCGTGTGGATAATGCTTTACACTCATGTCTGCGGGACAGAAATGTGAGTAAACAACAAATATATATGAGAAATGATGAACAGTTCATGTATGCACACATAATGGCAATGCATATTTTCTATAGAAACATATATTTGGAAAAGACTTAGTGTCAGTAAGGAAGTTGACTTAGTTGATAAAGAAATCTATTTATAAATTAAGAGCCATTCTCTGTAATGACTTGAACTTTTATATAGGAGCTGTGGCACGCATAGTCTCAGAATTTCTCCAAACTCTCTATGATAAAAGTCTTTGATACCGTAAACTCAAATCAGGCAAAAATTGGTTGCTACGTGTCATGGTTACCATAACAACATGTCCTAAAGTCTGAAAAATGGCATTTTTCAACATCTTCAGAGTCTCTCAGTTAACGTTTGCAGCAAAGCAAACAAGTGGCAATGACTCTTTCTGAAAGTTGAAGGCCTGGTGTCTTAAATGCATGATAAACATGTTTGGTAAATCATCTATAACATACGTTACTATGGAAACAAAGTATTCAAAAGTAATAATTTTGTTCATTTAATTTTATAAAGTCATACACTTAAGAATAAAAACAATTATAGGTTGAAATGCAAGCAAATAATAGAGAAGAGATAATTGTAACATATACCAAGGACAAAATATGATATTTCTTATAGGTTTACAATGGTTGCCATAGTTTTAATACCACGAAGGGATTTTAAATTTACTCTCTTAGTGTTTTAATCTTACCCTATCTTTTTAAAAAGCATATTTCTATATAACTGATGATCAATTTTTAAAGGCCTTGTGTGACCCTAATTTTCACATTTAAAAAAATTCAATTTCAATTCTTTAAATAGTGCGTTGCTATGGAAATAAGGCGAAAAAACATGCATAAAAATCTGAAAAACACATTGTTTCCTTGGATACGTACCGTATGTAGATTCCCAAAACTTTAATGATTGATATATGTGAACAACTAACCTGACTTTCAATTTTGACTATCACCCAATCTCTAACTAGATGCAAAAAGCTGGCACATAGGGTCTAATATTGACAAAAACTTAACAAAATCGAACATTTCTCTTCTTGGTAACCATAGCAACAGTGTTGTATTTTTCAACAACCTTTATCAATATATGATATTCAACTTTAGTTCTACGAGATAAGTACTATTCAAGGTGATTCATATAATATTTTTCTTGATTAAAAGGTTATTAAATTCCTAAAGCAGCAAAAAAAATATCACTTTAAACAACTAGTACGTTGTTTCAATGGTTACATTGCAAAGTAACAATTAATCTCAATTTTTCTTATGCTGTCGGTGTTGCAAGGTCCTAAGGATGCATATGTGCCAGTCATGAATTTTATTGTTTTTCCTCACGATAGTAGCATTAACCCAATCATAGCAACAGATTTTGCATGGTGACACCGTGTTACCATGGCAACCATGAAAGTTATTTTTAGAATAATATTGCCAATACCTAATTACATGAGGTCAAGTATTTTTCATTGTTTTTCTAATGGTGTTGATTGAGTTTGTTCATGTAACATCTATCATTTGTGACTATAGAGCGTTTTTCAGCATTTTTCAGCATCTAAAATGTATTCCAAATGTACCCATGGTTACCACTTACTTAGAGATAAATTTTTAATAGTTGCTTTATAGCATAAGTGGCAACAAGGTGTCATGTTTTTGGGAGAATGGTTTGTTTGTTTTTCTTAGTCTTTATTAAGGCTTAATAAAGATTTAAAGTAGCTGAAAATCTCAATTTTTTCAACTTTTCTGGCTGTTACCATGGCAACCAAGACACATAGCAACGAAATTTTATTTGATATATGTTTCTAGTGTCAAGTTGTAATAATGGGCAAAGTTTCATCAAAATCGTTGACCATGCGTGACAAAGAAGCTTAAGTGGTTACAGAGAATCGCTATTAATATGTTACAGTGTCATAGGTCAGAAAGTCATATGCATATTCCAAACAAGATCCAATGACTAATTTACGCACCCAAAATAGCGCATTCATGCAAATCAAAAATCAAAACATATGTTCTAACATTTAAATCATCTACAATTAATACTTTTCTACTTTTACTTTTGTATCAAAAGGAAAGTAAATCGCATGTTTCAGCTAGCCGAGAAAGTTTTTCACAAGAATTCATTAGATACTTCAATTCCGCATTATAATGTTGTAACAGTTTAATCTCCTAACAACAGGTTCTCCATGATGAGAACTGACATTGTTGAATCAGTTTTGAAAATAGTAGATAGAGATTTTTTCCTAAATAAAAATATTGTTTATTGAAAGATTCATTGATGAACATTATTTATGTATAAATTTATGTTTAAATTGCATGCATTTTTGTATTTCAGAAATAATTGCATCCAAAGCGTTGCAGATATTTATAGTATACTAGCTTATGGATCAACTTGTTTCAACAGTTCTAGTAAGTCTCTTTTGTGATCTTGCAAAAAAAAAAAATTAAAAGTTATGTTAGATGCTAAAAGTTTTGTCAAAAATCTGAGTTGTGGTTGTAATTTTTTTTCTACAAAATTCACAACGTCATGTATCATTTTCTTAAAAAAATATCTTAATTAAACAAAATATTGTACTTTTAAGTCTCATTCATATCCGATACATGTTTGTCACTTGAAAAGGGTTTTTTCTTCATTCTGTTTCTGCTTGATAATGAAAGAATTAACATGCAATTAGATGCATCTACAATGAAGTGTTGCGCTCCTCAACCCTGATTAATTATACTCAAATTGATATCAACTGCATTTAATCATGAAGCGAACAGAAATGCAAAATAGTAATTTTTATTAATAACTTTCAACCTCAGTTTTTTTACATATATAATCTTTATGATTATTTACATCATGGTGTTCAAAACTTGTCTTTTAATACGTGTACAAAGATGGCATACAACATTAAACATCGAATTTAATCGTCTGTCAAAGGTAATAACAACTTTAAACTTTCCCCTTGGTCACAAACTTCTTAACCTGATATAGGACTTATTCACTTTTGGACCTTTTAAAGATACGTTTGCCGCTGAACTCTGACATCTGCAATAGTATTTAGAAAAATAGTCGAACTACCTGTTCTTTGGGTTTTTTTTCTTAGGTGAGACTGTAAACCCTTCTGTTCTTTGAAATCTAATTCTCTAATTCCTTTGTCTTTTTAGTTGATGATTACAAGCAGGATGTGAAAAATTGCTCTTCATGTGATTGGACAGATTCAACTAAAAAAGATAACTATTTTAGTTTCCGAATAAAGTACGGGTCAGACACTGTAGTAAAACTGGACAATAAAAAGAAGGAAAGCTGTAATTACAAGAAGGAAAATGTAATAATCGAATGCAACATGGACCAAAAAACAATAGGTATTTGTTTTGCTTTCTGCTTGTAAGTGGAATTGATAATAAACATGTACATAGAGATAATACAGCTATGTATTTCAAAGAAATACGAACACACAGCGTGCAATGGGAGTAACTCAATTCAGGACTTGTTTACGATTTCAGAACCATTAAAAAGTTGCATTATTGACCAGTGTCTTTCCCACCAAAAAGACGGGGAGACGAAAGATGATGGTAAATATATATGTAGTCGTTTGTCTGATTACTTACATACATAAATGTTGTTAGGATCTTTTTTTGTACACATTTACTATTTTTTCTGCGATTTCAAAAAAAAAAAAAAAATATTTGTTCGATCTTTGAAATTGTTTTCATGATTTGCAAAGCAGTTTTGTAAGTTCCCACTGATTTTGCTAGAAAGAACATTTCATGTTTTATTCATCTTGTAATCATCATGATTATAACCAGTTTTTTGAGACAGACTCTAGGAAATACACACGGATTACCTATACGATTCAATGATGCAAAGCCTTCTTGTGCGCTTAATGTGTGCTTCCCAATATCAAAATAATTTGTTTTTTTTTTCAATTTCAAACTTCCTACTAATATTACACGAAACAGTCACTTTCAATTATTAAGGTCTTCTGTTTCCAACGGAAGACCTTCTACTGATTCTGATGATTAAGATTATTCTTATTATTAAGGTCGTCCGTTCCAACGGAAGACCTTCTACTGATTCTGATGGTTAAGATTATTATTCTTTTTTTTCTTCTTTTTCCTAGACGCCAAATTTGAGACCTCAAATCTCGCTCATTTCTCAAAGGATTTTGCTCAGATTTGCAGGGTTTATAGACGTTACAAAACTCTATCAGAATGCTGTTAAACAGTTCAAAAAGTCACTTCCGCTTTTGAGTTATTTCCCTTTAAATGAAAATTTAGGAGGCTTCAATTCCAGACAAAGGCTCCGAGACTACAAAATCTGGAGCAGAAATTCTAACGAATTTTAATAATAGAAGGGTTGAAGTTGTGCACATCGGTTTTTGTTTTTCGATTTCTGTATTCAAAATGGCGCTATATAGGGGTAAAAAATTAGAACGCCTAAAAGAGCGAAAAATTTAGACATATTTTCCTTTGTATCTTTAAAACTAAAAATATTTTGATAAGACATGTAGAATAAAAGTTGTGCACAATTTTAAGTCCTTTCATTTGACACCACTAAAAAGGGGCTGGCCCCTCAAATTAGGGATCTTGAGTCCTTTAAAGTTTTTTCTTTATAACTCAAAAACGGTAAATATTTGGAAATTGCTGTCGTAAAAAAGTTGTTCTTTAACATCTTATTGATCTCATGAAAATGTTATTTTGTTCGAGTCTTGTGTTTTAAATGCGCCAGAAGCTTGACCCATTTACAGGTAACTGTTTTCATTCAGCAAGTAAACGAGAGCTCTTCATGCGTGTAACTAAAATAAACTTACTATAAATAATAAACCTGGCTACATTAGATGCTAATATTCTTTACAATAAGGTTCTTGAAGTGTTTTGTGCTTTATTTCCAAGTTATTTTTTGACAACTTTTCCTTTTATTTCTTTTTTTTTCAAAGTCGAATAAACCAGTCTACTAAGAAAAAGGAAAAAAAGATAACCTCTTCTTCTTATCATATAAAAACAAACAATATAGTGAGAAAATAAAACAAAACTTTGAAGCATTGACTATTCACAGCCATTAAGTGCACGCCTTTTACATTCACCTTGTGTGTTTACAATTATGTAACACCTCCCTCGATAACGCGTGGCAAAGGAGGTCACCGGGGATCAATCGGCGTGTGATCTAGTGACCTAGTCATACACAAAACAAATCATGGAATGGCCATTCCAAATTCATTTTGTAAACTAAGTGATGAGTGGATAAATATGTTGAATCTTTCAGTTTATTTCATAATATCTTTGATTAAATCGCTAGTGCATTTCATTTTATATTTTATTCGCTGAATTACAGGAAAGTTGCATAAATATTTTTATAAACAATTTATTTCTCGATATCGAAGTAATTGTTTGTTTTGTTTAAAATAAAATTCAAAATATGTTACCTTAATTAATTCCTACTAGTAATGGAACTTCTGAAACTTAAATGTACATGTACGTAATCTAATATAGTTATTACGTTCTTTTGTCGACGCCCTTAAAATGTACAACTGTATATATACCATGTATACAAAGCGCCCCAAGTATACGCATATCGAGCGTTTGGAAGTACAAAATCCCACATTCACACGCGCCTCCAAAATATGTAGAATGAGACATACATGCGTAACTGATTTTGAATATTACAAATTTATTAGACACCTAACCTTTAACAAATTATTTTTTTCTACTAAACTTGTTATTTATGCGAACAGAAGATAAACATGTAATTATTTATAGGTTCCCATTATTTTTTCTGAAAATCAGAACACATTTATCAGCTCTCTTAAGGTTTTACGGACACATACAATGTGCACGCATGCAAGTACAGAACATGCACGTTTTATAAGTGCATATGCAAGAGCGCCCCAAAATATATGCATATTGAGCGTTTGAAATACAGAAAATTCTAAATCCCAAATCTTTTTTCCCCATTATCTTTGCAATAGAATATCGGTTAAATTGAAATGATTTTATTGATTTACAGCATATATTAAAGTGAATTATAGGTCAGCTAAGTTGATCATGAGTTGTTTTTATACGGGTAGTCCTCCTGGCCAGTCATCGTCACGGTTTGTAACATCGTAATTACACAGGTAAATACTAAGATGTCAATCTATATATTTTCCATAAGAAATGAGTTAATGGGAGATGTCTCGTTTTCTCTGATCATATATTAATTGACAGCGTTTATGAACAGCTGTTAAAACACAGGCCTTTGTAAACCGGTAAATTTCAAAAAGGAAAAATCCGAGACATAAAAAACAGAAAATATAAATGTCTCTGGAAATAACATTGCCTTTATATAACTAAAATAAATTAATGTCCGCCGATTTTTAAATTAATCCGAACATTCATTGATGTGTACCTGTACAGGCAGTGTGTCACTTTTTTTAAAGCCTTCGTCCAAACGAACAATATAATAAATCTTGAATGAATTAACTAACCCCTTCAGTACACACACATTCGCCTACACCTGAAATCTAATCAAAATCAGATCTTTTTTACGGCCCGAAATTCTGCTAGTCGCTGTATTTCTAATCTGATTGACTATACATGTCCCTTTAACAAATATTCTTTCATTTTCTTCGGGACCTCTGCATCACTAGTCAGGTGCTGTACCGACTGAGCTATCCAGGCCGATATCCACGACCCAAACCACTACAGTTTTATTAACTAATATCTTCATTTTCTTTTCTTTAAATCTTTTTTATTATTATTATTTTTTTAAAATAAATTTTGTAACTTAATTATAAGAAATCCATGCAGGTGTTCCACATGTCAATTATTGTGATAGAAGTACTTACCATGTGACCTGATCATAATGCATTCATATTGGTCAACTCTGTGATGCATGGTATGTATTTATCAACCCTTTCAAAA
Source organism: Saccostrea echinata (assembly GCF_033153115.1). NCBI lineage: Eukaryota > Metazoa > Mollusca > Bivalvia > Ostreida > Ostreidae > Saccostrea > Saccostrea echinata. Next base: position 12,914,759 of record NW_026889764.1, read on the forward strand.
TCTTTCCTCTTGACCACATCTTTAAGTGTATTAAAACGTCAAACGACTTCATGTCAATTTTGAATATCGCTACCGCACGTGCATTCTGAACTTTGATTACCAATTTCATTATTTTCATCAATAATACATACTCTTTTAGCCTGTCATTTTCGGATTTTTAAAAACTAAGCTTCACACAAAAAATCACGGACTTCTTGTTAAGTTATAATGCAAACAAACAACTGAAGCATCTTGAACACAAGAAGGGTGGGTGGGGTGCATAACTACATGTATAAAATTAAAAAAGCAAAGGCGGATCCAGGGCTTGCGCGCCGGGCGCACGCCCCCCCCCCCCTCCGTTTGAATTCTGGGGACTTCGCCCCTGGAATGCCTGGATCCCCACCAGGGTTTTGTCATAGACCCACTGGGGGCTTCAATGCTGCCTTCCCCCGACCCCTCCCCTGCCTTCTACTTTGCCCACCGTTATGAAATTCCTGGATCCGTCACTGCAAGGGGCGTAATAAGCAAGAAAAATATAGCTTTGAAGGGATGTGATTTTCGGTATTGGTACTATTACTTATGATATATAGACAAAGACCTCTAGATCTACAGGACAGAAATAAAGCTTGAGCGGCAGCTCTGCTTTAAAACATGTATCTACTTTTCGGTACAATCATAGATAATTATAAGTATTTAGGAAATCCTTGCTACAAAGCACAAACACCATAATATTAAACTTGACATGTAACTAAAATTACTCCATCAATAATCCACGAACATACATTAAAAGGATTTAAAATAGTTGTAGAAATTAAAAAGCAATTTGGAATTTAAAAAAACTGTCGGCGAGTTTCTTATTGTTGCTATTGCGTTGAACATGCCATTTGATTGACAATCTCTCTATATATGCTAGGACAGACATCTCTACATGTTACTTTTCAGGGACGTAGCATCGTTTTTGAAAGGGGGGGGGGGCAGCCAGAGAAAAAAAAATTAACTTACCTGAAAAGACTTCAGAACCAAAACGAAAAAAAAAAATTGCCCAAAATCCTATTTCCTGGCGGAAGGGGGTGGGGGCAACGGGACTATACTGCAACAAAAAGCGGGGGCCAACGGGACTTTCAATGAACATTACTAAAGTAAAAAGTTAGGTCTGAAAAAAAAGGGGGGGGGGCTGATGCTACGTGCCTGCTCTCATATATAGCTCATGCTTTATTTGATCTGCAATATCGTAAGTTACTTGATTGAATACCTCGGAGTCTCTCTTATCCTTTCGACAGCATTTTAGTTTGACCAACTATACAAAATTTAGCCTTTTGAACAGTTGGCCTTAGGACTTTCATACTTCACATCCGAATTTCTTTGTGACAAGACCTTTTCTTGGGAATAAATATTTTTGACCTTGTGACCTTCATCTTGAAGTTTGACCCACTTTTTAAAAACATTAACCTTGGCAATAGCTTTTGAACGGTTGGGACTAGCGGTTTTACATTCACAGGTGTATTCCTTGCGATAACGCCGTTCATTGGATATCATCAATTTTTTACTATTTGACCTTGACCTTGGAGTTTGACGTTCTTTAAAAAAAATTAAAAGTTTTGACTTTTTACCTTTGACCTTAGAGTTTGACCTACCTTTGAAACATTTTAATCTCATTCATAACTTTTCAACGGTTGGTGTTAGGGTTTTCATATTTTTATATGTGTGTTTCTTGTGACAAGACCCTCCCTTGAGTACCGACAGTTTTGACTTTTGTCCTTGACTTCGGGGTTTGACCTACTTTTGAAAAAAAAAACGTTGACCTTTGCCATAACTTTTGAATAATTAATGCTAGGGCTTTCGTATTTCAATGTCTATTTCTTGTGACAAGGCATTCCTCTGGACACAGTTAATCTATCCTTGACTTTAACATTTGACTTGAGTATAAAAGAAAAGATTAACCTTTGCCATACTTTTCAATAGTTTGTCCAAGCGGTTTCATATTTCACAGTTATATCCCTGAGACGAGATCTTTCTTTGAGTAACATAATTTTTTATCTCTTGACTTTGACCTTGGAGTTTGATACGGATTTGAGAAACTTAAACCTTTGCCATAAGCTGCAATACCGGGGCATCAGTGTTTCACAAACACGTCTTGTTCAATATCCAAACTGGACAAAAACATTCACAATGAATCCTTAAATCATTGTGTGGAACCTGATAAATTATTTGACTCGATCTATGGTCTGAAAGAACATGGCTGAACTTATCCAGTCAAATAACTCACAGATTAAGATTTTTTCTTAATCAGGGTCTTATGGTGTTGATGAAAGGTCATTTGGATGAGTTTGGATGAGAAACTATAAATTCGTTACTGTCTTTTTCTAGTGAAACATTGTTGGTATCATGCAGAGTGTGACATGGCCTAAACTCAAGTTCAAGGTCACTAAGGACAAGAAATTTTGACTGGATGTATGGACCGTATGAACATGTGTGAATTTGAGAAGTCAGTAATACACAGATGGGGTTTGCTCATAACCAGAGTGTGTCATGGCTTTCGCAAGGTCATTTGGACAAGTTCAAGATACCCTTACAAAATTGCTTATAACCTTATAATATGGCATGACCTTGACTCAAGGTCACTTGTTCCTGCCTGCAGCTCCAACGAAAAACCTCTCGTTGCTTTGCAACGAGCTCGGCTCTAGTTCTTTTTTTTTCCTAGACGCCAACTTTGAAGCTTCATATCTTCCTCATTCCTGAACAGATTTTGTTCAAATTTTCAGTGCTTTTAGACTTTCTAAAACACTAATTCCCAAATTACCTTCTGTTCACGAGTTATTCCCCTTTGATTGAAATTTTAATGCCTTTGGTTTCCAGACAAAGGCTTTGAGACGGTAATAATTGGAGCACAAAACCCTTTGGAATTGAAAAGAAGAAGCATTGAAATTGTGCACATCGGTTTTTGTTTCTTGATTTTTGCATTTAAAATGGCGCTAGAGAGGGGTCAAAAGTTAAAACGCGGAAAAGAGCAAAAATTGTGACATATTTTCCTTTATATCTTTAAAACGAAAAATAATTTGTTAAAACATGTAGAATAAAAGTTGTGCATAATTGCAAGAACTTTCATTTGATATCATTTAAAAGGGGCTGGTCCCTAAAAGGGATCTAGAGCCCTTGAAAGTTTTCGCTTTATAACTCAAAAACGGTAAATATTTCAATATGGCTCTTGGAATAAAAGTTGTTCTTTAACACCCTATTGATCTCATAAAAATGTTAATTTGTTCGTGTATTGCGTAATATGTCGTAATATATAGGTAAAAAGCAGGTCCCGTGAACAGGTAAGCGTTTTCATTTGGCAAGTAAATCAGAACTCTGCATGTGTATAACTTATACAAACTTGCTATAAATAATATACTCTACTGTATTTAATGCTAATTTTCTTCTAAATAAGGTTTTTAACGTGTTCTGTGGTTCACTCAAATTATTTTTTACAACCTTCTTTTCTTTTTTAATTTAGTTTTAAAGGGAACAACGTCCTCAAATAAAGGAAGGAATTAAATGTATCTATATAACTACATAAGTAATATTAAACTTTAAGCATCGAATAATTAATGATCATTAACTCTACGCATTTTACGTTCCCCATGTTCACCTCGATGTTTTCAGTTATGTAACACAACCCGCGATCCCACGTAGCCGAGGTCACCATCGACCAGCCACCTGCGGTCATAAATCATGTAAACAAAACAAATATCTGTGAAGACTGTGATCACTTTTTAAATCCATTGTGTAGAAACAACGATTAATGAAACATGTTTTCTTTTTATTTATATTGAATCTTTAAGATAACTTAATCTCATCTTTGATTTAATCTTAATTCCAAACACTAGTGAATAAAATCATTTCGAATTTTAATCGCTTTTACCGGCCTGTTCACTGTCGACACAACAATACGATTAAAAAAAAATATTTCTTTATCCCGTATTCTATTTCAATTGCAATTGAAAAGGTGCTATGGCAAATAATTGCAATTAGTGATGGGAGTGTTAAGTATTAATACTTGTGTAAAGTATAATTTTTACTATCAGTCTCTTGTTTCTTCATCTAATTTTTCATTTAATATTAAATAAACTATATACATTAAATAATACTTTTCAACAAACAATAATTCACGCCTTCTTACAGCTTACATTCCGCTCTGTCGCTTTGTAACCCACTCCTCGTTCACACGTACGTGGCCGCAGAGATCAGCGAGCCGCGGTCATATCGGTGTTATAATGCAATGTGTACTCATGGCGATTAATGGAAAATTGGTTTTGAAATCATTTCGAATCTTACATATTATTTTATTTCACTCTATCTCACGCTTATTTTTATCATTCCTAACTCACTGTGCATTTATTCATTTCAAGTTTTATTCATTTTATATGCCGACTTAACCATGTTAACCATTGAGTTTGCTACAATTTATTTTTCTGTCTCATGTTTTAAACTGCATGTACACATGCATGATAATTGTAAGCGGAGGTGACTTTTTCAACTCTCGGCATCCTCACAATGTCAAGGTATTGTGATTTCGGAACCTTAATTGACATTGTGAGGATGAATTCTCGGGTAAATCGAAAAGTTTCACGGATACATACATACATGCATGCAAGTACAGAACATGCTCTTTTTATAAGCACGATCATGAATTCGAATGTACATGTATATGCAAGAGCGCCCCAAATATACGCATATCGAGTGTTTAAAACACAGAGAAATACAAAATCCCCGGTCTCTGTTTTAAATTATCTTTGCAATAAAATATCGGTTAATCTGAAATCGATTTTATTGATTTATAGCTTATTTTGAAGTAAATTATCGGTCCACTGAGTTGATAATGAGTTGTTTTTATAACGGGTACATTTAGGGTATTCCGAATCACGTTTTCCATTTTGACTGTGAACGATTTTATTAACAAGTTTATAAATAGTTGGTTGGTATTAAAGGAAAGTCAATCCTATGAAAAATCAGATCTACATAACACGGCAAGTCTATCTTCGATACAGCGGCCTTGACGGGGTTATATTTACATCACCTTTTTAGTGTATTGCAGGTCACTTCTGGGTATTTCGAATCACCAGGTAAATGGCTAAAACAGTCAGATAAGAACATTATAATTAATGAATTAGTTGGTATTGTTTACCAAAAGTATAAAAAAATAAAAAGAATTATTTTCTTGTTGATTGTTCTTGTTTATTAATTAAGTTATTAAAGCCCCCCACCCCACCCCTCTGTACACACTATAAAACAGCGTTCTCAGAGGCGGATCATGCAGAAAACAAATACCAACAAAATAATACTTTCAGAAATTACCTGATTGTAGATTGTTGTCCTGTAAATATAATCATGATAATTATGTAATCTTTTTTACCCATGTGATTTTTTTAATGCAAACAATTAACATTGAACTGTCATAATTCTACGAGTAGGCTACCAAAAATGAGATATAATGATGATAAAAAATTTGTGAAAAGGGATTAAACCAACTCATGTTTAGATATCATGATTATCAAGAATGACGTATATCACTGCATACGTGTACTCGTACATATCAACAGTGATCAACACTGGTACAGTACCGACCAGACACAACCTAATAGAAAGCGAACCCAGAGCGCACCCCCGGGTTCGCTCTCTGGGTTCGCTTCGGATTCGCTTGGGATCCGCTAGTGCTGACCCCGAGCGAACCCGGAGCGCACCCGTAGCGAACCCGCAGCGAACCCAGAGCGGACCCAGAGCAAACGCTGAAAGCGAACCCCAAATTCAGCAGCGGTCCCAGAAAGCGAACGCGCGTTCGGTGTTGCGTAACAGAGCTGTCAATCAGGATTAGCGATTAACTCATCAGCGCGTCGACCAATCAACATGCCGAACAGGTCTGTCAACCAGGATAAGTGATAAAATGCGTTGACCATCAGCGCATCGACCAGTCAACATGCCAGCTTGTAATCTAAACATTGTACAAGCAAAGCGTGTGAATGTACAATGTAAAAATTTTATTAATATGATTTTTTAAACATGATTTTATATTTATATATTTTAATTCTCCAGACAACATGCAATATTTACACATCTATTTTCATTATTTTTTATTTTTAAGATCTATTAATACATTATATATTTTTATTACCCAGGTAGCATGTTACATGTATATTACATATTTATTTTCTTTATATTTATAAAATCCATTATAAATAAATATACATTGCGTAAATTTATCAGACAATAAGTACTTTAATTCATAATAGAAAAAAAAGAAAATAATATAATGGTTATATCAATTGTTACTAAAAAAAAAAAAGAATAAAAAAAAACTGGTCTTCGATAAAGCATAGAATTTTAATTCATTATCTCAAGATACAGTATAAGAACATGTACGTGCTTTAATTTAATTTTTTTTTATTTTTTATTTCAATTTGCATGCACGTTTTAATTTATCCAGATCAACTTCGCAATTTTCGATCTTAATAATTGATCATGAAAAAAATTAAATGTACATTGTACAGTATAAATGTGCATTATGTCAATACATAAATTGGAGGAAAAAAAATCTCATTTTTTAACTAATATGATTTTTTAAAAATTAATCTTTCACCAAAATTTAATAAATAGCTTGATTTAAATACATGTATATAGGGAAAGATTATTTTGTCAATTCTAATTATGTATTACCACATGTAGACCTTACATTGTATGTTTTTTAAATTTTTGTAACTACTTGCAAGTCAGTCAAAAAAAAAAAAAAAAAAAAATGCTTATCACTTTCCTTCACGTCGATATATATATATATATATATATATATATATATATACAGGTTTACATATTCACGAGCCTCTTACATGTACAACATGTAATTTTCGAAATACTTTATATGGATATAAAAAAAATACCAGACGGATACGTTTTGTACTTGTTCATGAAAAGTACACGTAATTCCAACATTAGTGAAGTGAAATTGCAAAGATACCTAGATACGAAAACGTACATATTTTTTCATTACATACATATGTAGGTACCTGTATTTGAGCTGTGTATTGTCATAATTATTTAATTTCAACATTTTAATAATTATAGTTTCAAAGTGAAGCCAAGGTCAACACGTGGCGGTAATCATCCACCTGTTTCGAAGATATTACGGGTGCTAAGAGCAATTACGGTGTTGTTTTTTTAAAAATGACACTTGCTAGCTGGATGTATACTGTCTCCATGGTCACGGTATACCTGAATATATACTCCCCCTACATTTGATGCCCCTTAAGTTACATGTACCTCGTTTCAATGAGAAATTCAATTTTTTTTTTTGATTTTTGGAATTTGGAAGCGTCATAGTTGTTTGGTACTTTGCATGAAGAGTACATGTTCATGTAATTTGCTGCCACCTGAATGCTGAAAATCAGTAAAATATCTTTACGAGAGAGAGAGAGAGAGAACACTGTATATTATTTGAAATTAAATTCGCTACAGCCGGCCCATGGTAAATAATTCCGAGTACGGAGAGGGGTGGGGGGCTCATCGAAATAAAACAATTTTAAAAAAAATACACATCGGGCGTTATTACCTTAATTTCATCTACTTAATCATGCGAGTTTACAGTTATTGAATTCTTGTTTTGTTTGTTTTCTTTCTTGTTTTTATTTATTTTTAAACATTTAGAATTTTGTTTGTTAAGATGCCGCTCAAGTATGTTCATGTATGTAGTGGGGCGGAGGGGGTCATGAACCAGTAAGGAACACAAACTATTCAAATGATCATTTACGTGTATTTGAAAACAACTTAAAAAAATAATAAATTTTTATCAGTGGAACAGTTAATAGTGTTTGTTTGTTTTGGTTTTTTGATTGTTGTGGTTGTTGGTTTTTTTTTTATATAAGTCTTCCTTTAAACTCGCCTTATAAAACAATGATTTATAGCATGGAAGTAAATTATAAATGGTCTGTAAAAAGGAAACTCAAGTTAACTGTATGAGAATTTTTAGTGATTTTCACGACCTACATATACATATAATGGACGACAACCTAGCTTAAATTTAAACTGCTAAATATGAAAACTTAGCATTTTACGTGTACAATATGTCTCAGTTATTTCATAGATAAGATCATAATTCACTTGTTTGTCTTTCAAACATTTAAATTACGATCTAGCAATTGCAATTACAATTGGAAGTTCCAACTTATTTTAAAACGCATGGATTATGTAAACAAATGAATTTGAAAGCTTTTTTTTTTATTAAGATACTCAATTTCACTCCGTCCGATACATCGAAAATAAATTTAACACCTTTTCTTCTTTTTCGTTCGAGATATACTTAGCTTGTAAGTTAAGAAAAATAAAAGTGATAATTCTGCGTCGAATGTACGGTGAAATTCTTGAAAATTTATCAACGTTCTCCATATTGTCACTTACATGTACATGTTTCGATCGCCATAAAAACAGTAATGATCGATTTCACTACTGTATTTGGAATATACAAGGGGCGGGGCTTACTGGCGGCAAGATTAAAGCGGGGTCCGCTTCACGCATGCGTGCGTAAAGCGGACCCGGAAAGCGAACGCCGGGTTCGCTCTAGCGGACCCAGAGCTGACCCCGAGCGAACGCAGAGCGAACCCGAAGCGCACCCAGAGCGGTCCCAAATTATCTGAAAGCGGACCCGCAGCGGACCCCGAACGAACCCAGGAAGCGAACCCGGGGTGCGCTTTGGGTTCGCTCTGGTGTTAGGTTATGTTCGGTCGGAACTGTATCAAGTGTCAGGCCTGTAGGATGCAATTTCAGTTTGGGGGGCACAGCCATACATTTTCAGTTGGGGGCACTATCAACTACCAACAAACAAAAAAAAAAGGTCATCAGACGTTTTTATTGAGGGGGCACAAGCTAGAAGTAGCTAAATTTTCTTTATCATCTATATATCGGCAAAATTATTGGGGGACACTCCCCCCCCCCCCGTGCCCTCGGTTCCTACGGCCATGAGTGTATACCGGGACCCGGAATAGTCTTATTAGCTCTTGCTTTGTCAAATCATTGCTTTCATACCCCTTGCATTTATGAAAAACAATGTTGTAAAAAAAAAAATAATCTGACATATAACAAGTATGTAGGTGTGCAATTTATTTCGGCTGTGGGCATGTACACACGTGGTTCGAAATACCCCAAACTGTAGGGGGTTACAAATGCGGCCATAACTAGTATATTTTTGAGGTGTTATCAAAAACAATTAATACTCACAAAAGCTTATAAAATTGCCGTTCTATAGATTCTATCGATACCTAACATGCCATGTTTCATCCACCAACAACGCCACGACATCGATGAGAAATATTATGCAACGTTTCTACACGGGCATTTTATTCGAAAAGGATAGGAAGTTAATGAATTAAAACATTAATTCTTTTAGTTAACGCATTATGTTTACCTTTATCTTTATTTTTGTATGCAATAAGTATAGACCTTACTCATAATGACTGTTTGGCTGTCACACGTGTGCATGTGTCGTGCGAGGTACAGCTGTAAGGTAAATTACCGAGAGTCGCGATATGCGGGGTGATTCGACTGTGGTCCATTGAATTTCTACTAGTACATCAACCTGTCAAATCTAACATGGGCCCACATAATACGACTAAATTCGTTTCATGAATTAATTGGTTCTTAACAAATATATGTACATTATACAGTATCTTTTCTTTAGATCTGTTTGTTTATTATTTTCAATCACAATCTGTACAAGTATACACTAGACAAAATTGCTAACGCACCACTTATAATTCTTATTTGTGAATTGATCATTTTCCTGATTGGTACTAAAATATATAAAATATGCCATCTTTTCCAAAACAGTTGGATTGACAAATGTCTTGGTGTCATGTCAAGACCCTTAAAGGACCTTCTTGTCCGAAAAACCAATGTCCCGACGTGCACTGCGCACCGTTTTTGCCAAGATATGAAGTTGTGATTACCGATGGTGGTCCGTGATGTTGCGACGGGAACAGTCTCCCACTTAAAAATCAAATGATATACCCTGATTGACTACCATATCGCTTAGTAGTCATCGAGTGCCTTGTTGTCCCTACCAAATCCACCCAACTTCCGGTTGCCCCAATTTTGTGGAACAATCTTGAAGTTATTGCGTGGTGCTTACTTAATGCCGTCGATATCTATTGTAAGCATATTTATGATCGTTAATTCATTTTCAACAATTTTTCACCAGAGAAATGCATAATCTTTGAATTGTTTTAATTTTTCACAAATTTCTTCAAAGGAACCCCCTGCAGATACCATACTGGCTGCCTTAGCAGGCTCTTCTAGAGTCAAACGCCGCATACGGTGTAACTTTTTTTTCTGAGTTTTTAATTAGTACAAACATAAAGAACACAACCACAAAGAAAAAATTAGAAATTTATTCCACCAAAAAGGTATGGATATGATTTTAATTTTTGCTATGAAGTGGTTACGCTTCAGTAAACATTGCTATTATTTATCAGTTAAAACATTTAAATGTCTCATTTTTTATTAAAGTAACATAATTATATATCAAAAACATCATAAACAAGTTTTGAAAAGAAAGAAATGTTAATTTATTTAGGTGGTGCGTTAGCAATTTTGTCTAGTGTAGTTACACGAAATCCATGCACATCGGCGCTACACCTGTCAATCAAAATCACTCGATATTGTGAACTCAGTCTGGTGATACGGCAGCATTTCCGAAGTGATTCAAAATATTCTTTCGGTTAATTCTAATTTTTCGCGTTGAATAATAATATTTTGGAACAAAGTTGGAATTAAAGCTGGAGCTGCATGTTGTGAATTTATCACACCTGCAGTCTGCAGTCTTCCCTTCTTACAGGTGTACTAAGCATCTGTTGAGTAATGAATCAGAGAGCATAACATGCGGAACAAGTTTGATTGAGATTTTTACTTTTCCTATAAGATAAAATGATTAATAACATAATTTATGCATCTAATAGATACGTATAAATGTACATGTATAGCTTTTTTTAAACAAGAATCTGTAATTGAAAATGTGAAAGTGAAGAGTTTAGGTAATAGTTCTTAACAAATGACAGTTCATTCTTTCCTAGTCTCTATATAGCTTTTAATGACGGCCGTGCGCCCTCCCCTTCAATTGATGTCTTAAACATGCTTTTAAATTTTGTTTATGCATGTATCAAGAAATTTCCACAGGTACTTGTGGATAGGACCCCCCCCCCCCTTCCACACACACACACAATTCAACCCTGATGTTTGTTGGACATTTCTTTCCACAAATTATATTTATTATACTTATACATCATGTGTACCATAGGAAAAAAATCGAGTACAAGTACCTGTGGAAATTTCTGTTTGCCACCTTCCCCCCAAAAAACTGAAATTGCTTTCTACGGGCTTGACAACAGGTACTTGTGGACAGGACCCCCCCCCCCCCCCATATTCATCCCCGGGGCTTGTTGGACATTTTTTTTTTTTTTTTTTTTTTTTTTTTTACAAATTATATTTATTGCACTTATTCATCATGTGTACCACATGAAAAAATCGTGAAAACCCCAAAATAATCATTCCACACAAAAAATGTCTCACTATGTATAGTTAAAAAATTAATTTTTCATATTTCTTGATGAAAACAACATAAAAAAAACAACACAAAATTAATACCGAATTACATATAACTTGAATTTATCATTTGAATTTATCGTAAAGCAGAAAATCTGTTCTGCGGGCTTCAAGGCCTGCTCAGGAACCTAAAGATATCCTCATTTTCCAAGTCCAGTACAGAACGTAAAATAAATGAAATAAATCACACGATCACTGGGATGAACTCCAAGAAAGAAGACTCTTGAGGAAAAGATATTTTGATTCGACTTATAGACTGAAATAAACCGATATTCTCTTTTTGCCACTCTTTCCTGGTGCCCTGGGACTCTGAATGTAAGATCAGCATTTTTTTCACAGGTCCGTTGTACGGATTGTACGGGGGGGGGGGGGGCAGACTTTCTGAAAATAGTCTTTTGCTGTAGTTTTAATATGTAAATTTTGATTCAGTTGCTGCTTGTCCCCTCCCCACTCTTTGTTTCTCTACGGCCATACATAGGCAAATCCCAGCAAAAATGTAATGACCCCCCCCCCCCCACCTTCCAACACACATTTTTTTTTATTTTTTGAAAATGTGTATTGAGATAGGACTTAAAATTGGAAAACATTTTCTGTATATCTCTACATCGAAAAATATAAAACAAATATTTTTTTGTATTTCCTTATGAAAACAACATAGATAATTATGCATAGCTAATTAAATACTGAATTAGATATTTATCTTTGCAGACAATATGCTCTGCGTTATAGAACATGATGTGAAAGCGTATCGTTTGTTTGTTTGTATGTTGTTTAACGTCCCTCTCGAGAATTTTTCACTCATATGGAGACGCCACCACTTGCCGGTGGAGAGCTGCAAATTTTGTCCTATACTCGGCACTTACGGCCATTGAGCAGTGAGGGATCTTTTTCGTGCCAGCACCTTCTGCGACACGGGACCTCGGTTTATACGGTCTCATTCGAAGGACCGGTCTCCACGTCCCACAGTGGGATTCGAACCCGTGACGTAAGGATCAACTCCTTACTTCGCGACTCTAGAGCAGACGCTCTAACCACTGCGACACGCCGGCGACGAAAGCGTATCGTAATACACCTTGTAATCCTTTGGATTTTCAGATTTAAGGCCAGTGCGAAAACCCAAAGACGCCGAAATTTTTTTTATGCTACTGTAATCGAAGATCCGGGGGCATACAGTTTTTGTCCTGTCCGCCTGTCTATTTGTCTGTTAGCCTGTGTTAGCCTGTTTGTTCGCAAAAACTTTAACTTTGCCCATAAAATTTGATTGGTTTCAACTATTGCTTTCATATTTCTAATGTGTATTCCTTGTAACAAGGACTTTCTTCAGGTACCAACATATTTGACCTCTTGACCTTGAACCTGGAATTTGATCCTCTTTTGCAAAATTTTACCAAACTATAACCTTGGCCAAAACTTTTGAACAGTTGGTGCTAGGTCTTTTATATTTCACATCTGTTTCCCTTGTGATAAGTCTCCTCCTTAGGTATAAATATGTTTGACCATTTGACTTTGACCTTGGAGTTTGACCAACTTTTAAACAACTTTAGCCTTGACAATAACTTTTGAATGGCTAGAACTAGGGCTTTCATATTTCATAGGTGTATATCTTGTGACAAGGCCTGTCATTGTATACCAACAACTTTGACCATTTTACCTTGACCTTTGAGTATGTCCTACTTTTGAAAAACTTTAACCTTGGTTTTAACTTTGAACAGTTGGTGCTAAGGCTTTTTTATACCACATGTGTATTCCTTGTAACAATTAAGACCTTCCCTCAAGTACAAACAACTATGATCCCTTGACCTCGGAGTTTGACCTTTTAAAGAAATTAACCTTGGCCATAACTTTTAAACTGTTGCTACTGTGGCTTTCATATATATTTCACAGTATATTCTCTGTTCAAGATCTTTCTTTAGGTAAAAACATTTTTTTTTATCTTTTGACCTTGACCATGGAGTTTGACTTACATTTGAGAAACTTTAACTTTCGCCATAAGATACCATATGGGGGCATCAGTGTTTCAAAAGCACACGTTGTTCAGTATCCAAAGCAGTGAGTTGAACCTAATAAATTACGACTATAGAAATTATGATAATTTATTTCGAGGTATGGTCTAAAAAATCGTTTATTATACCTCTGTGAAAACTAGCTTAAAAGTGAAAAATCACTAATAAAATAGAATTTGATTGGCCGAGATGGTCACGTGTCCATCATGTTTGCCCTGCAACAAAACGTCGTGTTTCACGATTGTGACGTCACAATTAAACGACTGAGGAGTTAGATTGTTTATAGCGACGCTGCTAACTTTGTTCGCGCGGTAACAACAACTAAAAATTCATCAAAAAATCACCTTAATTAATGGAATTGCATATAGATAGTAGATTCAACGTTCTTTGTTAAAATTTTTGCACCCATCAAAATTCGTTTATGGAAATACAGCTAACATACGACGTCATGTGACGTCTCAGTCTAGACGTTCTAAATGTCTCGTGCGGTTTGATGAGGCGGATCTTAAATTAAGTGAACAGTGCGCTCGCCCCAACGGTCGCACCGTCAACATATTATCGTTGATTGATTGTGTCGATTTAAATGTGTAAAAATGTAATGGGTGCTGTTTGAATGTTACTGGTGTGAAAATCACACAAACTTGTCACGTAGGAATGCTTTTTAGGTCACCTGAGTCACTCAGGTGACCTATTGCTATCCGTTCTCGTCCGTCGGCGTGCGTCGTACGTCGTGCGTCGTGTGTTAACATTTGAACATTTTTAGCTTCTTCTCTGAAACCGCTTAACCAATTTCAACCAAATTTGGTATATAGCATCTATGGGTGAAGGGGAACAAAAATTGTGAATTTCATGGTCCCTGCCCCCCTGGGGCCTGAGGGGTGGGGCCAAAACCACCAAAAATAATGCAATCTTTAAAAATCTTCTTCTTTACTCCAGGACATCAAGCAGTCAAACTGTTGGCATCATTGTAATAAGCATTGAGCACTCTACCAAAATTGTGAAATTCATGGCCCCAGGGTCAGGGGTTTTGGCCCCAGTGTGGGGCTATATAGATCATATAGTGAAAGTGCCTTATTTCTTTGAAAATCTTCTTCTCTGCTCCTGGGTATTAAATAAAGTAACTAGGTACATAGTTATGAAGAGCAAGAGTGCCTCTTCCAAAATTGTGAAATTCATGGCCCCAGGGTCAGGGGTTCTGGTGTTAGGGCGGGGCTCTATTGATTATATAATGAAAATGCATTAATTCTTTGAAAATCTTCTTCTCTGCTCCTGGGTATTAAATAAAGTAACTAAGTACATAGTTATGATGAGCAAGAGTGCCTCTTATAAAATTGTGAAATTCATGGCCCCAGGGTCAGGGGTTTTGGCCCCAGTGTGGGGCTATATAGATCATATAGTGAAAGTGCATTATTTCTTTGAAAATCTTCTTCTCTGCTCCTTGGTATTGAATAAAGTAACTAAGTACATAGTTATGATGAGCAAGAGTGCCTCTTCCAAAATTGTGAAATTCATGGCCCCAGGGTCAGGAGTTCTGGTCCCAGGGTGGGGCTATATAGATCATATAGTGAAAGTGCCTTATTTCTTTGAAAATCTTCTTCTCTGCTCCTGGGTATTGAATAAAGTAACTAAGTACATAGTTATGATGAGCAAGAGTGCCTCTTCCAAAATTGTGAAATTCATGGCCCCAGGGTCAGGGGTTCTGGTGTTTAGGGCGGGGCTCTATTGATTATATAGTGAAAATGCATTAATTCTTTGAAAATCTCCTTCTCTGCTCCTGGGTATTAAATAAAGTAACTAAGTACATAGTTATGATGAACAAGAGAGCCTCTTCCAAAATTATGAATTTCATGGCCCCTTGGTCAGGGGTTCTGGTGTAAGGGCGGGGCTCTATTGATTATATAGTAAAAATGCATTAATTTTTTGAAAATCTTCTTCTCTGCTCCTTGGTATTGAATAAAGTAACTAAGTACATAGTTATGATGAGCAAGAGTATCTCTTCCAAAATTTTGAAATTCATCACCCCAGGGTCAGGGGTTCTGGTGTTAGGGCGGGGCTCTATCGACTATATAGTGAAAATGCATTAATTCTTTGAAAATCTTCTCCTCTGCTCCTGGGCATTTAGGTGATAAACTAAGTACATAGTTATGATGAAGAGGTGGGCCTCTTCCAGAATTGTGAAAGTCATGGCCCCTGGATCAGGGGTTCTGATGTTAGGGCGGGGCTCTATTGATTATATAGTGAAAAATGCATTAATTCTTTGAAAATCTTCTTCTCTGCTCCTGGGTATTATTTAAACAAACTAAGTGGATGGTTATGATGCATAAGGATGCCTTTTCAAAAATTGTGAATTTCATGGCCCCAGGGTCAGGGGTTCTGGTGTTAGGGCGGGGCTCTATTGATTATATATTGAAAATGCATTAATTCTTTGAAAATCTTCTGTGCTACTGGAGATTATTTAAACAAACTAAGTGCATGGTTATGATGCATAAGGATGCCTTTTCAAAAATTGTGAATTTCATGGCCCCAGGGTTAGGGATTCTGGTGTTAGGACGGGGCTCTATTGATTATATAGTGAAAATGCATTAATTCTTTGAAAATCTTCTTCTCTGCTACTGGAGATTATTTAAACAAACTAAGTTCATGATTATGATAGGCAAGGATGCCTCTTCCAAAATTTTTAAATATATGGCCTCAGTTTTTGGGGTTCTTGAGGAAGGGGGGGGGGGCTCTATTGATTATATAGTGAAAAAGCATTAATTCTGTTATTTAATCATGCTGCTCCTTAGCGTTGAGCTGATAAATAAATTGCTTAGGTATGATGAAAATGGGAGCTTCGAACAGAATTTTTAAATCTTGTGGTCCTAGGGTCAGGGGTTCTGGCATAATGGGGGGGGGGGGTGATAATATAGTGGAAAAGTGTTAATTCTTTGAAGTCCATAATTATGATGATGAGGGTAACTCTTCCAAATTTGTGAATTTCTTGACCCTTTGTCTTGGGTTCTGGTGTTAGGGTAAGGCTTTGTTGAATCTGTAGTGAAAATGCATTGTACCTGTGAAATTCTTCTCTGCTTCTTGGCATATCGGAAGCAAACTGAGTAATAGTTTAAATGATATAAGTAAGCTTATTTCTACCAGATTTTTGAACATTTGGACCATTTGTCTAAGCATTCTGGTCCTGGGCAGGGCTCTATTAATTTGTATTCTACTGAGAGGAGTTATTCCCCTTTGCTGTTTACTTTTGATAATTAATCACTGTAAACAATGTACTTGAAAGGTTAATAGAATAAGATAATTATGCAAGAATGTTTATCGTATAATTCAAAAAGTACTTTCTTAGTTTTAATAATCAGGTAGACCTGTAAGTAATAGATAAATAAAAATGAGACAAAAATAACTTATCTTATGAAAAGTTCTTCAAAGACCATAAGAGAGGTCAATGCTAGGGGTCTTAATATGGGTTTAAAAATAGTACCGAAGCACTAATAGTTTGTTAATAGTCTGCATGGTGATAGTGTTAAGTGGGGGACAGATTAGAACTTAATTTATGAGTTGATACTGAATACTAGACTAATTATTTTGTTGATCTTGATCTTCCTACTTCTCTTGCTTTAAGGCAATAAAGTTTCATCTATCAGTGTATTTAACTTCTAAATTGTTGTATTATACTCAGGTGACCGATAAGGCCCTTGGTCCTCTTGTTTAATGAAGCGAGGCTGTTGGTGTACCTGTAACTTTCATCTGTTTCATATCTTCCTCATCAAATACATGCTTGCTTTATTCATTGGATCTCCTTTTATAATTCCTGCATTGTGCTTAATTCGGTCTTATAAACAATTTATTATTGCATAATAGTAAGGGAGACATGAAGATTTCTTCGCCCATGAAAAATCACTATCATGCAATAAATGTAAAGTGTGAACTTGTCAAGTCTGAAACACACAAAAGGATATCGCTGATATCATGCAGAGTGTATCATTGCCTTGATGAGGCCCGTAGGAAGCAAATTCAGTTGGGGGAGGGGGGCACAGCCATACATTTTCAGTTGACAGTTGAGGGGGCACTACCATAAATTTCCTGATAAGCAAAAAAAGGTCATCAGCTACCAAAAATTCCTTGACAAGCAAAAAAAAAAAAAAAAAAAAAAAAAAAAAAAGTTATCAGACGTTTTTATTGAGGGGGTACAAGCTATAGTATGTATGTTTACGATAGTAATCTATATATCGGAAAAATCATTGGGGGGCATGCCCCCCGGCCCCCCCGTGCCCCCTCCCCGTCCCTACGGCCACGTTGATTAAATTTAGGGTCACTAAGGAAAGAATGTTTTGAGTGGATGAATGGTCTGAAAGAACATGTGTTAACTTGTCAAGTCGGTAACACATAGTACGGGTTTGCTTATAACCAGAGTGTGTCATGGCTTGATGCAAGGTCATTTGAACGAGTTCAAGGTCATCTACAGAGAAACAATATTCCTTAACTGTCTTTCTACTGGTGAGACATTGCAAGTTGATACCCCTTAGAAGATTGCTTATAACATTAGAATATGGCATGACCTTGACTCAAGGTCACTTCTTCCTGTTCGCAGCTCCAACGGAAGACCTACTCGTTGCTTTGCAACGAGTTCTGCTCTAGTTTATGGGTCTTTTTGTTTCTTTAATAATATATTTACGTAGCCCTGTTAACATGCTTAAATTTATAACTGATAAGACATTTTATGATTTTGATATTTAATGTCACTTGTTTTTATCTACATGTTGTCAATCCGAGTTTAATTCCTCCAATAGGTGGAAACGTTATGATAACAAATAATCTTATACGAAAGATTAACACATAAACATGCATTTCCCATAAACGTAATCTTGCAAATAATCTACTATTTATGTTATTTCGACATTATATACAGTCGTATGATTCTCCGACATAACTCCAATTCCCGCGGATCTTGCATTGTTCTTAAATACAACTAAGATCGCTTAGCACAATAAACTTCCAGTGCAGGTCTAATTGCGGGAAAGAGGGCGGATCGTACGTCATTTCTCTAGCAACATAATACGATTTAAACAGCAGTCAGCCGGTCATCTGCAGCATTTTGCTCAATGCTTCAACTGACGATGACTGAAAAAGTTATTAGGAATATGGAAACCCAAAGCAAATGGGTAATTAATTAATTTATTTATTGATCCCAATGAATTTATGAATATTGGGAACGAACTGATGCCTGTTTATTAAAATTTATTTAATTTAAATAGTTTATCACTATACAGAAAATATTTTGGGTATTCCCACGCTTGGAAAAAACGTTATATGGGATATTAAAATCCAATTCTTATTGATTTGTTGGAAATATTTACTTTTATAATTTATAACCGCTCAATAATTTATAACCGCTCAATAATCCATCCTTGACAAAAGGTTATTTGGTAGTATATTTCTATCTGATATACAGACTTGGGAGACCCACAAGTTGCAATCACCAAATTCATAGTAAAAAGTGTTAAACGTAACAGACATATGAAGACAACAAAAATTCATAATGTTCGAAGTCCATTGAAACAATATAAATTGTGAGCAGAGTAAACATGACCCTCTCAAAACAGAGGTGGGATCAGGTGCCATAGATGAGTAAGCATCTCCTGTATAACAGTTTGGGACACATCATTTGTGATGAAAGTACGCATGCAATTCTTTAAGAGATACGTTTTAAAATAAAACAGGAAAATAGTAGTTGTAACATTCATGAAAATAGAACTGGGAAATAAAAGCAGATAAGCTGAATGCATTTCTTTGAATTTTATCATTAGACTGATATTCTATGTTAGTAATTTATATATTTGTGTCAAAGCATCAGGAATAATCCTGACAACCCTCACACAGAGTCAAAATGATCACAATAAAACAACATATTTAGAAATTTTGTTGCAAAAGCCCGGAAAATGATCAAAATCGACTGAACTACAAAGAGCTCGTCTGTACAAGACTTCTAGCCACGGATCACAAAATTATTTTGATAACACCTAAATCAATAAATTGATTTAGAAGGTTTTTAGAGACACTCAAAAAAATTATTCAAATAAATGACCTATTGCCAACGAAAATACGTTATTTACCCATTTTCTTTTATCATTATTCTGATTTAGCAAAACTGAAAACATTTCTCTTTATGCTTTGTAAATGAGTATTAAACTGTGTAAAGAAAATCAATTTACAAACATGTATCTTTTCATAAACTTAAGGTAAATAAATGCTTGCTCAGAACTGGAAATGCTACTAGTTTTCATAGTGTAGTTATAAAAAAAATTAGGCCGATATATACAGGGAATTTCTTGAACGTGTGATTTATGTGAATTTTCAGGAACTGAGAACGTTGCTATTACAAAACAAGAAGATACCATTAACCATTCGCCTGCTATGATTGTTGCTGTGGTAGAGGGCTTCCTTCTTGGTATTATCAGTGTTCTGTTGGCAGCTTCCATTAGATCTAGAAAAACAGAACTTACAGTTTGCCGTCAAATAGCATAGTAAGTTTTTTGTTTAAACTTCGAACACAAGCGAATTGCTTTTTCGGTGACACTTAGTTGTGTATTTTTAAAGTCTTTTCATAAATATATATTCGGAATGAAAGTAATATATTTTTTGGTAAATTTCTTGATTTCTTCTTCAAAACTTTTAATTTGTGGTGATTTATTGTCGTCTCATGATTTTTTTTACCTGATACAGCATTGGGAGATGTTGCTCTAACTCATCACTGACGTCTGGCAGCCATTCAGATCAAAGACAAAATGTAAGCATGTACGCAGCTACTGTATGTAAATAATTATATCCTTACATAGGAAAGATGTCTTGTTTAATATTCACATGTTTTACCTGATAATATACAGGTATCAAGGTTATAAAAACTAAAATTGAGAGTTTATCTTTACAAAATCAGTATAATCACTTATTCGTCAGCTATCTGATAAAAAAATATGTATTTTCATATATAGACTGTAGTCGGAATACTCAACTTTTTATTTGAAATTATTGATATCGTTTACTTGACTGTACAAATAAAAGCAAATCAAATTGAAAAGAAAAATCTCTTCACATTAAAAAAAATAATTTTGCATAGTGATGCAGTTAATTCGTACAAAATCCATATCTCCTTTAAGAATTTGGAAATTGTAGGTACCTCCAACTTCATCTGAAACAACGACAAAATCTGTTTATGAAGACATTCCAGACAAAAATATATACAATCATTTGCACGAGAAACCGAAATCTTCGGCACCACCAGGTCGTTATTCAACCATGAAAGACTTTCATAACGCTATTCAGACAGAGAAAAACTTTAAGCCTGGTGCTAATAAAGATGATAAAAATCAAGAGAACACATTTCTGATAGCATTACAATCATCAGAAAATGTTGATGGAAAAACGAACCTACATGAGATGCAATCAACAGGTGCATATTTTATTCTTGAAAAGAAATGTCCGGAGGAAAAAAATATACCAAATAGAAATTAAATCATTCTTAAAATCCATGTAAAATTCATGTAAATACATTTAAATCTATAAGAAAGAAATGTTAATACCTCCATTGTAAAAGAAAACATTGCTTTATCAAATGATTAATACGTTCGAATTTATATTCTTGGAAAGTTAAGACTTCAGAGAATATGTACATGAAACCCCCTTTTAAGCAATAAAAAATCTTTATGTAGAGTTACATATACATCTAGCAAGCAATGATAATGAATGTTCTTAATGGGTTTTCCTTCAACTCATTGATTGATACAGTAAATAAAAAAAAAAAGAGAGAGCAACTGTGTATCGTATGAACTTGGTACAACGAAGTGCACCGTAGTTTAGTTT
This sequence comes from Saccostrea echinata, assembly GCF_033153115.1. Taxonomy (NCBI): domain Eukaryota; kingdom Metazoa; phylum Mollusca; class Bivalvia; order Ostreida; family Ostreidae; genus Saccostrea; species Saccostrea echinata. The sequence goes on from NW_026889764.1 coordinate 12,936,208, forward strand.
GTATTACCAATTTCATCTATTTATTTATTTATTTATTTACTTATTTATTTATCTATTTATTTTTTAAGGGGGAGGGGGGGCATGAGTACTGAAGGAATTGTTAAGAGTTAAGGGAAGAGAGAAGCATAAATGTTGTTCAGTGGATCATACATTTGATCGGTTAATGTAAATCATGTAGCATATCTAATGGTTATTAAACTCAAATAATTATCAGATTTATATATTAAGTATATATTGATGCAAAAATAATGAACAATCACTGAAAGAAAAAATAACAAATGTGAACACTGAACCTTAATCGCTAAACATAATTTTGTGCTTTGTCATAAATTAGTTCATTTTTGCAATAATTGCCGTTTCAGAATGTTCTAATCTGAATCACTAAATAAATAAAACTTACCCATCGATTGGGTTTAATGATAAATCTTCCTGAAATGTCACATATATTTATATTAAAAGAAGACCAATACATTTGTTTGACATCTTAATATTTTGAATTGCGAATATTCGTACAATTGAAAAAGAAAATTTTAAAAAAAAAAGTGATTTTATATTATCTTCATGAAATATGAAGATAACGAACAGTATTCAGTCTCGAAAATCCAATGAAAGGAAACCAAAGTTAGAGCAGAGCAAACACGGACCTCAAAATGTAGAGGTGGGATAAGGTGCAATGGAGTTGTGAGCATCCCCTGCCCACCAGTCACATCCATCGTGTGCTCTTTGTCGAAAAAAACGGGAAAATTCCGTAGACATAACAGTGTATAATTAATGGCCAGACAATAAGTATGGAAAACGTCAATCAGTATTTGACCCAATGATAGGTTCTATGTGCTAAAAAGGTCATTGTATCGACCCAAAAACTTATGAAATGATGACTTTAAACGAGACTGTTTAAATTCTTGTTTCATCAACTTGTTTCAATAACTTACCTCGTTTAAAAATTGTTCATACGTAGAGCATGCTCCTGCGTATCGAATCAACTGAGAGATATACACCCCATATGCAGGTGATAAGAGTAAATTGCTGCATAAGTAAGGGAAGTTGACGATTGAAAAGTTAAAGTCATCATGTTTATCATAAAGCTTTGTCGTTAGATTACCATTAACGTCTTTTTCTAATAAAATATCTAGATATGAAACATACGAGTCAGACCTTGTAGTATCTTTTATTTCAAGCTCACTGGGATATGTCGTGTCGACATATGAATAGAAATAATTATTGTTAATTGATAATTCATCGTCGATATATCTAAATGTCGAGTTGAAGGCCACAGGAAGATATTTCTTTGTTTTTCATGTTTAAGATTTTGAATAAATTTTGCTTCATGTGAATACAAAAATAGGCCTGATAACAACGGGGCGCAATCGGTACCCATGGGAATTCCAACAGATTGCTTGAAAACCTGGTCTCCAAAAACCACATAGATATTGTCAATCAGAAACTCAAGCATCTTTTTAATATCAACTTCAGAGTACTTGTGCGTACAATCAGAATATTTTAACAAAATATTTGCAAATGACCAATGACAAGGTAAGTAGATTTACAACTTCAATTTTTATTGAAAAAGCAGCTGTCAATGATTACAAAAATGACATGTAAAATGACTACAATGATATTGATACAATGCTGAGATCAATATTCCGAAATAAATATGAAACAAGTGAAGAAAGCGAACGGTAATCAATATTTGAAAAATCATATAAAGTAATCCATTCATTTTTTGGTTGCTTGTTTAACGTCTTTTCGAGAATTTTCAATCAAATTGAGACACCACATCTTGCCGATGGAGGGCTGCAATTTTAGATCTGTACTCGGCACTTACGGACTTCGATCAGGATCTTTATTTTGAGAGGAATCTTTTTTTTTCGTGCCAGCACCTACTGTGAGACGGGACCTTGGTTTATATGTTCTCTTCCGAAGGGTCGGCCTCCACATCAAACAGTGGATTCGATCCTGCGACGTAAGGATCAACTCCTTACAGCTCGACTATAGAGCAAATGCGCACACCACTGCGCCATGCATGCAGGTGACAACCTGTATTTTAAACAGGAAAAACACGGAACAGGTGCCTAGAAGGAGAAAGCATCCCCTGTCGACCTGTCACATCCGCCGTGAGAGCTAAGTATTGATCAGACGGAATAATCCGTAGTCATAATTATGTAAAACAATGGCTTCATCATTTGTTGAAAACATGTAAGTCAAAATGCGACCAAATGATAGGTGGTATTTGCAAACAAGGTCATTATAATGACAATACAATTCGAAATGCTGATTTTAAAGGAGGTTATTGAAATCCTTGTAACATCAACTTATTTATCAGTAGCCTGCCTCGGATCAAAAAGTGATCGTACCCAGAGCATACGTTTGGGTATCAAATACGTTTAGAGATATTAATATCATATGCAAGTTATATTGGAATATTACTATATGAATAATGAAAGTTGACAGAGGAAAAGCTGAAGTCATTTCGTTTGTCATACAATTTAGTCATTGGTGTGCCATTGTCGTTTGAAGTCAGAAAAAATCATCCAAATAGGAATCAGTTGTGGCAGACTCTGAAGTTTCTTTTATTTTGAGTTCACCAGAATTTATTAAATATTATGTTCAGTATAGATAAATGAATAAAATAATTGATTTGAACATAATATATTGTAGATACTGCAATAGAATTATCTAGACATGGTATGTCTACAAAATATTCAAGGAATGTTACCACGAATAACCACAAATTAGCTAAACATCACTTCAAGAGACTGTGACAATTGTTGAACATACAAATTGTAAAATCAGTAAAGGCGAACGATTCACAATAACTTCGTTTATTATAGGGTTTGCAAATCTCATTACAGGTTTACTAATACTAATTATTGTACATATTTTGAAAAATACGTGTATTTCATTGTTTTGTACGACAGATGACTCTTCACCTGATATTACCATAGATATTGCTGATGACACATACGCAGAGATTTATGATGTTGCAAACTGTGTAACTATCCGCAAGCATTTTAGTACTGATGTCTCTGGCATGGCATTTGGGGCCATGATCGATCCACCGCAAGTATTTGATGCTGTCAAAGATAATTGTGAGGGGTACATTAATAGTAAAGTATTGAATAAAAACAAAAGTTTTGCTTTTGTGTACAACAAGGAAGATGAAAGAATGGATATTGATAGAAGAAACAATCGATGACTCTGATAACAGGTGATATCCTGGAACAGGAAACTTTTAATTGGAACTAAAGTGTAGAATATCATTATCAAAATTATATTCAAACGAACTTAACCATATGTGTCTCCATATAAATTCATCCTTAAAGAATTATTAATTGTCATCTATGTTAGCCATAAATAGAAAAAAAAATAATTCCCCTAAAATATCAATGATGGTAAAAGTGGAACTAAGTGAAAACAAATGATACAATAAGGAAAAAATTAGTATGTTTCCACTGTCATTCATCCACATTTTTATTCAAATTTAAGGGAGCCGACTGGCTTTATTGTGTGAAAACTACTATAAAGAAACTCTTTAATTTTATACCATATGTAACTTACATTGACTTCAGTGTACCTGCCAGGTTTAGTGAAAATCTACCGTCTGGTTATTTTTGAGGGACCATCTCAAAATACAGGTACATTTACTATAAGATTCAATAGGAAAATACCATCTTTCGCCCTTCGGAGGAAATTATACAAATGCTACTATAGGCTTTTGCTCAAATTATATCATTTTATGAGTAATACTATGTTGTACATTTTATGCAAGAAACACAAAATTCTACCGTCTGGTTTCCAGAGGCGGCATCTCAAAATATCAAAATTCATGATATTTTCCTGTTTTTATCGTGTACTACAAAGCATGACAGATACCACAGATTTACATAAAAAAATCATAAAAACGATTGCGAGATTCTCAATTTCCTATGTTTAAAATTTCAAGAGCATCCATTTTATACTTTTCATTTTATGTCATAATTAATGACCCTCTTAATGAATTTCGGTTATTCAAAACGTTAAAAACACACCATTACGACGTCTATCTACCCATCATTTGAGAAGTCTTTTTCAAAATCAGTTATTTAAAAACGTGTTACGTTCCGATAAGTTTACCTGTGAAATTCGGATTAACCGTTGTTGACAAGTTCCGAATAAACGGACCCTGAACCCGATGTGTATAAACTACTAAAATATTTGTCAATGAACAGTGAACGAAAGAATTGAACAATGATTTATTATTTGAACTTTATCAATTTGATTTATGTATTGTAATTACAAAGCGTTATATTGTATATGTTCTACATAGGTACAACGTTATTAAGTAATTTTAGTGGTCAAAACCCGCTAACTTACAAATTAGATATTGATTGTGACGTTATTGGTATCTGACGTTTATACGTCATCATAACAACTTTTGTCTATAAAAGACAGCTGTTTTGTGTTTAGAAGTCAGTCTGCATTGGGTTGCGACTCCGTATACTTCGGGTGTAAGACAGTGGTATGTACAAACAGTACCAAGTCTATGTATACGAAATCATTAGTGAAGAGTCATTCAGAGTAGAAACGTCCTGGATTGACCATTGGTGCGTCATCTTTGTATTAACCAAATAACGTTGTACCAACCAAGTTTATCATTGTGCTTATAATTGAACCATTTGATCGTCTTAATAAATATCATAAACTTTACAACGTGTTATTCGTCACGGTTCTAGTGCAGATATTATAGTGAACTAAAAATTGGTCATTTCGCCAATTATTCAGTGGACCAAAAATTGGTCATTATTCCGATTGTATATAAACTTTGTGGATAACCATTTCAACCTTGACCAGTTACCAGTAACCAACAGCGGCCCACGATTAACTGATTAAGTAATAACCTTATACCCTCGGTTTCGTTACAAACGTTATTAGAATTTTTAACCTGAGATTTCTTAAATTTGTTAACTTTGATAAATTATGTAAAAATATTTACTTTAAAAGGGTAAATACGCTTTATTTATCATGCTGCGCGAAGTATTGCGCAATGAAAACCCCGATCGGTCCCCTTAAGTCAACAAAATAACATATTTCAGTGTGAGAGAAGACTTAAGTGGAATTACAGTAAGACTGACTTGAATTCAAGACATCACTTTATTCGCACATTTACCCCCCCCCCCCCCTTCCTCCCCTCATATGGATAAACTGAAAACCATTGAGAAACGAATTGATTCTTTCAAAATGTATCATTCATGGAAAATACCCTAGATTTCCATAATAATAAAGTGATTTTAATTTCGTTTTCATATAGAAAACATAATTATGAAAATAATCAAAATTGTATTGGTTCGTGGAAAAGTAATTTCGTGGGTAACATGTATATACAGATGATTTAATGAATAACTATGGTGACAAAATAATTGTCCGTGGAGATATAAATTCATCGGTAAGGGTAACCTACGAAATCCTAGAATCTTTGTCTCCCACGAACAAATATGATGAGTCGACAGTAATTTACTTCTCTGTAGCTAAATCATCATATTGGTCTAAACAAATTCGATAGTTATAATAATGCTATTCTACAGTTGTATTTGAATATTTTTAAAGTCTTTTCATACATATATCTTCATTTGAAAGTTATATATATATTTATGTTTTTAGGAAAGATGACTTGTTTAATATTCACATTTGTCACCTGATTATATAAAGGTATCAAGGGTATGAAAACTAAGATTGATTGAGAGTTTGTCTTTACTTATCAGTATAATCACTTATTCTTCGGCTATCTGATAGAAAAACATGTATTTTTCTATATACTCGGTAGTCAGATTATTCAACTTTCATTTGAAATTATTGATATCATTTACTTGACTGTGCAAATAAAAGCAAATCAACTTGAAACGAACAATCTCTTCACATTCAATATTTTTTTTTTGGGGGGGGGGGGAGGGAGGGGGGTGGGGTGGGTTATAAGTGTTTTCACACTGAAGAAATTGATGATAAGAGTTAAGTGAAGAGAGAAGCAATTAATACTGTTCACTGGATCATACATTTGATCGTTAATGTAAATCATGCACCATATTAAATGGTAATTAAACTCAAATAATCATATTTATATATTAAGTATATTTATTGATGCAATAATAATGAACTATCACTGAAAGAAAAAAAATACAAATGTGAAAATTGAACTTTAATCGCTAACTATAATTTTGTGCTTTGTCACTCATAAATCTATTTATTTATTTATTTATTTGCAATAATTGCCGTTTTAGAAAGTTCTAACTTGAAACACTAAATAAATTAAACTTTCCCATCGATTGGGTTTAATGAAATCTTCCTAAAAATGTCACTGTCACACATATTTAAATTAAAAGAAGACCAATTCATTTGTTTGACATCTTTATATTTTTTAATTGCAAATATTCGTACAATTGATATGTATCTTTCAGTAAATCAGCTAGTCTACGTCATCGAACTATTTTTATCAGCTCTACTAAATTGTTTTAATAATGAAACACAAATTAAAGGCAAAGGAATGAAATTGGTGTTTAATTCAGAGAAAATATTTAATGCATTTTCTTAATGAAATGAATGTATGCTAACATTTTTAAAAGTCCAAACAAATAGGCATTGTATTGTTTTCAAGAGATTGTCTCACAAAAACAAAGCAAATTAAACAAAAAAAAAAAACAAACAAACAATAAGTGATTTTATATTTGCTACATTAAATATGAAGATAACGAACAGTATTCAAGCTCGAAAGTCCAATGAAACGATACAAATTTGGAGCAGAGCAAACACGAACCTCAGAATTTAGAGGTGGGAGCTGATGCCCTGGAGGTGTGAGCATCCCCTGACGACCGGTGACATCCGCCGTGTGCTCCTTGTCATGATCGAAAAAAAAACTCAGAAAAATCCTTAGACATAACAGTGTATAAGTAATGGCCAAGCAATCAGTATGGAAAATGTCAGTCAGCATTTGACTCAATGATAGGTTGTATGTACTGACAAGGTCATTGAATAGAAAATAAAACTTGCGAAATGATGACTTTAAACGAGACTTTTGATATTCTTGTTTCATCAACTTGTTTGACAATAATTTGCCTCGATTTAGAATTTGATCATACGTAGAGCATGCTCCTGCATATCGCATCAACTGAGAGACATAAACCCCATATGCAGGTGATAAGGGTATATTGCTACGTAAGTAAGGTAAGTTGACGATTTAAAAATTGAAGTCATCATGTTTAGCAAAAATCTTTGTTGTTAGATTACCATCAAAATCTTTTTAAAGTAAGACATCTACTGTTGTGTCAGACCCTATGTAATCTTCATTTCAAGCTCACTGGGATATACCAAGTCGACATATCAATGTAATTAATCATTGTTAATAGATAATACGTCGTCGATATCTCGAAATGTAGAGTTGAAGACCACAGCAAGTGTTTTCTTCTTCTTTAATCTTTTTATGTTTTGTTAGCTTTGTTAAAGTTCATTTTCGCCATAAATTTATTGCTCTATCAGCAAGTTTGCAGTGGAGAAACGTAAGTATTAAACTATTGCATAGAATTTAAATAAATTTTATTGGGATGATATACGGTAACGGAATGTATACAGAATGTATATTAGATGCGAAAATGTAACTCTTCAAAATAGTAATTGAAATGTGGAATGAGAAACAGAACAATGAAGAAAAATACACTTCCAGAATCAAAAGTCTCCTTAGGATTTTTTTAATGGGGATGTAAACCACATATAATTGAGAAGGCATACTTAAAAACGATTAAGGAAGGATGTTTTTTTTCCTTTTTTTTTTTTTTTTTTTTTTTTTTTTTTTTTTTTAGAAAATAGGAGGAAATTAGATGAGGGAATTTATTTTCCGATAAAAACTGGGTTTTTTATTCTCGAGATAATGTATATTTAAAAAATTAGAGTGAAGATCTGAGAGGCAGTATATACTGTACATTATATAGCATAATACATGCATATAATACATGTACAGTGAAACCTGTCTAATCCGACATGCACTGGGAGACGAATTTTGTGTCGAAAAGAGAGGGTGTCGGATTGCACATGGAAGAAAGCATGGAAAAAAAAACAAAATGGGAACAAAAGTTAACGTCGGAGTTCATAGTGTGACGGATTGCACAGGTGTCGGATTAGACAGTTTTCACTATATATCATTAGGAAAATGGTATATGATATAATATTTTTCTAGGAATAAACAGTCTGTAATTCATTGTTATCGGTTATAGGGTGTGACCGGTCGGCAGGGGATCCTCACTCCTCCATGGCACCTGATCCCACCTCTGATATTTTGGAGATCCGTGTTTGCTCTGCACCTATTTTGTAATGTTAAATGGGCTTTTGAGCTTGAATACTGTTCGTTATCTCCATATATTTCATTTTACATTATGTTATGTTTCTATATCAGCAAGCAATAACAAACTTTCAGATGACCTATCTTCTGACCTTTAAATCATGTGCCGATCATTGATTACAATAGCTGTATTAATATAGCGCATAATATAAAACACCATAGATCATATGATAAGCCTGCAAGTTTTTAAACCTGATTAGATACATGTATGTTGTCCTTGTTTATTACGTCATTGTTAAAACCTAAAGTGGAGAATGCCTTCTCCATAAAATTCACAATGAAAAGTTTTCTTAGCTTTCCTTACTGGGTTCTTGCTTTGTTGGTTGTATATGTAAGATTGCTTTTTAAATAATTAATTTTTGTTTGATTGAAATTCTTGTATTTTAGAGATTGTATCCGAAAAGCAACAGATCTCTATCTTAGCTTAATTCATAATTCAACTTGTTTATTCAGTGACTCAGGTAAATTAGATATAAAATAATAAATATTATTGACATACATATTATAGAAATAGTGCATGTTTTTTAGGGTAACAGTTAAAATTGACACCCCAAGGTAAACCATTGTCAACCGACGCATCATGGTTTACCTTGGGTTGTCAATTTCAACTGCTACCCTAAAAAACTAGCACTATTTTTATTTTATTATACTGAATGTTTTATTGATTAAGTATGTCAGCAAAATAAAAAAAAATCGGAGATCGTAGTTAAGTTCACGTTTAGAAAGCTTTCAAACTCCCTGCTTCTTTTTTTCTCAATTAGAAAGCTTTGAAAAAGATTTACCGATCTCTTTATTGTTTGTTTGATACTCTGAGAGTCCTTTATCATCTAAAGTTTCGTTATTTCTGCACTCGCAAGTATTTTTCGTCTGTCGTTTGTTGTTTTTAATCAAGCTACATTTGATGCAAGCTTTGGTTGACGTCAAGCTAATTCAGCTTCACTGACGTTTTGAGAATTCTACGACGAACCGTACGCGCATAATTTACACGCATCTGACATTATCGTTGTGGTACCCGTTGTCAAGTGTGTTGTTAATACATAGAATAACATTACGAATTGCTAAATGCGTCTAAACCAAACAGATTTTTGTACTTAACATGAAAGTATAATAATAAATTATTATTCTCATATTGTGATTATATCGAAATAATTTAGCTTTGGTTGTAATACGTCATTAGATTGGATAAAAAATATTAGTTAAATCGTAGTTGAAGTCATTATTGAACGGAAATTGTTTTCTTTCTTTTTTTTTACATTACATGATAGAAAATCATATATTTAAGAATAAATTTAATAGCTACCAATTCATTCCTTAAATAGTAATGGACAAAAAGTCAAAGATTGAAGAGGTTTTTTTGCTTCTGTTTTTGTTTGCTTGTATTTTGTTTTTGTTTTGTTTTGTTTTTTTTTTTTTTTTTTTTTTTTTTTTTTTTATGCTAATGATTTCCGTTTGGTTACTGTGAATGATTCCATAAATAATTTCAGGAAGTGTTCTCTAGAATGTTGTGATAGACTCTGAAACAGAGGATAGCTATGTGCGTGTACAAATTAAATACACCGCTGATATTATTCTAAACTGGAACATAAGAAATATTCAGAATGCTTTTACTCAGTTAAAGATCTAAACATTGATTGCACCGTGGATCAAAATAGATTACGTATATGCATTTCTTGTGTCATTTCTTTAGTGTAACAGTGCAATTTCATGTACTATATGTATGAGAAATAAATCATCAATAGTTGAAAGAGCAACATAATTTTTAGTGTAGAGTATATACACTTCCATATTTCTAATATTCTGGGCACTTGTATAAATTTATGATGTCAGAAAAAAAAACTTTTGCTATCAACATTCATTTGCTTCTCTGTCGGATGCAAGCAAAAACTGAAGTAAGTCTTTTCGTTTTGCATCAAAACATAAATAAAATATAAATTGAATGCATCTGCGACTTTCAAATATTATATTTTATGAGATGGACGTACATTTTGATAACCATAAATTTTTTTAATCGTGTTTTATAATGTAATGTTTTTTTAAATCTAATTTTGAATTTATCGGAAGGGAAGATGTATTACTAGAATAACAATGACGTAATTATCGTGGCTTATTTCTGCCTCATTTCTGATAGTGATTTTTTTTTAATATAATTTAGTTTTTTTTGTTACGCGTCATTTGATTGGATAAAAAATAGTTTATTTCGTATAACCATTGTTGCCTACGGCACAATGACTTACGTAAAAAATGTATCAATCAGCTTGACGTTACTTTTAAAATATTTTAATCAAAAATGAAAAAATGGTCAATAACAATTTATTCCCAAATACTTTGAAAAATGCAATTAATTACACTCAATTACAATTACTTTTTTTCGAATACTGCATGCCTGTTTCAATTTAGCAAAATTTACAAAGCTTATATATAATATATAAGATTATATTATTAATTTTGTCATCATTATTATTATATATTAGCTTTTCTCAATTTTGAAAGACTATTTTTAGGGAATGAACTTTTACGATTCTAGAACTACTCACCATGTGAAAAAAAATATATTATAAATACAATTTGAATTTACAATGTTATGAATCTTTAGGCAATCTTCAGTTATAAGATCTTTTCCTTAAAAGAATATTCATCAATTCGTCAAGAACTGAATCTCTTTATCATATGCATCAATATCAGGATCGCTGACAAGTTGTATCATACGAAGTTGTCTTTATAGACAAACCATCGCGAAACAGGCCTGTCTACGTATGTATTGAAACACAAATTTATTTTAGATGTCAAATGAGCCATCCAGAAAAAAAGTTTTTAAATAAAAAAAGGGGATAGATTTTCATTTTTCAGGAATCCAGAATGGTACTAACAAAAGCCTTACGATTTACATTCATCATCAGATGATTACAATGGTAGTAGGTTAGTTTCTTATCAAATAATTAATGCGGAAAGCTACTTAATGTTTCTTAAATCAGACATAAATAAGAGATGTTTTCTTTCGTGGCATTTAGAATTTTCCTTTACAAGCTCTTTTTTTTTTTTTAATTGACATAAGTTTTATAAATCAAAGAATTGATTCGGTAAGCTAATTAATCTCAAATCAGACATAAGTAATTGATGCTTTCTTTTGTGGCTTTTAGAATTTCCATTTACAGGGTGTTTTTTTTTTTAAACATAAAATTATGTATATTTTCAAAATATGATCAGAAACTCATAATTTTGTATCTAAATGCATAGACAACTCAGTCTTACGGGCGACAGATGTATATATTTTTAAATAAATCACAACGCTTCAATCTTTTCCTAGACTTTTAGCTTTTGCAATCAAATAGGGAAAGTTGGAAAATGTTTTTCAATGTTCTTGATGTTTAGCAATTATGTTGATGACGGTTCCTATTTTTATTCAAAATTTGGTTGATGAATTAAAGACGGAATTTCATGAAACTTCTCTTAAGGCTTAAAAGTAAACTAATAATTTTTCAAAGTTTGTAATTGAACTCGACAGTATGAACTCGCCTGTATGTTAAAAAAAACTTTCATGTCGTTAAAAAGATGTGTTTTGAGGCTAAACGACTTTTCATAAAATTTTATGTCTATATAATAGTGGTCTGTAATTTTAATTAAACCCACACTTTTGTGAACTGGCATGAGGTGTTCTTCAGGAATTTGTTTAATAATTTTAATATCATGTTATAGGGATTAGATTACATTATACATTACTGAAGAAACTATATTGTTATGATATTTTTCTAGTCTTTTTTTACACGAATTATTTGTAAATTTTTATACTAGTTGTATTTTTCTGATTAAATGAAATTATTCATTTCTATATTGGGTGACTTGTTCTGTCTGCTTCATTAAAAACAAACGAGCTCAATCTCAACGTTCCTCAATTACCAATAAAGCATAAATAAGAACGTTTTTAAAAATGAAAATTGGAGATAACGAATAGTTATCAAGCTTAAAAGTCCATTGAAACAACAGGAATTTAGAGCAGAACAAACACAGACGTCTAAAAAATTCAGAGGTGAGATTAAGTGCCACGGAGGAGTAAGCATCCCCTGCTGACCGATCACACCCGCTGTGTGCTCATTGTCATGATCAGGAAAACGGAAAAATCCGTAGACAATTCAGTGTTTAAACAATGGCTAACCAATTAGTATGAAACACGTCAGTCAGCATTAGACTTAATGATAGATTGTATTTGCTGACTAGGTCATTGTATCGACCATAGAAATTGAAAATGTTGAATTTAAACGAGACTGTTGATATTCTTGTTTCATCAACTTGTTTGTCATTAGCTTGCCTCGATTTAGAAATTGTTTAGAGCATGCTCTTGCGTAACAAAGCAAATAAGAGATATAAACCCATATGAAGGTTATTATGGTATATTGCTACCTATAAATAAGGGACGGTGACGATAGAAAAATTACCACATCAAATCATAAAGTTTTGTTGTCAGGTTTTCTCTAACGCCTTACTCTAATAAAATCCAAATATGAAAAAAACCCAGCTGTCTATGATGTCAAAGAGCCTGGAATTAATTTTTTGTAGGGAATGATTGTGTAAAGAGTTGAAAAGTCGTGTATTTTAATGATATTGATTTTGTTTATATTTTGTGATTTCAAATTTTCTAAAAGTTCCTTAGAGTTTTTAAGTATCCACATCTTGTTTACACCACTTATCGAATATAATATTGTTGAACAATATTCCTGAAGTTTCTTCTTCACTGCTTTCAACATTTTAGTGAGGTGTAAAGAACGAGGCTTGATACATGTAGAACATTAACTGGAACCCGCCATGTATCTTTGATTGTAATAAAAGATTTTTATTTTGTTAAGGAATCAAGTATACGTATGGTAATTCAAGTTCCATTTGATTGTTTGGACATGTTTTAGAAGTATTTCCTCTTTAGAGAGGGAGCTATGGGTATAATATTAGTAATCTAAAACGGGCCAAAAGTTGTTGTCTAATATCTCAATATATTTTCTTGCATTTATGTTATTTTTTACAGTTAAATTTCCTATTCCTTTAAACACACACGACCCCAGATCATGATACTCAGATGTTTTCGAGATGGCTGACAAACTAGCTGCGCACTGTATTTTTCCTCGTCTTTTCTCCATATATAAACTTTATTTTTTTCCAATAATTATCTGGTTTTCATCACTAAACACACACGTAGGTGTGTTAAGGCTACACCCATAGATATCATACTTGCCTTTACAATATGATGTCATAGTAAGCTTTCTGGCGTGAACTTTAGAAATAATGATTTCTTAATATATATATATTTAAAGTTTCATTTCAGGCCCAAGAAATGAATAGAATCATTCAAAACATAATATGAACTAAATCTTGTCGTTTTTCGGTGGTATAAATAGCTAAGTATTTAGCACGGGGGTTAAATACCAAACCCATGACGTCATAACTATTGATCAAATATTTGCCGAGTGAAATTGAACGTGACGAGAATTCATGTAAACAGATATATGAAATGGGAGTTTTAAAGCATATACCATGAATGTTATGTGTAACTCATAAGGAATTGAAGATTAAGAATCAGGTACGCTGATATATTCTTATCATGTTTTCTTATAATAAACACAGGCAATGCCTTGAAATCTCGGCCGGCCTTTCCTCTGTCGCTCTATAACAACAAAGATACAAAAGTTCAACACAACGCTTTATACTTTGAAAAGTAATTTTTGCTTGTATCGAAAGTTTGTATTCTATATTACTTGGAAAGTGCTGCTAGAATCGTGTGGTTAAAATGAATTGATAATAATTCCTTGATATTATTTGTAAAATGTAAAAATTTGGTAAGGTTCATGCGAAACTTTGGAATATTTTTTTCTATGTCGGGAGAGTAGGATTCTAGCAGCACTTTTCATGGCCCAGTGATGTTTTTGCATAATTATTTTCACTAAAAAAAATGAATTATCTCCGGGGTAGTGTTGAACTTTTCACTTTTTCATTAAGGCAATTTTTCTATTTATAGACGTCACGTAATGACGTCGTAGTGGAGTGCTTCTTTTAACCTAAGACTCAATTACGTCTATACAATGGATAATAATAGTAGATGTTTTATCTGTGGCTTATCCGATTTATCAATGTTACATTTTACAAAAAAGTCTAAATTTGCCGTAATATGATCTTGGTACTGCCTTAACATACCTGCTGATCTGATGCCTTAACATACCTGCGCATTCATTCCATTCACGATCAACAGTTCAAATTCTTCTCTCCTAGCACCACTTACAGCGAGCTTTTTCGTTGGCTTCGCAAATAGCGACTTTTTTTCTTGGCAACCCTCCGTTTGTATCCCAGCCCTTGAATTTTTCTTTTTTATAGTTCTAGTACAAAATCTATGATTGCTTCCCTCATTTATAATACCTGTTATGTCTTCGTAAGTTCTTCGTCTGTTTTCTTTAACTACACGTGAATTTTTTTAAAATCTCTGTCTGTAAACACTTTTTTCTTCCCCTTCGATTTTCTACCTGTCCCGTTTCACTAAACGTTTTTGCAATACATGTACTACGTATTGTAGACCTAGGAATTCCTAATATTCTCTCCAATTCGGACGTATTTCTGTTCTCTTTATACACTTTTACAACAACACTTTTGACGGACGTATCTAATTCTTTCCCCTTCCGACCCATGTTGTTTTTACATAAATTTATCGACAAACAATAAAGCAGACGACAAAAGTATTGTATATACGGCATCAATTTCTAGTATTACAACACAAAGATAAAAACAGAAAGGGAAAATCTTTTGTCTAATAATAGTGCTCAGCCCTACTTTACCTAACATGCGAGAAAACGTAACGCGATTTGCGCGGAAGTGGCGAATAATTATGTCCCTTGACTGTATCATTAAGATTTACTACGTCTTACAATGCATCGTGACGTCATATTATTTGCTTTTTATCATAGAGAAACTATGCATTGTGACGTCACGTTTTAACCCCCGGCTCAAGCAGGGTGTAAGGAAATTTACAAAGCTCGTGTTACAAGCTACAATGGAAATATGTTGAATTACCGCTTGCAGAATTAAATCCCAGCTCCTCTAAATTAATGAACCTCACAAAGACAATGTTACCTGCTTTGTCAGCTTGGACCAGTACATATTGATCGTATAATCGATCTAATTCTTTATCACTTCTGAATCACTGAAGACAGAAGGATATTGGTTTTCATATTGTCCCTCAATCGTCGCTTAATCCGAGATTTCAATATCCACCTGATACTTTTAATCTATTCTGACAAAGTGTAAAGGTCTTTTTGTTCATGTTTTGGTCCATAGCCTGGCGTTATCCTTTAAAGATTTCATAATGCTTATGAAATTATGACGCCAATTCAAAAATCAGGCTTCCCTAAATTATGGTCCTTTTAAAATAAGTGATTTAAAATTCTCATTGTTAATCATATTTACTCACCAGTAACGACGTGTCCAGAAGGACTATAGTTGTGAAAAGAACAAGTTCGAGGATTATGTTTCAGATGTTCGATATCTAGGCACTGTAGAGATTTTTTTTAATACAAAACTAGAACTAGAAATTTGAAACTAGAATGTTTTCTGTTAATTATGTATGAATAATTAGAATGAAAGGAAAAAGAAACGCTAAGTAAACTTTTGATATTATTTTATGTTATTTTTGAATGCATTTTCCAGTAATGTTATTTAACATTTAAAATCATCTATAATCAAACGTTTATTAAAAAAGTAACCAAAATCTGATTTGATTTTGACTGATAATTCATGAGTTTTTGAAACACAAATAACGGTACCCCCCAAAAGTGACAATCGAAAATTCTCCTTATTTCCTATGCCTCGCTCCCGCATCTGTCACTACCTTTATTCTACTCTGCATGGGGTTCATCAGCGCATTTATATCTTTCACATAGAGTGTATAAAGAGAACAGATTCAACTCTTTCGACAAGGCAGTCCTTAGTTGGTCGAGAGTATCTTGGATATTCCGACGACTTCTAACCCTACCTTCGAGTTAGTCCCAAGATGTTCAACTGGATGACAAAGATGGATTCTAGGGAGGCCAGTCAAGAGGGTTAATGTGAATGTTTGCCAGAAAGTCTTGACAAACACTGGCCACACTGGGCCGGGGGTTAACATGCTGATAATTAGGCACGAGTAAGAAGAACGCCGACGTAAAGTTGACGGGCCCACAATTGCAAGCCAAAATAGCGCAATCGGTTTCTTTCAGTTCTTGGGTGAATGTACATGTAACAGTCATGATTGCTTACTGTATTAATAGCAGTTTCAGTGGTAGTGAGGTGGCAAAAACACAGACAAATACACAGGTGGTAGAATGAATAGCCCAATCTTGACGTGACATTGTTACGCGCCATCGTTACGTTTGGTTGGAAACCTTTCTAGTTTCTACCTGACGCCGGATAAGACGCTCTATGGTGAAAAAAAAATCCACAACAAACTGCACAGCAACCTGTCGCTGCTTTCTTCTTTCCTTAGGCAATGCAAATTCTCTCAAACAGAAACTTTAATTACTAGTAATCAAATCTTTTTATTTACAATATTTAATACAGTGTACAGAGCACTTAATTTACTCTTAATTAGGATCCATGGTCTGAATTCACATTGCATTGTCAATTATAAAACAAAAAAGAAGATAACATCATTAAGAGTAAAATATAAGGGGATTATATGTAATAATTTCAATGGTCTCATCATGTTATATAATTTGAACTATCTTCTTTAAAAGCATTCATTTTTTCAGTTTTATTTTGTATCTAATGCATACGAAGATCTAAAAAGTATACTTTAATATTGGCAGGTGTTCAAAATGAAATTATTTTTCCCGGATATAAACCTTACGATTCCTAAATGAATAATACTACAATTATATACAGGAAAGCAATTTTTTTCTTCCCTTTTCACTAAAATTCTAAAACATGAATCAGTAAAATATCCCTTCTACTTCCCTACTTCATGTACTTGTTTGCGTAGTATATTTGTTTGTTGTTTAACATCCCAAAAATTCGAGAATTTTTCACTCATATAGAGACGCCACCACTTGCCGGGAGGGCTCCAAATTTTGACCTATACTCGGCACTCAGGGCCATTGAGCAGTGAGGGATCTTTTTCGTGTCAGCGTCTACTGCGATACGGGAACTCGGTTTAAATACGGTCTCATCCGAAGGACCGGTCTCTTCTGTTTTGTGTGGTAAAGATTATGATGAAGAGCGGTAAGTTACATTGTACAAAAAGGGAGTAAAATAAATCATTACTAAAGAATGGTAAATTTTAAGAAGTATATGTACCTAGTACATACATTTCTTAGACTGAAAGTGAAAGATCTAAAGGGAGACTTTTCATCGAATGTTTCCTCTACATATATATATTATTTAGCATTTTTAAATCGTGTGTCTTTGTTAGATTTGCTGAAATTCATTACCATCTTATTTGTCATGCTCTATCAACAAGGTTGCAGTGGAGAAACGTAAGTACTTAACTGTATACGTAGCATGGAATGTGAATAAAAAATAATAAAGGGATAATAGACATGTATCCCATTAAGAGTTAACTCTCCTTTCAGAGTCAACGAACCTTAATATTTATATGTCGAAAGAAGTGGTATCAACACAAAAAACTGTGTTTGGGAAATTTGACTTTTTTTTGTATATCCTTGTAGGCATGAAGTAATCAAAAATATAAATAGATTATTTTATTGAAATATTTTATCATGACTTTATGCGACACTTAAATAAAATGCAAAATATAAAAATATATTGTAACTTGTGGCAGGAAACTGAAACTGAATCAAAAGTGTTTTCTGTTTCCGGAGATTTGAGGTTTTTTTAAGATTACAAAGAAATGTACATGTATGAGGAAGCATATGCATATAACATTTTGGAGAAATGGGGAAACTAAATGAGAGAATGTTTTCAATGAAAAAATAATAGTCAAGATTCTCCATGGGCACTGAATAAAAAAAATGTATTTGTGTGAATAGAGCTTAGAAAAAGCATTATATATTTATATATTTACATGTTAAATTCTGTATAAACTTACTAAGGGGTCAGACGTCATAGCGTGACCGAATCACACGGCGAGATGATATCTGGCCTACATACATGTATTTTTGTTACACTGAAAATGGTTTCGGAGCTTCTAATTTGATAGCGATGACAAAAATAAAATAATTGAAATATATATTAATTTTTTTTTCAATCAACAGATTTCCATTTGATATTCCTTCAGTATGAATTTTAAAGAATAGTTTGAATAATAGTCTACTTAGCCTGTGAGCATTTCTAGGCAGCCTACCAACTCTATGCTCGATTTCTATATCATACGCCGATATCACCTCTAGCCATCGAGCTAACTGGTCTTCTGGATCCTTAAACCTTAGAAACCATCGATGGGAACTGTGATCTGTTCTAACCACATATTTACGTCCATACAAGAAATGTCTAAAGTGTTTTATAAATGTCACTACTGCCAGGAGCTCCTTCCTTTGTCACACAATAGCTTCTCTCAGACTTGCTCAGAACTTTACTGACATAAGCGACTACCCTTTCCTGTCCATTCTGGATCAGAGACAATGCTGCGCCGATTGCATTTTGACTTGCATCGGTATCTAAGATAAATGGTTTACTGAAATCTGGATGAGTAAGGATAGGTGCTGAGGTTAACTTAGTTTTTAAAACATCAAATGCTATTTGACATTCATCTGTCCATGTAAAAGCAACTGATGCTTCTGTCAGTTTATGAAACGGTCGACCTATATCAGCAAAAGCTTGCAATGAATTTCCTGTAATAACTACAGAGGCCAAGGAAGGACCGTACTTGACCGTCTTGTTTACTGGTTCTGGCCATTGCCTCACAGCTTCAACCTTCTCTGGATCTGTCCCGACCCCGTCTTCTGACCCAAATATTTGACTTGTTTTGCAAACAACGTACATTTCCTGGGCTTCAGCTTCAAACCAGCTAACTGTAGCTTCTCAAAGACCTGTTCTAGATTACGTAACATTTCTTCGAATGTTTTCCCGTATACAATGAGGTCATCTAAAGAGATGAGGCATATCTGACACTGTAGTCCCGACAACACATTCTCCATAACACGTTCAAACGTTGCCGGGGCAGTACAAAGCCCAAACGGCATGACATTGAACTCACAAAAACCTTGCCGGGTTGCAAACGTCGTCTTATGCTTATCGCTTGGATCTGGTTCTACCTGCCAGTATCCAGCATTGAGATCTAAAGTACTGAACCACTTTGCCCCCTTCAGCTGATTAAGTGACTCGTCGATACTGGGAAGGGGATAGGCGTCTTTGATAGTGACATTGTTCAAGCGCCTATAGTCCACACAGAACCCTTTACATCCGTCCTTCTTCATCAACAAGACTATTGCCGATGACCAGGCGCTCTGGGAAGGCTCAATAATACCTCTTTTAGGCATGTCGGATACGTGTTCCTGAACTTCTTCATGCATATGGAACGGAAGACGCTTTGGTGCCTGTTTGATAGCTGGATGAGTACCTGTATCTATCTTGTGCTTAACCAGAGGTTCGACCAACATCTTCATCAGTCATAGAAAACAGGTCTGAGTACCTGATAAGTAAACTTCTGGCCTTGTCTTTTTCATTACTCCCAAGATTAGTAGTGCTTCTATCAAATAGTTCCTTTAAATGGTTTGGTATTTCCTTGTTACTATTTTCATCATGGCTGGAAGATGAAAGTGCTACAATCTCATTAACTGGAGGCAATTTTCCAACAACAGTTCCTGGCTGTATAGTGTTATTTGTGGATGACAGATTCATAATACGGAGTGGTACTGCCTCTTGGCGCCGTATCAGTGTTCTGGCTAGCATACCAGAATCAGATGTTTTGAATTTTTCAGATGGTTCCACAAGCCCTATCTTCACAGGGAATCCTCCATCCGGCCCTGCACAAATCTTGCCTCAGTCATTATTTCGGATTTTGGAGGTATAACTATTCTGTTGACCATTGCAATTTTGTACTCTTGTGCAGTACCCTCTATCTGAATAGGATGTTCTATACCCGAGATCTCAACTTTGTATGTACGCATATTAATGATAGCGTCATACTTAACAAGAAAATCTAAACCAAGAATTCCATCTACAGATAGATCGGCCACTATTATCTCATGCTTCAGAGTTGTACCATTTAGCACAAGTTCGATAGATGTTTTACCATATCTCTACACAGGATCCATTAGCAGACAGGACGTGTCTGTCTACCTTCTCTAATATGGAATGGTTAGTTCCTTGTATGTTTCCATAGAATACCCTCGATAGTAAGGAAACAGTGGAACCTGTGTCAATGAGTAGATAGGTATCCAACCCACATACTTTGGCAGTCACATAAGACCCTGACTCCTTAACAGAATGAACAATTCTAGAGTGTTCATCTGTCTTTTGTGTTCTGTCCTGGATCCGGTCATCTGACCTATGCTCACTCATGTCTCTCATTTTCTGTCTAGGATCTGACCGAAAGGTCTAAGCATGGGACAATCTCTTTTTAAGTGTTTGTCAGATCCGCATTTATAGCACCTTCTAGTACTATTTTCAGTGATTTTCCTAGTTTCATCCTTCATCTGCCTTGTATCGCGTTCCTTCCTTTGCATTTGAAACTTCCAATGTTTCATGTCCTTTATCTCCCTTTGAAGAGATTGCATATTTTTCTCCATGGTCTCTATGAATTTATCTATCTTCGATCCCTGACCTGAGTCTTGATCCATGCTTCTGACATTCTCAGTGCGACGTCTCTCCGCTTTGTAAAACGCTTCGAGATCAACAGCTCTCTGTATAGCATCATTAAAACTGCTAGGTCTGGACTGCTTGATCTTAAGACGCATCTCTGCATTATGCAATCCGTCTAAAAACTGTTCTGTGGCAAGGATCTCATGTACATCATCCGGTGCTGTAGGATAGGCTAAGTTCACAAGCCTCCTTATATCTTGTCCCATCTCTGGTAAACTCTCTGCTGCTTTTTGTCTCCTTTCCCTGAGCTGGGTCCGATACAGCTCTGTCTGGTACAGTGGGGCAAATCGATCCTGCAAACATTTGACTAATTTTGCATAATTCTGTCTCTCATCCCTGGGCTGATTACCCAGCACACCTTGTGCTAGCCCTCTAAGAGACGCAGCTAAATATAACCCATTTTTCTGTCTCGGTCCATTCATTCAATAGACTCTCAGACTCAAAATGAGACAAATAGTCATTCCACATACTGGAACCGTCATACGTCGCAGGCTTAATGAAATTCCTGGGCTTTGATCTCTTCTGATTTTGATTTGCATCTGTCGCCGGATGAGTGTTGATGCCATGTGCAGAATGCTGTCTTCGGTTTCTAGACCTATCATCAGTTTCATCACATGTGCATACATCCTCAGTACTTGCATCATCAAGCACCCTATCTGTCTTGTAAACGGAGTACTCGTCCATGTTTGTTGGATGGGTCTTGAGACGGGTGAAACATTTTCCTGGAGACCTAAAATCGCATAGACTCGTCTATCTCTCTATTCAGACTTTCTATTTGTCTTTCTATGTGTGATATGTCAGCCCGAAGACTTGACATTGTGAAAATAACAGTAAATTATCAAATATCATAAAATGTAACAAATCGGATCCAACCCAAATCCCGATGCTGCCGCCAATTTTTTTTAAAGTGTTTGGGTCCGTGAATTTGAGTATAGATCCTTAATCAAGACAATTAATTAAACAAAATAAACATTAGAAATGATAAGTGACAAAGCATGCTTGTTTGTTTGTTTGTTTATTGTTTAACGTCCCTCTCGACAATTTTTCACTCATATGGAGAAGCCACCAATTGCCGGTGGAGAGCTACAAATTTTGACCTATACCCGGCACTCAGGGCCATTGAGCAGTGAGGGATCTTTTTCGTGCCAGCACCTACTGCGACACGGGACCTCGGTTTATATGGTATCATCCGAAGGACCGGTCTCCACGTCCAACAGTGGGATTCGAACACGCGACGTAAGGATCAACTCCTTACTCCGCGACTCTAGAGCGAACGCTCTAACCACTGCGCCACGCGGACGACGACAAAGCATGTGAAAACAAACGAGTCAATATATACAGATGTAATAATAGGATTTCCTATCCTTAACATAAAAGCATACAACTTTCTTTAAACAATAATGGTATGGTCTCGCACATGGACAGGTCTGTGTCCTGCATGTATCAGTACCAGGACAGCTATGGGTCTCAAATCCGGGGTGGGTCCTGTACCTGGACAGGTCTGTGTCCTGCATGTATAAGTACCAGGACAGGTACGGATCTCCGAGGTCTCTGTCCTATACACAGACAAATCTTAATAAAAATTCGAGGAAAAGTAATCACAATTTTATTAACCTTCAAATACTATGACCCAGTATACTAGACACTGTATACTGTATTAATTATAAGCCTTATTAACCTCCGCCGTACCTCACTATTACGCCTCTTAGGACCTTCTACTTGAGCTCCGACTGGCAACTGCCGACTTTCTACAAAACGCTCATATATATACCCATATATACCCGGACTACCCTTGGCCGCTATCCTATCACACTACGATAAAGTCCGGCTGACGTAATAAAGACATCCCGAGCCCGATCTCTGTCACATTACAAATACCCTTGTGAACTGTTTTGCCCGAGCTCAGAATATAAAATATTGTCCAATTTAAGCAGTGTTGTTCTCCTTGAAAGAGAAGACATCTCTGTTGAAGATTACATAATGATGCCAGGCCTGTGGGACCCGGAGGGGACCACCCACACCTTCCTAATAATTTTGCCAATATATACTATACTATGAAAAAAGAGAGTAGTTTTCAGGTGTGTCCCTCAATATTTTTTTTATCAATATAAGGTATACATTTGCGGTAGTATCCCCTCAAGAAACGTCAGATGTCCTTTTCCATTTGTAACGAATATGCCAGCCCCCCCCCCCCCCCCCCCCCCGAAATTGCCTGTATGCTCAAAACTGAAGTTGAATGGCTACCCGAAAAAGAATAATCCATTGATGCGTCTAATCATCAAATCAGATATTTGTCGTTAATTTTTTATGAAATTATTTTAGGAAAAAACTGTGATTGAAAGTTTTTGTTTTCAAAATTCTGTCTGCTGCAAAATTCGTGTACCTTTCGTTTTTTGGATCCCGGGCAAAGAGAAAGACTTTGAGATAGCTAACCCAACTCAAATAGCAAAACAAAGTTTTCCTGATAAAAAAAGCGAATCTATTTTTTAAATCAATAGATGCTATTAATTTTACAACCCATTATTATACATAAATATAGTTCATTATTTTTTATTCACATATGAATATATTTTAAGCAAGGATTGCCAATGATTGACGAGTTCTAATTTGAAGAGGGCGAATTGCCCTAAGGGCAATTTTCTTAGGGATGAACTGTCTGGTACTATGGCTCATTCGTAACCCGAAGCCCATAGTATCAAGTTATGGTCAAACGCAACGTATATGTACATGTATTTTACAATGTACTTTTTCCACTGATAATTTCCGAGAAAATTCTAAATTTAAAATCAAAATACCATTGAAGTTTTGAACAGATATCAAATAATGAAAATCCTTGTATTTTTAAAGAAAAAATTAACCTAATAAATAGGTTATAAATAACAAAGTTGGAAATTCAAATGCTTCTCGGATTTGATCACGTGACCAACCAAGTGTAGAGACAAGTTATCAGTTACTCGAAAAACGTAAAACCTTAATTGTTAAGCATTATGATACTATGCGATAAAATAAACAGGATCATTTTTTTTAATTTTGTTTTTTAATGACTAAACAATGAATCAGTAATTGTTACTAGAGGAAATTATATTTAGAGGAAAACCAAGATTTTTAAGTTGGATAAGAATTTTCATTCACGAGTGGGACAGGATTTTTTAATATCTTCAAGAGTGCGAATCACGAGCAAAAAAAAAAAAAAAAAAAAAAATCAAAATGCCCTCTCTCTTAAGTGAAAGAAATTTTATACACCAAACTACAACGCGTATGAGTTAAGGCTAGGTATGGACGTTTCTATGCAAATGGAGTAATAGAAACGAATAAGAAGTATTTTTATTATTCATAGAAAGTTTTGAATGATTTTCTTATACATACTAAGTACCTACGATGTGTTATAGCCAGTACATATTACGACGTCATATTATGACGTCATTGTTCTTACCTACTGGAAGTAATAATACACATTAAAAAAACATCTTCTCCGCAAGGGATTACTCTATTTAAATTTACAAAAAAATTTTAATGCTAAGGAGAATATTCTAAAGAATACTAAAACTGCTGCACAAATCCTAGGCATTTTCTCATTTGATCGGAATTTGAGGAAACTTATACCGGACTGTATATTTTAATCCTGATTCGACTTAAAACTTTACAAATAGTAATTAAACAACTAAGCTGTTGATTTTTGTGCAGCAATATCAGCACTCCTTGGAATATTTTGCTTCTAAATATACCTTGTTTCAGTTATATAAAATAGAGCATACTCTTGCGCCAAAGCATTTCTATTGATATCCTTCATAATCCTGTGTAGTAAAGAACAATGACGTCATAATATGACGTCACAATATGTACTGGCTATATCATGTAGTGGGTACCAGATATGTATTAGAAAATACGTTTTAACTTTCTCTCCTTAATGGATACAGTCCTTAGGCATTTCAATTTGTTTATTAGCATAGAAATGCCTACACCTAGCCTTAACTCAAATGCGAAAATTTTTACTTTTTTGTTTAGTCCATTTTTGAAAAAGAGTCCTTTTACCTTTGTATTTTGGACCCGTCTTTCTTATTAACGTGAATTCTTATGATGATGAGTTATTAGCAGTTATTTTACTTTTTGAGCTAGAGCATGACTCAAAAACAAATAACAGATATATACAAGGCATGTAAGTCACACCATACAGAGAAGTTGAAAAAGTCATTGGAGCAAATTCAAAATGGTTGGCCTTTCCTTGTTAGACAATTACATTGTTAAAACTAGAATTGAGAATGCATCCTTTATTATACATGTACTAACAAGTGAAACATTTGATTTTTGATTGCAGACAAGTTGATTCAATATGGAACAAAGTCTCTGAAATCCTAGGTATAGATATTAGTTGTAGAAATATTGTTGTGGGTTTTATTCATGGGATTAACCAAAATACTTTTGTTTTGAATAATGCAATATCCTTTATTGCTTGTAAAATGTTTAAATATAAAATAAAATGTAGAATCCTGATAAATATTATTACACTTATAGACATGCTGATTTTTTTTTAAAAAATGCTCTCATAAAATTTCATCAAGTGATCAAACGATCTTGAAGCATTACATATTACTTTCATATTATGAGATCTTTTGCGTTAAATTGTAATGATTGTTCCCAATGCTTATTTTCCTTTTAAAAGTATGCATATGTATTTTTATTTATAAATATTAAATTATGGTCTTAGTATGAAGTATAAGAGGGTGACAGGGCATTCCTCTATACATGTTGCTAAGGGGTGTGTCGGACAGTACTTTGTGTTTGTTCCCCTTGCAACATACATGTATGATTATCTCCCTGTGCTTGTATAAATATTATGTCACTTTACAATTTATTACATTAGTTTACTGATTCAAAAATTGCTATATCATTTTTCAAGAAAAATTATATCTTCTACATTTTTATATTCACATATATTGCATATATATTTTGCTATCCAATCTAGGGAGCCCCTGGCACCCTCCTGAGGGTTATTATAGGGGGACATCTGCGGATGTCATTACTCCACGTTATCTTGTCATCTTGTTTCAATGAATAAAACATTATTAAATTCAATTCAATTTTTATATATGTTAAGGAATTTCATTTTTTTTTCACGTTTTTGCACTGGATCTCAGTGTTGATATAAACGTACAAATTTGGGGAGAACGATAAATGATTTGATAAGAAAATTTTACGATAAATGCATGCATGTGTTTTATCAGTAATAAAGCACGTAAAAAATTTAATTTTTTTTTTTAATTTGAGTATCCTGAAGCTTTGTCCTTGAAAATACATTTTGTTTTATTTTTGTATTTCAGAAATTGCATCCGCAAAGCAACAGATCTTTATTATAAATTGATTGATAATTCGACTTGTTTATCCAGTGTCTCGGGTACGTTAATGAATTTTATGAGGATAGAAGTGATTGACCTAAAAGATTAACAATATGGTATTATGATATTTTGAAATAGTTATTATGTTTTGGAGTTTTTTTTATATGATTTCCCTTGATTACAGTGAATAATTCCTTAAGCAATCTGAAGAAGTGTTCTCGAGAATGTTCAATGATAGACTCACCAGCAGAGGATAGCTATATTCGTATTCAAATCAAATACTCTGCTGATATAATGTTGAAACTGGAACATAAGAAGAACCCGAATTGCACTTATTCCAAAAAAGATGTAACCATTGATTGCATCATTGATCAAAACACATTGGGTACGTTTCTATATTCTTCACATAACAATATAAATACTATGAGAAATAAATTGTAAAAAATGTTGACAGAACTAGTAATTGCAGAACACGTCATACTTGCTTTATTCTGTGTATTTATATGTTAAAATTCATGGCAGAATGAACTCATAATTTATAACGAAATTGGTCACTCTGGGAAAAACAACATCATGAAACAAAGAATTTTGAAAATTGCTTTTATTATTTGTATGAAGCACTTCACTACGTGTGAAAGTCATGTGTAAACAGCCACTGAATCAACATTTTTATTGCATAATAAGATAAATGCTAAATGTCTGTTAGATGTAAAACAAACACTATAATATTTTAGGTGTCGGACTTTTCATAACAAGAAACTTTAATCTTTTTTAATTGTAATTTCAAATGTTCTTGAAAATTTCATTGTGACTTTAGTATGAATCTGAAAGGAAAAATTGATTACTAGAACCGTTAAAACAGTTGGGTAAGTTATTCAGACTGTTTTTTTTTATAGGAAAAGAACCAAGAAAAAATTTTTATGTTTTGTTTTTTTTAATATTATATAGAAAAAAATGTCTGAAATATTTCTTGTCATATTGTTCACAAACTTAGCAATATGCACAATTGAATTACTTATGAGGGAAAAGTTTTTTTCAAGTAAACTTTCCAAATGGAAGACGTCTATACATTCTGCAATTAATCTTTTTATTAATTGTGCAATAAGCTTGATTTTTAAAACCAAAAAGGTGAAGATAACAGTAAACGATCTGGAAACAAAATCTATAAACAATACAAATCTTTAAGCATGGCAGAAAACACGAACCCCCGGAAATTTCAGAGGTGTGATCAGGTGCCTAGGAGTAGTAAGCATCCCCTGTTGACTGGTCACACCTGTCGTGAGCTAGTATAGCCCTATTTTTTATCAGGTAGACAGAACATTCCATAGTCAAATTTATTATAAAAAGAAAGGGTGAACAGCAGGTATGAAATACATCATCCCAAATAAATTCGCGAGGTATCCTAAAACAAACTTTTCTTAAATATAAGGGATTTGGCATTACTATAATAAAAATATTTCTAAAAGAAAAAGTTATTTGAATTTAGAATATTAGAAATTTTAAAGCATCCTTCAATTACTAGATTTTCATTAAAATATTATTATATTAGTTAGTCACTCACAGGTGCATCTCTCATTATTATACATATATATGCATCAATTCCAGGGTCACTGCAAAGTTGCATCATTGGAAGTTGTCTTCGGGGAAAATTCATGGAGACTCAGACCTGTCCAAGTACGTATACACATGTACACCAATATTTTATCTTCACTTTAATCACAAATGAGCCTTCGAGTAGACTTTTTGAAAAATGGAGAATATTTTGATTCTTCAGGAATCGAGAATGGTACTGATAAAACCGTTATCATTTACACGCACCAACTCATCATTGCAATAGTAATAGGATTTGTCCTTAGATGTTCCTTCTTCACAGGCGTTTTATAAATCAAAGAATTAATGTGGTAAGCTAATTGAGCTAGGGAAAACTGAAGTCATTCTGTTTGATATACAGTTTAGTTATAAGTTGGTCATTATCGTCAATATAGGCAGTAAATCTTCATATGAAACAGATAAAGACGACTCTTAAGAGATTAATCTTTTCAGAAGTGTCATTAATGTTATCATTTATTAAATCCATTTTTTAACTGAAGATACATGTAACTATCCAAAAAAATGTTTTAGTTATCTTTTTTAGATAATGTATATATACGTACTGGTATTGTATTATTATTGTAATGTTTATAATATACTTATTTTTGTAACATGCCCTTTTAGATTTACTCATTTTTAATATGTAAATTATAAAAATAGCAGGGATCAATCTCGTAAGTAGAGAATTCGAATCGTTAACAGGGCAAAAACATCGACCCCCCTTGTAAACACCAGAGTGGGGTCTGGTGCCTAGGAGGAGTACGTTGGTGATATCGACCAAGAGCCCTCTGTATTAAACAGGAAAATAAAGTGATCCATAGGAAAAAAATTGTATTAAACAATGGCCAAAATGATTCGTTAGAAATTGGTCAGTCATAACACAACGATGGGATGTTTTTGCAAACAAGATAGTTGAAAACACAATTATTAGTATAAGTTATTAGTATAAATCTTTATGTTCAAAAAAAATTTTACAGGCAGCTCAACATCACAGTGAATATTTTTTTTTTATGAAGATCGTCCTGGTAGTTTTGACAGAGCTTTGACATGAAGAATAGAAGCGAACAATTTTTCGTTATTCAACTACAAATTTTTTTTTAACCATACACATATCGCTTATGTTTTGTCTGTTGTTGTTTTTTTTTTTATTTTATAACTTTTTTCTGAAAATTATATCACATATCTCTCTATAATATTTCTTACCAAAATAACCCTTTTTGTGTTGTTTGTACATGTTTATATGAAAATAAAATATTACATGTATATTATATGTCAGTGAGGGTAACATGAAAAATCAAGTAAAATTTTTAATGTTACCATCAACTTTATGCAATATTTGTTTTATTATATTGAATATCATATATACATACGATCCCAAAAATGTATGCGCATAGAGTTAATATGTATGAATAGTTCTATGTCTATGCTATCAAGAAATTTTCCAATTACTAGATGATATCACCTTAAACTGCCTTAAAAATTGGGTTTTATTATCAGACATTATCTTTGTTTTCAAACGTCTATTGACCCATCAGATACCACTTACCTACATGAAGGTAAAAATGATATTCATGTAACGTGTAAAGGACGAATATCTTGTTTAAGTTTAGATATCATAAATGTTGTTAGAAATTATTATGAAAGTGACCGCTTGCAATTGCAACCTTTAAGGCACCTGTGTATTTTATTTATTTATTTATTCATTCATTCATTTAAATCTATTTATTTATATTTATTTAAATATTATTATTTATATATTATTTATATTATGCATCAAACTATTTATGAAAAAGTTTCTGTTATTTTTAAAGATCTTAATCTAGTAATTAATAACTTTTTTTCCTGTCGGTCAAAATCTATGCAAAGTTTATGTTTATTTTCATTTTTCAAAATCCGACTTTAAATAAAATTTTCTGAAGACAATATGATAAGCAAAATTTGTCTTTTATTTTAATTCTTTCTTTTCTTAAAATAATGGTTTTTTTAATGAAAATATGAGGGAAAATAATAAAACATTACTGAATTTGAGAATCTGATGCATTAATCCACCAAACCCCCCAAACCCTGAAGCCTAGGATCATGAGGTTCATGTTTGTTTGTTGATTGACATTTTTAAGGATTATTATGTAAAAATGTAAACTTTTTTCTATTTCTCTTCGAGATGCCTAAAAGGATACAAAAAACTTATAATACATTCAGAAGAAGGTACGGTTTTAGCTTGCCCTTAAAATGTAATGTTTTAAAAAAGTTTTGAAACTGGCTTAAGTATTAATTGAGTATAAGACTGTGATAAATCAGGAAAGAAAAGGCAATGAAGAAGTACCATTCTGGAAATATGACGTCATCAATTTGATGCATTTCTCTGTTTTAAACAGAAAAAGCCTCAAAATGACCTATGCATATTTTACTCATCCCATTTTACTTTTTGTGCATTTTTATTGCAAGTTCTCTATAGCATGATAAAAACATTCTTAAGATCTACGACACGTATTAAGAATAACTTTTTTGTACATTAATTTTTATTTGCAATTGTTTACGTTTATCTTACTAGCCTGTGGTGATATTGAAGTCAGTTCAGGGCCTACTATTGAGTCCTTGAAATTGACCCATCTATTAGTGACCACAAAGCTACTTATATTGCTCATGTGATAAACAAGAAGATGCCTACCATTTTTCTTTGTTTGTAGAAAATATCTTAATGCTAGAAATAATCTTTTTGACTATCTTTTTCGATTTGATTTAGATATCATAGATGTACACCTACTTCTCTTGGGCAATGAAAATTTATTATTAGAGTTAAACAATGGCAATTTTGCTGCTGTTCACAAGTTCATAGATGAATCCTGTAGGTTTAAAAAGCATAACATATAAATATATGTAACTATTTTATTTGTTTAAGTTTTTGAAATTTTTTGCATGTCAATTATCATGTGTTATATTAAGGAGAGGAACTAGTAAGTTGATAGAACTTATTTCTGATCTTTTTGGTTGTCAATAAAATATGTTCAAAAACCTATTTCAAGGGTTATTTTCCGTAAGAAAATAGTATCCACTGTTTTCCGCCTCTTTAATTGTCGGATATTTTGTGTAAAATTCTTTGAAGAATCACATATCTCAAAATCTCTTTGGGCGATGCCTGTGGACAATATTATCTGAAAGAAACTTCCATTGAAAATTAGTGTCTTCTGCAACTTTTTAAGAAAATACGGGAAATTGCACAAGTTTATGACGTCACAATTAGCATTTAGAAGGTCATGTGAGACAAATGATTTGTATGATCTTTCTGCATGGAATGTCAATGATTCAGAAAGCATGAGTTTTAATTTTTTACATTACTTTCATTTTTAAGGAAAACACAGGGCAAGATTTGTATTGAAACCGTAGCTTGTTCTTCTGTCTTTTTTAATGCAAAGTAACTTTGCTTTGCTGTTTTGTTAGAAGAACAGAATGAGACATATAATAATAATATGAATTTTTAATTACATTTGGAGACTAGGGTCGTACCATAAAACCCAAAATTACCCATCAAGAACTTCCAGATCAGTGAATAAAATTCAGATAAACGCCAACAAACAAAATCGATGCTGAGTGACTCATATGTTAAGGTATTATAAATAATGATTTAAATATTCTAGTGTCTAAAAATTTTTGAAAAAAAATATTCTCATACAGTAATTTGTTACCTCAGAGCATGTAAATGTGTATTGTTAACTCCTGCATCATTCATTTTTATTTTTTTTTTTTTGATTTTTGTTGTTGTTGTTGAAATAAAACTCTGTGGAATAATTATTTTGACTCAGATATGACCAAAAGTAACACAAGTAACTTATTGTTATTGATTTTCTTGTAAAGTTTAAAAGATTGGTATTAACATAGTTATTACATCTTTTTATTTTGTACAAAAAAGAGACTTTAACACAACTAAAAAATTAAAATCATGAATCTTATGTTCTCATACTTATATAGCTTTTGCAGCTAATGATAACTTTTTAAAGCCACTTTCAATTTCTTTGCAAATATATGTCACTTATCCTCCGTACACCCCTCCTATATGTATTTCAATTTTACTGCATTTTGTTATTGGCCTGTATTTAAAAAAAATCTTTTTTGTCGACAAAAAAGAAGGGTTTTGAAAGTAAGTAATTTTTCAAGAAATCTTATGTCATTACAATTGTTGCATAGAGGTTTAACAAAACACACATACTTTTTTGCAAACAGGCAGGATGTGTTCTGCGGGAATTTGTTTTTTTTTTTTTTTTTGTCGTTTGTGTGTGTGTGTGTGTGTGTGTGTGTGTGTGTGTGTGTGTGTTATGTTATTGAGGGTTATATTACATTACAAGTAATCAAAGAAACTATATTGTTACAATGTTTTTCTTTTGGGTCTTTTTGGTCTTTTTACCCAAATTATTTGTATTTATTTTTATATTTGTCGTATTTTTTCTGATTAAATGAAATTATTCATTTCTACATTAATTGTGTGACTAGTCCTGTCCGCTTAATTAAAAACAAACAAGATCAAGGTACCTCAATGAACAACGAAGCATAAATAAGAAATTTCTGAGAAACTAGTATATTTTCAGCTAATTATATATGAATAGCAATTTCACTGACCGTGGTGATAAAAAATCATCTTACACCATCCAAATGCTATATAGCTATAAAATGAATGCAGGAACGATTTTCAATCTATATGTTTATATCTTTAAGGAATTGTTAAAGGAACGTACATATATTATATCGTAGATAAATGAGTTCGTGACTGGCGCCATACAATCAATACAATGTAAGCTGTGATTGCAATTGATTGCAATGTTTATAAAGAACATAAAACAACAAAAGTTAGCTAGAAACGTTGATAATTTGTAAACTTATCCTAAAATACAATTAAAAGACAGTATTTGTTCACTTGGCGCTGACGCCATTGGGGTTTATGACGTTCAAAAGCGTTATTGCTTCTCAATGTCGGCTCCCTATACCTTAATGCACTTTTCTTGACGAGGTACCCTGCTGTTGAACACTGACTGAAACCCATCCTGTTTTCATGAAAAACTGATTTAAAAGCATATTCTAAATAGATCTATATGCAAAAGATAAAAATTTCCACTTGACCATGACAGCTTAATCAGATTGGTGGAGTTCAATTTCGACTGCAAGCGAGTAACATTACTTTTTGCCGTGACCGACTATGAACATCCGGACCACGGATATGCGTCTCTCTTTTCTCTCTCTTTCTCCCTATTTCTCTCTTTTGCCATTTAAAACAAGTAATCTGGACTAACTGTGTCTTTCTTCGGCCTGTTCTAACATTTGCATGGTTTTCAATGTGATAATTTCAATAATGACAGAAAGACAAACACTCCTTTTTAAGTACAGCATTCTGCCTTTAATTGCAAGTACATGCAGTGCTGCAACTTTTACGGCTTGCAGATAAATTACAGTAGAATTCGAGTCTAAAATTATGACAACAAAACCCATAAAGAACAATTGTTATTTATGTTGTATTTTATTCTGTTTTTAGTTAGTTGCCAGTCAACGAAATAGTTAACTTTATTTGTATGAGATAAAATTTGTAATATGTGATAACATGTTTTTTTTTTTTCACTCTTAACGACTGAAAATATTAAAATATTATGTTAAAAAAAATGCTTTTAGTAGTATCAACATAATATTATTATAAATTTAAAAATTCTGCTAAATACAGATCACACCGTTTTCAAAAACCAATACAATTTTTATTGTCAAGAAGAATATAAGAAAAACCATTTTCAAATTTCTTTTTTTTTTAGTAATTATAACGGATGTTTTAAAAGGTTCAACATCTTTTATGTGCAATAATATGTTTGAACAATTTTTGTTTGATTTGACAAACATAAAGAAACCTCACAAGTTGAACAAAAATGAAGTTTAATATCTTGAACATCTCTTTTTCAAATAAATGGTTTCTGTATTATAATACATGCATCTAATATTTGCTGTTCATATCTCACAAGAAACATAAGACTTGCCCTTCAATTCCATAGTTTAGAATGCAAGCAGTTTGTGAAACCCAAGCTGTCCAAAATATGAAGCGCAATTTCCTGTTACCTAATAAACTCTTGAGTCGTGATGTAGAGATTACATAATTTGAACATCATTCTTTACATTGAACATATACAAATCCATTTTCTTGCTTCCATTTAAATCACCTTCTCTTAGATTTTTTTTTCCGGACTTTTCATTTAAAAGGAAAAGATAAACTATTTGATTTCATCACACCAAAGACATTTTTTCTGGTAATCTCTGCAAAGAGCTTAAGAAATAAAATGTATATAAAACAATCCGTAAAACTTTTAATTTTGAACCAAAAAGATTACATACCACATATTGTAATTACAAAATTTACTAGAATAATTATATAAATGTGCTAATCTTAGAATTCTTAATTTTGTATGTTAATTCAATTGATCTGCCTTATAATACCTATTCACTTATAAAAACTTTTAAAATGCTCTTTATATTAAAGCAATAAGTATTGTGATAGCCCAGTTACACATTAAATTGCTTCTTTCTTTCCATAATCCTCTCATCACTAGAACACCTTATCTTATCCCCCTTCAATGAATAAAAAGTCCGTAAAACAGTTTGTCGTGTGTTGCCACCTTTGTGACGTTTAATAATTTGTTTGAAATTCTCAAAAGTATTATTAACAATGGCATATAATTTTAGCAGACACAAAATATAAATATGAGAAATAAACCAATTTTGTAAAGGGAGATAATCCAAATTTCCAGTAATTACAACTTAGACTTAACAGAAAAATCATGATAATGGGTCTGAAAACGCTTAAAATATAAAATTACAACCAAAAATTTTGGCGGATTCGGGGTGGAAGGAGGTAAATAACAAACTTGAAAAAACGTCCGTCCTCCAAGGCTGTAGGTGGGAGAAGAGGCAGAGTGACGCACCGCGTGGCCAGAATTTCAATTGTTTGATTTTGATTGGTCAATCTTTGCCTCTCCTAAGACATGAAACAAAATGACTATTATAATACAGCACTATACAATATTTCAGACTTGAACATTCAAGGAGGACACTTATTGATTACAATAAAAAATTTTAAGTAAACTTAAATTTGTTTATATTAATGCAATAAGTATTGTGATAGCCCAGTTACACATTAAATTGCTTCTTTCTTTCCATAATCCTCTCATCACTAGAACACCTTATCTTATCCTCCTTCAATGAATAAAAAGTCTGTAAAACAGTTTGTCGTGTGTTGCCACCTTTGTGACGTTTAATAATTTGTTTGAAATTCTCAAAAGTATTATTAACAATGGCATATAATTTTAGCAGACACAAAATATAAATATGAGAAATAAACCAATTTTGTAAAGGGAGATAATCCAAATTTCCAGTAATTACAACTTATACTTAACAGAAAAATCATGAAAATGAGTCTGAAAACGCCACTGACTTTACCGCACTAGGGAAAGTTCAGACCCATGAAGAAAAATGGCAACACACATCAAACATTAATCATACCAGAAGTGAGAAAATTTACCTAATCTGCACATTGCAATATTGGTATAAACATATGTCCAATAATGCAACAAAACACCGTCTGTTCATGAGACATATAGGACAAGATAAATGTATCGATCTATTACAATTCAATTACATGTATAATAAAAAATTATTTTTTCTCTGGGTCTATGAGGGATAAACATATGCTCCATAATAACAAAGTCAGAAGATTACTGTTATAAGTGGATGCATTTCATATGCCCTTCTGAGTATTAACAAATGACTCAGGGACTGATGTGCCTGATAAGGGATAAACATATGCCCCAATATTCACAAAGCTTCACATTCCTCGCTGTCTTTTACCAAGTTCACACGTGTGTAGACTTTTTATCTATCAGCTTGAAGTATCAATAATAGACTTAAGCAAAAATTTGCCAGGTTAGGGATAGACATATGCCCCCATATTAACAATACGTCACACTGTAAATTTCATCGCAGTCTTTTTTTCCAAAGTTTATATGTGTGCAGTCTTGTCACCTACTAGCCTAAGTATTAACAAATGACTTAAGCACTATTGTTCCGGATGAGGGATAGTCGTATGCCCCCATAAGTTAATATTCGTGAAAATCACTTTGAAATCAAGATCCTCAATGAGTAACAAAAGATCTGCCCCGAGGCTCCATTTCCACTCAAGCATATACATGTATCAACATGGTGTCACATGTCTAATATAAGATTTAAATGCATCCGATTTCCATCTACCCAGGAATCTAATCTATCACTCATCCCCCTTGATGCACAGTAAGAGGCTATCCCAATTCGAAAGGAAAGTCCTTTGAATCTATTGACATCTAAATTACAAAACATGAGACTTTGCTTTAACACATTTGAAAATTCTTGCCTTGTGACTGCAATGTTTGGAGGGTAGCAAAAAAGGGGCCCATCACCCCTCCCTCTCATTTTCAAGTAGTGTTCTAGTTCCTCAATAGGACAGTATTTTAAAGAACTGCAGGAATTGATTGTAAGAGTAAAAACTTGACGGCCTGAATGTTTATAATTTTGAAAGTGAATCAAAACCTTACTTGTGACATTTGTAAACAATGATTATCAGTGCAAACTGATGTTATTTCTCCTATTCTGAGGAAGCCATGGAAAGCCAATAAAAACATTGCTTGAAATAATACCTTTTTTATATATGTTTGATACTGTATGTTCTAATGCATCACAAATTTTATGTAGAACTACTATGTTATTGGTAAACGAATATCCATTGAAGGTCTTGTTTTGCGACAAGAACTTAATAGTTTTTGAACAAGGAAGCAAGTTATTAATTCTATGTATATATGCTACTGATAAAATAAATGACACAACAGAGGAGGCTGCCTGACCTTCAGCAAATAAATAAGAGATAAACAAAGCCAAAGTATCCTGAGACAATGGAAGATCATTACTGATATTAAATTTGTTCACAAAATTTCTATAAATAGACCATACTTGTTTATATGCCTGAGTGGAAGCTGGTGCCAATGTTGAAGTCGACAGGTAATGCTGGCAGCTGAGGAATCACCATTAGTTCTTTGTCCATCCAAGGAGCCAGTTGACGGAACTGCTGCACCTTCAAATGAGACAAGCAGTCACATAGAATATTTTCTTTGGTACCAAGATGCCTAGTTTGAGACAAAATGTTAGACTGCAAACAAATGAGCACTGACTCTCCTACGAGATACATTATACGTTTATCCTTAGACAATTGCTTGTTAATGATATGCACAAGGGCATAATTGTCTGTGTAGAAATAAATACACTTGTTTTTAAAATATGACTCCACACCTTAAGAGCTAACACTATTGGATAAAATTCCAAGAGAGTAATATTAGATTTTTACCAATTATCATTCCAAGTCCCATAGAACCAGTACCCACCTAACACTGCCCCCTATCCAATAGATCCTGAAGCATCTGTATACAATTCCAATTCATTAGAATCTACCCACCTATATGGTAAGAAAACTGACCTACCATTAAATTGTTCCAAGAAAGCTAGCCAAGTATGCAAATCTGCTTTTACCTCTTTGTTTAGTCTAATGCGATAATATGCTCTTGTTATGCTAATAGTGGTATTGATAAGTCACCTTAGCAATGCTCATTTGCAATACAACATTACAAGCAAAATTAAGAAGACCAATTACTGATTGCATATCCTTCAAAGTAATCTTGTTGGTTGGTAAAAGCTCCTCAATTATATCCCTACATTTTTTAACTTTATCAATAGGTAGTCTTGCCTCCATCATCTCAGTGTCTAATTCATAACCCAGAAAAGTCATTACCTTGTCAGGACCGAATGTTTTATCCTTAGCCATAGGTATACCTACATGTATGTCAGCACAAATTGTTAAGAATGCCTCAAGTTTTTCTGGCATCCTGTAGCAGATTTGTCAACAATTAGAAAATCATCTAATATATGAGTCATAAATTTAATGCCTAATTTTTCTTGAGCTACCCACTGAAGTGCTGTACTAAACCTTTCAAATATACGACAAGAAGAACTGCAACCCATCTGAAGACATGTATCAAAATGCCATTGACCTTGCCATGTGAAACCAAAGTATTTGGACTGCGATGCATGTAAATTGATAATTCAAAATGCATTAGAAATATCTGTTTTGCAACAATATGATCCTTTCCCACACTGTTTAATGTTTTGAATAGCATCTTCT
Organism: Saccostrea echinata; assembly: GCF_033153115.1. Taxonomy (NCBI): domain Eukaryota; kingdom Metazoa; phylum Mollusca; class Bivalvia; order Ostreida; family Ostreidae; genus Saccostrea; species Saccostrea echinata. Next base: position 12,974,471 of record NW_026889764.1, read on the forward strand.
ACAGAAGAGTATTGAACAAATGACTCCTCTTCAGGTATGCCATCATTGACAGACTTACTTTCTGGATATGACAAATGATGTATCATACAGTATTCACCCTCTGTTTTCTTGCTAACTAGACCTAAAGAGGAACAATGTAAAACGGGCATTGGCTTTTCTTTGAAAGGACCCATAATTCTACCCAAATGTATCTCCTTCTCTAACTTCCTGCTGATAACCTTGGGTAAGACCTGTGCTGATATTAATGCAATATATTGCCGATTACCTATTCCATGCAGTTACACAGTCATGCAGGGATAAGGAGCCATCCCTAAATTCATCACCATCTGTGGACTACATATTGTGGATTTAATACCACCTTACCTGTCTGATCTTGTTCTTCCACTTTGATAGAATACTTACTTTTTGCCTCTTTTTTTTTTTTTTTTTTTTTTTTTTTTTTTTTGTAACAACAAAGCCATATCAACATATTGTTTTGACCAAATTTTAGATTTGATTTTGTCGGAAACCCTTGTCTCTATTGGCACTGAGGAGCTGAGGCACTGAGGAGCTCACAAATCCCGATTTCTTACCTGCATTTTCTACAGGTTGGAATTCAGTACCCACAATCTGTGAACTGTGTTCGGCTACAACACTATATACCAAACCTGAAATACCTGCATCCCCTGACTTATTCATTGTGTGACCATCCAACCCAGGAGGGCTAGCTGTTAAGCTGCTGCTTGCAGAGGTGGTAGCATTATTACCTCTTTCATCCCCCCCCCCCATATTATGAACAGAGATACTCCCCTGATGTTGTAGCAATGGTTTTATCTCTGCTAACATGTTCTCCGTGACTGACTTTGTTATGGTTTGGGTTAATGCAGCCAAGGTTTCAGGAGGTACACTGAGGGGTGCAGTGCTGGTATCGCTTGCCACAGCATCAGTGGTGGTGGGCCCTCTTGTTTCCTTTTGGCCATGGTGTGGTCTTTTCGCCTGACTTGTTTTGGGCTGCTGGCATAATGTTGGTAAACCTATAGAATTGTAAAATTGAGGCAGAAGTACATTTCCAATATTTAACAGGTCCGGTGTAACGACGAAAAGTGACCCCCGTAGAATATTGACCGGGGGGTCAAATTTCTCCGTAGAAAAATGACCCCCCGGTCAATTTTCTACGGCAAGTAGGGTCACTTTTCGACCGTAGAAAACCCTTCCAGGCCGTTAATTCTACGACTCCACACACGTTGAAAAATGACCCCCATAGAAATCTGACCCCCTACTTTTTCACTATATTTTATGATTAAACCTTTAGAAATGATGTGTGATATGCGTTAATCCGATGTTGGTAGGGTCGGTGAAGGCCTAGAGTCTCCTGATTTTTTCTTTCAAATGTATATTGGAGGAGAAGCAAAGTACCTTCCCGTCCTTAACGCCATTTCTTAATACTAGCATGATATACAATGTACGTGATATGGTTTTTTTTTTTTTTTTTTTTTTTTTTTTTTTGCTTGCATCCCATTGAGTATATATTATTGAGGAGCATAAATTCATATATATATATATATATATATATATATATATATATATATATATATATATATATATATATATATATATATATATATATATATATATATAAAATCCGTTTTTCCCCTTGTTTTTTTTTTTTTTTTGTTTGTTTTTTTTTTCTCACAGGTTTTGTTCCGAAAATGACATAATATGTTTCTGACAACGATATACCTGTATGGAATGGATGTTATCGAAAACTATTTAAAGGACAAGTTTGTGGCCCCATACTTCTAGCTTAAAATTTGTGCCCGCTTTCAACCTGCCTCCATCCCAGCGCTAGCTTTTACATTTATCAGTTTCTGGATACACCATTCCATTGAAACAAAAAACGTATTGTATAATTATTTTTAAACAAGGAAAGAATTAGAGAAAGCACGGCATACGAAGCGTCCAATAACGTCCAATATGGAGATGCCATCATTAACTGTAATTACTGCTTCTTTTTCAATATCATGTAATATCTTTTTCCCTCTTTTAGGTTCATTTATCCTTATTTATTACATGAATATTAATACCCCCGCTTCGAAGGAAATGGGGGTGTATACCTTGTACCCTGCGAATCTCTCTGTTGTGTGTGCGGGGTGAGTGTTTGTGTCTGTCTGTCCGAAACATTTTTTTTCGCTGCAGTTTTCTCTGCAACAACTCATCGCAGATGCTTGAAATTTTAATACACTCTTTGGTTCGGCATGCTATACAGTGATACCGTATATACTCGCCTATAAGTCGGTATTTTGGGGGTTAAACTTTGGTCCAAATCTCCTTATCTGACTTATACGCGAGTTATGAAAAGATTGATATTTTAGTCTGTCAATCCCTCTAATTTAAGCTTAAAAAATACAACCGACTTATAGGCGGACCGACTTATAGGCGAGTATATACGGTATTTATTTTGATTCTAATCTTGTCCGTCTGTCTGTGCGGGTGGGGTATCACTAGAGAGCACTGGCTCGTAGATTTCTTGTTTCCCCTGTAATTTGTGTACTTACAATTATTTCTGTAGAATTATATTATCTCTATTTTAGGGAAAAAACGAATGTAGCAAAATAACGTTAACTATGAAACACTATATATATTGTTTGTATCAGGATCGCTATATGAAAAAACACTGATAGAGTCTAACAAAACAAATATAGTTTACCAAAGTTAACTATAGTTTAATGCAGTATCAAAGTTTTTTCTATAGTAAATCAAAGTATTTTTTATATATATATATGATTGTGATATTTTATGTTCTTAAATTTATATGTGCACATTTTTATATTTTAAGGAACTACAGGGGTGATCAAAAAGTTCGTGAACTGTCTCGTTTTTTACAAAACCACAGTTTAGATCAAAATGAAATTTGGCACACATTTAGTCATAAACATGTTCTATAAATAGCAGATATTTGCTCCACGTTTGGACGTTACAATATAAAAATGACTCAATGTGTAGATGACGTGACAAAAAACGATTGACTCAGTCGTACTTGAGCAACGAACGGCTTTAAAGTTTAACGCTTATCTTAGAAATTCCTTTTCAGTAGCATATTATAATTTGTACATGATTTATGAAGACAAAAAGACATGGCAGAAGTTCAATCATTAATTGGATTGATTGTTTTAGTGAAGGAAGAGAGTTGGTTAAAATTATGTTTGTTCTGGTGCCCAGTGAAAGCAAGCTTGGGAAGAAATGCGTCCTTAGTTGAGCAATCTGTAACGAAAGATCGCCAAATTACAGTTAGAAAAATAGTTGATTATCATAACAATAATATAATTATTGAATCCCTAAATATTGTTTACCTTAGATTTTAAACATATCATATATGATAAAAAGAAGGAGCCCATACTTTATCCACAATGGATAAACAACGCACCCCAATACAAAAGAGTCGGGTTGTGATGGTCACTATGCTCATTCTGGGAAAAGATATCCTAATCCACCAATCCTATTTGTGACAAATGGGTTATTCTTGTTATAAAAAACAACTTGCATTGTAAGAAATATAAGACTCGGAAAAATCTTTTAACCCCCTTCCCCGCAGTCACGCATTTTAACGCATATACCGTTACCCCGCAGTCACGCATTTTAACGCATATACCTTTACCCTGCAATCACGCACTTTAACGCACATTTCGTTTTTGACGTTTCCAGCTCTGATAACGCGTTAAGTTTTGATGGTATGATAATGAATGATTAGGTAATAAATTTTGTCATTCTATTCTAAAATATTTCGCAAAAAAGAGTATTTTTCCAATTTTAATATGTCCGAGTCGTATGATTTATTTGACGAAACTTCGGGGCGACTCAAGTAAAGTCTTTCTATTGACGCTAAATAAGCTCACCACTGGAAACACTGGCTTGGTGATGTGGAATTTTGGGTGAGGTGGGACTCCCGATCCACAATTTACCAAATTCGACAAACGAAAGTTTCTTGCTTTAAAAAAAAATTATTTGACCCTCCTTTTTATTGCTATGGCCATTGAAGAAAGCAATTACTTATATGTAAGTAGAATCCCCCTCTTTTTTTAGTAAACATAAACATATGCATGGACACCTTATCATTTATGAACAGAACGCTACGGAGCATGTCACGTGAACGCCTGGATCACGTGATTCGCGCATGGGCAGAACGATGGCAGATGTGCATTCAAATCGGAGAGGACCACTTTAAAAATAATTAATATACATCAAAATCTGATTTTATTTCTTTTATGGAAGTAATTCAATTAGTTCGCGAACTTTTTGATTACCCCTCGTATTTCTTGTTCATTAACATATCATCCCAAAATTTTACATTACTGATATCAATTTAAGAAAGTTTCAGCTTTGAAATCTCAAAAAAAGTTCCAAACAATTTTTCATAGTTAATCAAAGTATCAAAGTATTTACTATAGATAATAATAGTAAACTATAGTTACATGGAACTGTAGTTTACTATAGTAAATTTTTGTTAGGAGTGCCCTTCGATTGTGATAGATATACTGGCAATATACTCCCCTTCCTTGATCATTATATAGATACATGTATAATCTACATCATCATACACACATGCATTATGTAATTCCTTATAAGTAGGATTTTTTGATGTAAGAAAAAAAGATTTTTGTTTACTTTTATCCAAAAAACTCTTATATTTTTAAACCTCGTAGCACACAGCAAGATCGCTTAATTTGTGTATAGGAAAGACATGGCCAGATTTTTTTTCTATAGGCTAGCAAATTTAAAGAGTGGGTTACATCTTCGTTACCCATCCCCTCAAAACTTACCACTATAAATACGCGGACACGAATCACGTGCTTGATTCGAACACAATATGTGGTACAATATTTTTTGGCACAGTTCTATGTAGTCTTGCAAACGCAACTTCAATTGTACTAATATTGCTAATCATACTTAGAGAAAAAATATGTAAATTAGGCAGAGAAGCTTTTTCATAATACAACATTCGGTTTTTTCTATTGGAAAAAATTATAACATATAACTAGAAGGGGGAAATACGTACTACTGTGTATAAACTTGTGTCAATTCTTGGTATACCAAACACCTCTTTTATTAATTAATTAATTTTTTATGTAAAAAGCCTCATTTTATTTATAGGCTTTGTTGACACTAGCAAACGACAAAAGACATTGGTAAAGATTTTGAGCTAACCATTTTTGTGTCTCTGAGATCGAATATCAGAGGAATTTTGATTAAGTCCTGTCTATTATTTTTACACAAATTTAATCTTCCTTATATTTTTATTAGAAGTTTTTTTTTTTTTACCAGAAAATCAAAGATATATATGAGATCTAATTTTCTTAACAATTGTCCATTTTTTTCACGCAGATTTATTTGGGTAGGGTTCGAAAATATTAATCTTTCTTGTAACTTCTGAAGAAAAAAACGCTTGAGACTTTATTTTCATTTTTTTTTTACATTATTTACCCAGAGTAGAATTTAAAGAGGATCATTACAATTATACACAGAAAATATGCATTTTTATTCATATATAAGTTTCTCTCTCTAACACCAGCTAAGTAAATAATTTTTTTTTAATGACGACTCTGGAAACTTTTTTTATATATGAAATTTGATAAAACAAATCTAAGAACACGTGGCTTTTTGCTCTTATAGTCATCGAACAGCATAATAGCCTAGTTGTTTGTTTTCCTTTAATGGGATAAAACATCTTGTATTATTGATGTACATGTAAGGTATAGTGTAACCTTTTGTTACTTAAACTTTAAAACTTTCAGGCTGCGTGATTTTACCTCTACGTATTTGCCTAACAAGAATATTCCTACCAAAACCAGATTTGTTTTTTTTTTTTTTGTTTTGTTTTTGTTTTTTGTTTTTTTTTTTGTATAAAAAAAGACACGGGGTCATTATTCTACGGGGTCATTTTTCTACAACCCACACGGAGAAAAATGACCCCAATGCCATAAATTCTACGAAAAAGGGGGTGATTTTTCTACGTAGAATATTGACCTGGGGGTCAAATTTCTACGTAGAAAAATGACCCCCGGTCAATATTCTACGGGGGTCACTTTTCGTCGTTACACCGGCACAATCTCTTGATTAAGCTATATAGCTTGATTTAGCTATATAGCTTTATTAAGCTATTCAGAATAGCTTGATTTAGCTATTTTATCACACTTTTTTCTCAAATGTGTTATTTTCCAAGTATGCACAAAAAGTCGCACCTTGGTGCAGTGATGATATTCAACCTTGAACTCTTATGAAAAAAATGCATGTAAAAATCACTCATCAAATTGCGTCTCCTTAAGAGACATTGTACTCAAAGTTCTAAAAGTTTTGGGGCTATATAAAGCAATTGATACAGTTACTTCTTCAATGAAATTATAAAGGAAGCCAATTATGGTCAACAAGATAATTGATTGGTAATAATTCAGTACAATGAGAAGCAATCATACTTATCCATGCCTCAACGCACACAAGGTAGTGTACATGCAGTTACCCAAACAATGGAAATTCATCTTTTGCTTAAAAGTATTCAAATGCTGCAAAGTTAGAACTATCTTTGATTTGGGTTGTTGATTTGATAACCCATATTACATATACGAATAGTCAAATACTTGCGACTTTTTGTTTATTTTGTACAAATAACATTTTTTGTAATTTTTTATATAAAACATCTATAAGCAATAAACCTAAAATGTAGTTTTTTGTTTTTGTTTGTTTATTTGTTTTTTTTTTTTTATTATTATTAAGCCACAATTCGAAACGAGTAACTTAATAGGCATATTTAACAATAAATCTTAGTGCTGATGCACACCAATAAAACCGTGAATCATTGATGAAACAAAAAAGTGTGCGTGATACATGAATGTCAAAAAGGGACAGCGAGTACAGAACGAGGAGAAGGACCTTGAGCTGAAAAAAAACTTGTCATTTAATATTTCATCATATACTGATTATAACCTGTTTTTACATAATAATACTGCCCCTGTGTTCACCGAGTATGATCTTGCTGTACTAACAGATCGTGTATGACGTCACCGACTTGTTGGACGCGCAGTTTAGGGAAACAGAGGAGTGGATCAATCTTTTTCATAATTTTTAATGTTTACAAGAATGTAAAAACTTTTTAATTTTTTTATATAAGATGGTAATTAAAGTTAAAAAATTGTGAAAACTTTATACAAGAACTGATGCTTTACACGTTTTGCACTTACATAAACGGAGACTATGACGTAATTAAACAGAGTCATGTGACCATGTGTCTTTCATCCCCTTAAGTAAACAACAAATATACCGCAACAAATTGGCAAACATTCATTTTCCGAACGATTTCTTCACAGAAAAAGGATAATCAAGGAACTAAAACGAAAACCCGAGCGGATACAAATTGGCAAGTACAAAAGACTGCCTGAAACTTGTACTTAGGCCTTGCCTAGAGTACCGTAAAATTAAACAGTTTTAGTAATCAACTAATACCGTAACAAACAAATTGGCAGACATTTCTCCAACGATTTTCCTGCTCAGAAAAAAGGATAAATCCGGAACGCATTGATTAAAATACATTCCTACATAAATCGAATGAAATCGATGGAAAAATCGCTAGGGTAAAAGCTGAAACTAAAACGAAAAAACCCAAGCAGGTACAAAATGGCAAGTACAAAAGACTGCCTGAAACTTGTACTTAGGCCTTGCCTAGAGTACCGTAAAATTAAACAATTTTAGTAATCAACTAATACCGTATCAAACAAATTGGCAGACATTTCTCCAACGATTTTCCTTCTCAGAAAAAAGGATGAATCCGGAACGCATTAATTAAAATACATTCCTACATAAATCGAATAAAATCGATGGAAAAATCCCAGGGTAAAAGTTGAAACTAAAATGAAAAACCCCAAACGGGTTTAAACTGGCAAGCACATTGAATGCCTGAAACACATACCTAGGTCATGCCTATAGTACTGTAAAAGTCACAAAATTTTTAATAATGAATTTTAAACGTAAAGGTTGAAATTAAAATGAAAAAAGGCAATAATTGCCAAGCCAATATCTGATAAGCATTTTTTTTTTAATATAATACACTGTAATTAAATTAATTTACAAAAACTGCAAAATTTAAACTTGTTACATGTACCATATCCAAATGATTTTGAAGAAAGGATAAAAGTGACAATCTTGTTACATTTTCAAGAAAATCTATATTCTGACTGAAATTAACGCTCCCCTTTTACTCCTGTATAACTGTACATTCCCTTGTTTGTTCAGATGAACTCCGTCGCATACAAATTTCCGACTACAGTCTCCGTCCCGGGGAGAAACAAAATAATTCCCGTGTTCCCAAAATACACAACAACCTAGTGATGGCAATGCATCTTTCAGTATTCACTTTGTCTGCTACATCATTGTACTCGAAATTAACCTTAAATCTAGGCAATAATTTGCAAACAATTATTTTCGCAACATTACAGTGGCGATGCATCACCGATACAACAGTTTCAATTTCTGCTGCCAACAATGTAGGATCTGTACTAGGAACGATGTCGTTCTCTCCGATCATTAGAACAACTACCTCGGGACCTAAAGCAAATACACTCTCCATATCCTTAGATATTATATCACGAACCTTCCTTCCACCCACACCCCTGTACAAAACGGAATGCATTTTTCCCAGACCAAGATTTGCAGAATATCTAATGTCATCACCATGTTTCAAGAATTCGTGAAAACGACGCACAATTGAATGACCAAGAATGACAACCGAAGTTTTGCCCATTGAAGACATGATAAAATAATTTTACTCACCAAATACTTGATAAAATAAATAACAAACTTGAAAAAAACGTCCGTCCTCCAAGGCTGTAGGTGGGAGAAGAGGCAGAGTGACGCACTGCATGGCCAGAATTTTAATTGTTTGATTTTGATTGGTCAATCTCTGCCTCTCCTAAGACATGAAACAAAATGACCATTATAATACAGCACTATACAATATTTCAGACTTGAACATTCAAGGAGGACACTTATTGATTACAATAAAAAAAATTAAGTAAACTTAAATTTATTTTTTACATCATGAGGAAGGGTTAATCGAATACAGCTATAAACTGAGCATATCCATGGCCAAGGAGTTTTATTTGAGTAACCCTCCTTCATGATGTAAAAGTTTATATAAGTGAATAGGTATTTTAAAGTAGATCATCTGAATTTACATACAGAATTGAAATTCTAAGATTAGCACATTTATATAAAATTGCATGTATTTATACAGTATAGACATGTATATATTTGATACATGACATGATGTAATGTGGTGTGATTAAATAAATGTTATTGTGACTGAAAAATCCCAGATAGTAGTAATCCACAATTGTCATTCAATTACAAAATTCCCATAAATATTGCCATTTGCAAAATTATCTTTATTAATTTCTGCTAGTGGATTACTTAGAGAAAGGACAAAATGACCTAAAAACTGTTAAGGGACGATATTACATCACATAGATTGAAAAATTGAAGAAAACAAAATAGTTAAACACAGTGTTAGAAATCAAAAAGCTCTATGATATCTGATCATAATCATGCATCATAAAAATCTTGCGTGTCACAAACACTTTTAATTTCTAAATATGACTTAAATTTCACAAAACTATTTTGAATATATCTTCAAATGAATGCAATTCAAAAATTGTATTTTATCTACAAGTATTCTAAAAAGAAACAGAAATACTAAAAAAAAAAATACATAATTTAGCCTCCTATCGGAAGGCTTCTTGTACCATGCAGAATTGAAAGCAGTTGGTGTGGTGAGTCCTCCACTTCATGGTCTTTTCATTGCAAAGTGGGGTTAGCAAGGGTATATGAATTGCAGATGAAAGTTCCGAACTTTGTGAAGCCGACATCTTGAAAGCTTCTTTGGTATGTATCAAATATTTCAAACTTGATTTTTTTAAATGAAATATTAGGATGATCATAGCAATGCTGAAACAGAAATAAATCAAAAACAACACAGAATCAGCAGAGTTTCAATCTTATCTCCCCTGCTCATGTTTAAATATATAGGCTGAATTTAGAGTCAGAGATGTTGTTTCAGTCTAATTCATAATGCTATTGAACTTGATATTTGTTGAATTTCAACTCATATTAGGGAATGTGTCACTCTGATATCCAGGAACTCGATATTATATATTTTTTATACATTGTCGTTGTTCTAGTAGTTTTTCCTCTTTTATGTAATGGCTCCAATCAAGGTTAAAGGTAAAGTGAATCTTTAAGAAGCTAATTAAGTTTTGCCTGCGATAATTCTAGCAATATATAAATGTAAGTTTCGTTATTACCCGTATAACATACACCCCATACCGAGGAAGCATATTCTAATTGTGATCTGATAAAATTTTTGTACATGAATGAAAGATTTTTCCGGTTTACTATAAATGTTAGTCTTTTAAAAAACCTTTTTTATATGCGTTTGCTAAAATAGTATCAATATGGGAAGACCAAATAAGATCATGAGAGAAAAAAAATCCCTATATATTCATGCGAGGAATTGAATTCTAGCTGATTTTACGCCCGACTTTTCTTTGGGGTTTGTCTGTAATATATTTCATTTTGATACTTGTATTTTGATAGAAACAGAGTTATCTTTGAAGACTTCATAAATGAAGAAATAGCGGGGCAGTAGTGATTATTACATCATACAATCCTTAAATGGATGTGACATGTAAAAAAATTTCTACTATGATTTACACACACAGAATTAGTTAATATTAATGTGCTACACGGTATTCATTTCCATATGCACATCTTGTTGAAAATCTTAATAGGAAAAAAAACTTTCGTTATATCTTTACCACAACTCAAAAGATTGATTCTAAAAAAAAAATAAAATAAAACACGCTACATATTCTTAATATTAAAGAAAGTCACTGTTTCGCTTATAATGAAATGAATAAAATGTTTTAACAATGTATTAACAAGTATTATAATACAAAGATGTGTTCAGCACTTCCTTTGTGCACTGAGAATTTAATGTTTTTGAAATTCAAATACAGAGTTAGTATTTTTTTTTTTTTTAGATCGATCACTGTTCGACATTTTCACCTTTTTCAATATACGTAAATGTAATTTGATTTCACACGGAAAGAGAAAGAAGTATAGAATCATCTTCCTTGTTCATTTAACAGTATTATTTAAGAAAGTCAATACCTCCTCTTTACAAAAAAACAAATAAGTAGAATAAGAATGTCTTCACATAACCTTGCAATTGAAACCGGGCGTCATAGAAATATTGTAAAAGAAAGAAGATTTTGTGAATTTTGTAAAACCAACATAGAAGATGAATTTCATTTTGTTTTGATTTGTCCCTGAACTGAAAGTAAATATATTAAAAGTTATTACTGGAAAAAACCATCCGCATTTAAACTAGTTCAATTATTGAGTGTCCAAAACTTTTCTGAGCTCTGTAATTTCGGAAAATTTTTGCATTTAGCTTTTAAGTTAAGAAATGAAAAAAAAGCTGTGATCCATTCTTCATTTGTCCTGTCTGTATATATGTATTTATTATGTGTTACAATATTTGTACTATCTTTTCATGCATAGAAGCGCCAAACCATGCAAATTTGTTCTATAATGCATGCGCTGCTTTTCATGTACAGAAGAGTCATACCATACCATTCTGACTTTTTCTGTGTATAATGTAATAAAATTGTGATAATACGTATGTATTAAGCAAATAAAGAATAATAAACTCATGTAGCAAAATGAATTCATGTGAATTTTGCACGTGGATCTCACGTGGATCTCACGTGAATATCATGAATGTAAAAAAAATTTTCACGTGAATTGTGAGACACATATACGTTTGATGTGTTAATGCTTTTCAGCTTAATCATTCTTTCATATTTATTCATTTATTTTTTTGTCCTTTTTGGTAAATAGATAAAATCATGCATTTCTTGTATTTCTTTTTACATGTTAATTTCTTACGTATATAATTAATGAGAAAAAATATTATGGTTATAAGATAAAGTAACTAGCATTTTTTGTTTTTATAAATGTAGCTAATTTGATGAAAGCTATTAAAATTGAAATCCTAGTGTAGAAAACTTTTCTCACTTTTCAAATTTTAAAATATAATTTTATTAAATGATTTTTGTCATGAGTTTATGCGGAATGTAAGTAAAATGCAAAAATATGCAAATATATATCGACTTGCCACAGGAAACCAAAAATGAAGGAAAGAATACTTTATCCGGGTTGCTTATAAATACAAAAAGTCCCTTTTAAATGTATAAGGGAGGGAGATATGAATTAAAAATATTCTGAAGAAATAGAGAAACATATGAGAAAAGATTGACAATAAGAACATAGTCTCAAGAATCTCGATCGACGCTGCATAAAAAATATTTCACTGTGAAAAGAAGAACTAAGATATGCATATACTTTGTAGAAAGCATTTGCAATATATAATGCGGAAGATGGTGCTTTAGTAAAGTTGAACATACCTGTACTTGGTGGGCAAAAATGATTCTTGTAATCATTATATATATATATATATATATATATATATATATATATATATATATATATATATATATATATATATATATATATATATATATATATATATATATATATAATGATTACAAGAATCTCCAAATTTGAAACATTCACAGTGTCCGGTTTTTATATAGATAAAATTAAAAAAGAAAGGCAACACAGGTTAAAACGTTAGTGCTTTCATTATTATCTTCAGACGTTTTACTACTACATAATAACGTTTTCTTGACTGTAATGTCTAGAAATTACTAATTGAAGAACATGGGAAGGTTATACTCTGTGTGAAAGTTTTGTCAGAAATCAAATTAAATCAAACTGTTAGGACTGAATGAAATGTTTTGGTGTAGAAATTCTACATCGGTGAGACGGGGACCACATTGAGAGCCAGAATCCGGGTGCATAAACAACATATTCAAGTCCCCGAGTACCGCAAGATGAAACTCAGCGAACATATAGATATATGCGGACACGGACAATTTAAAGTATTTCCTTTTTATAAACTTTTTAGAGACAACATAATTGAAAGAAGAGAAAAAGAAAAACATTTCATTCAAAAATTTAAATCCAGTCTTAACAGTTTGATTTAATTTGATTTCTGACAAAACTTTCACACAGAGTATAACCTTCCCATGTTCTCCAATTAGTAATATAAACACATGTTGGATTTGGTTTCAGAGGTGTGAACATACTGCATACTTACACTGAATGAATAAAAATTAAATTATAAGGAATGGATTTAATACCTACCACATTTTATACGGTATAAACTGGATTTGAACAGTTTACGCTTTTTTATAAACCGCTGTGCGGTTTATAAAGAGTAAACAACCCCAACCCAGTTTATACCGTATTTATAAATTGGGTTGCTATTAAATTCATTCCTTAAATACATGTGTAATACTCGAATATTCCTGATAAAACTGGTTTTTTAATCGTATCGTACGACGTAGGGCCATACCCTGTACTCATTTAGGTATTACAAAATCCTCTTTTTTAAATATAATTTAATAAAATTATGAAGATGTACTTAAAAATAATAAATAAATATTCGCTGAAAATTTTAGCTCAGTCGAGCATTATTTTTCGATAAAAGCTCAATGTCCACAATCTTACTGGACTTGACTCTGGGTCAGGTTTGTTTTGAGGTAGTGTTTGCAACCTTTGACCTTTGTTCTATGAACTTTAACCTTAATTTGAATATTTGATGATGTGAATTTTGTTTTTTTTGTGTTGTAGAGTCTGTCAATTGTGTTTGTCGGCCAATCCATTGTGTTGCCAGAACACAAATGGAATTGATAATTCGTGCCTCTGGATATATAGACGTGCCCAATTTTCGCCACGATATGCTTTATGTATCTGAGAAAACTCTCTCTATATTATGTCCATAATAATGAAAAATTGACATATGAACACGTATGTCTTATCTTCAGTATATGTACAGACAATTACAAGTGATGCGTTGATTGCTTTTACTAAATAGGATACTAATACGAATTTAAAACGGGGCGAATTCAAAGTACACAGTATAATTTCTTAAACAGAAATGTGACCGGGCGAATTTAAAAAGGGGCAAAATTGTTTGCAAGTTTGAAAGGGCGAAAATAACAAAGGGCGAAAAAATTACCTGTATACAGTATTATTGTTTTTAAAATTATAAAAAAAAAAGTTCATTCCAAACCTTGTGGTTTCTGAAAACTTACAACATGCATCCACGTCAACATAGATACGCTTTTAAATGTTTATTGAAAATCAAAAAATGAATTTGAAGAGAAAAGCTTATTTTTGGATTGAATAATGATTCAAACTCATTTTTTGTCGAATTAGATTCAATACACGATGCTTCACTTCTTTTACAAAGATTCTTATAAATAATGTGTGAAAGAGGACTACACATTATCATACAGCATGTAGTCAAATATTTGTACAAATAAAATTATAACAGGATTTCTCCTTCCCACTTAACAAGAGTAGCACGGGCTAGTTCCATTAAACTGTTTTTGTAGTACATGTAAAGATCATAATGAAAAGCGGGAAGTTATGTTTAATAGAAAATGAGGTTTAAATCATTATTTGAGAATATGGAATTTATTTAGTACAAATTTTTGTACAGAATGAGGTGTAAGAAATCTAAGAAAAGGACTGTATCCAAATGTATCCTTTACATATATTCATCTAGCCTTTTTATTGTTGTATATAATTTTTTTTATATTTTTTGAAATTCTTTATATTGCTATGTGCCTGTAGATATTAAGAAGGGAATGAATAAATGATGTACTTGGGGTTTTCGTTTGTTTTTGAGTAATGTTTTTTCATTATTTATTGCATCTTTGCATTTTGAAAATAATGTAAAAAAAAAAAAAACCTTTTTGATTCTATACAATATCTGTATCATAACATAGACAGATTCATTAACAATTAAGATCATAAAAATTGTTTTCAGTTATTTGCGTGCATTATAACTGAACACTGAACTTATTCATCCTTATAAAATAAACCAGATATGAGAAATCTAATGAGGATAAGAATCGCAAAATATTTTCTCTGCCAAAGTCAAAGGGGAAGTGGTATTTTCTGATTACCAATTCAGGCGACACTTCGATTATATGCAAATGTCACTGAGCCTCATTCTGGTTGTCAGGCTGATGCATTTCAGGTAAAACAAGCTAAAAATTTCATATATAAATTAAAATATTTGTAATAAAAAAGCTAACTGTAAATTCAATGCATTTTCAAAGTATATGTGTTTTAAATTGATAGAAACCATCTGGTGTTAATTATGATTATATTATCCAGGTACAATTTGTCAAGGAGCTTGAATCTTCATACCCGTATTTCTTGTAAAAGACCCGCTAGACCACACAGTTCAGTTGTATGTGTCCGATTTTTTACAGAAAAACCCCGTTCTTCCATTAAATTGTTAAAATTTTGCAGCCTTAACAGTAGGTCCGTCAAAAATAAGACTGTCTCATTACACAATTTTATTCTTGATGAAAACATTGACGTTTTAGCAATTACGGAAACCTGGTTGAGCAAAAACGTTGACGAAAGTTTAATTCGCAACCTACTGCCAGTTGGTTATAACATTACACGCTGTGATCGTAAGTATCGCCACGGCGGTGGAATTGCTGTTATTTTTAAAAAAGGAATTAAACTTTCTCCGATCCATTTTCAAAATTTAAATTTTCGTCAGTTCGAACATATGGAATTACAAATGACGATTTTTGGCTTGCGTCTGCATCTGTGTGTTATCTACAGACCTCCGCCTTCTCAATCAAATGGTCTGAATACAAATGCATTTCTCACGGAGTGGGAATGCTATCTTGATAAATTCATATCGTCTAAGGAGATGCTTATCTGTGGTGATTTTAATTTCCATATCGATGATCGAAATGACCGTCATGCATCTAGTTTTCTACAAATTCTGGATGATAGGAACTTTATTCAACACATGAACGAGCCCACTCATGTGAAAGGACATACATTAGACCTTCTAATCACTAGGTCAACATCTAATATAATTTCTGGTGTTCCAGTTGTTAAAGATCTCCACCTGTATGACAGTAAATGCAATCAAAAATGCGATCATTTGGCTATTCTTGCAACACTCTCCGTCAGAAAAACAAAACAAAACAAAACAAAACAAAACAAGAAAAAAAAAAAAAAAAAAAAACAAGAAAAAAACAGATCCAAAAAGGAATGAGATAACATTTCGTAAAATCAAGAACATCAGCATAAGCGATAAAATCAAAAAAATATAGTTCTACCTCAAGTTAAAAAAAACTTGTGACAGCCTTGTGAGCTTGTAAAATACCAAGTTAAGACTAATTGTAGATAAGCTTGCTACAACAATTAATAAATCTGAGCCCGCACCTTGCTATACTGAGGAACTGCGTGAATCTGAACAAGAAAAGCGTAGAGTGGAGAGATTGTGGCGACGCACGGGCATGGAAATTCATCACCAGCTCTACAAGGAACGGTGTACATGAACAAGCGTCTTACTTCACAAAGCAAAGAAAGACTACTATTCGTGCTAAGTCCAGGAATATGACAAAAGATCTTAAGCAGTTTTTTAGCTCACTAAGGACCTCATGGGAAAAAACAGCAATCCCCTCTACCAACCACTTTGCCGGATGTTGATCTTGTACGAGAAGGACTCCAACAAAACCTAGCTGATCAGTCAGAGCCCCCTTAGCGTAGATGTGAAATTCACTGGAGTACACTTAACTGCCTTTGAAATGAAAACTGTAGATCGGAAGTTGAGTCAATCATCAAAAAAGTCGGCAACCAAGTCTTGTGAGTTACATCCGCTCCAAACTTATCTGACAAAACAATGCTTGGATTCACTCCTTACTATAATAACGTCTATGATAAACGCATCCGTCTCAGAAAATGCAGTTTCTTCTAGATTGAAGGCAGTTATTACGTCCGTGCTTATATATAGCATATATATATATATATATATATATATATATATATATATATATATATATATATATATATATATATATATATATATATAAACAATAAACTACCTAGTTATGATAGAATCATGATTGATCTTCCGTTGTGGATGGAAAACCTAATTACATATTTGTATTTCAAATAGTTCACTCAAAAGAATAAGAAATAATCAGTATTGCGCTATACATTTTCTGATGTCCTTTGTATTTATTTTTTTTCAAAGAAAATATATCTTTTTCGGAAAAAGCGTTCAATTTTAAAATTGATGCATTTCTTTTTAGAAAATGTATATTAAACAAATTAAGAAATGTGCAATCTTGGAAAAAAACACTATACATTTCTTTAAAAAATAAAAAAGCGTAACACGGTTCATCAATGAAAAATATTTAGTTGTCCACACGTAAATTCCTCATTACTTATGTTTGTCTTTATTTCCTGAGCCCATACATAGTTAAGCCTTTTTTCATTGCCACATTCCACTTTTCTTTTTTCACCTGAGTGGACATGTCCTACCTTGCCATTGTGAAATACACTGCAAGCAAAATAACTTTTGAACGCTTTTGCCATTCTAGGAGAAAAGATTTCCAAAAAGTATTAAATAAATAAAATACAAAACAAAAATGAAAACACAAAAGCCATACATGACAACAAGCACATCACGTGGTCCATTCAAGCAGTCCGAGTTACCTCTGGAATTTCTAAGTAACCGTGTTATACCCTGTAAACAGATTTGTATTCTTTGTAGGTATTTGTAGATCGATCACTGTTCGTTATATTCAACCTTTTCATTACTTTCAACCTTTTTTTGTCATACATGCATATTTCATATTGGTGTGATGAAAGTGATGAAAATCTGCATCAAATGCCGAGAAAATTTAACAGTTTGGAATGCGTAAAAAACAAATAACAATAACATCTAACCTATTTTATCTATCATATTTAATGTGAAATCAGTAAGCACATATTCCTTCATGCGCTATTCCATCAATATCTTGGACATGTGAGTCAACATTCTCATTTTCACATGTTAGAAATTTTTAAGAAGGTCTATGTCAAAGGTTAAACGTAACATATCATGTTGGATACGGAAAAAAAAATATTTTCTGTCTACATTTGCCTTAATGCACTACACATTGAGAAAACGTTAGCTCGACATTATTACATATAAAATAACTTATACAAGGATTGTATTTCTAAACGTAAGACAGTCTTTTTCGAAGTTATGAAGAATTTTGGAATTAATTCATTTTTTTTTTAGTTTAGTTTATTGTTGAAAAATTCCCTCTTTGGAAATGTTTTATACATATATATATCATTCTGTGTAAGAAACCCTAAAATATAATATTCTTGTTTCCTTCTTCTTTTTCTTCTTCTAAATAAAGTCTGTAGCTAGGTTACAATGTCTAAACTCTAAAACACTATTACTATTTAATAGGGATGTCAATTTTGTCAATAATTCATATTCGAATATTCAATGAAGTATTCGAATATATTCGAATATTCGATAAAATAAATAAAATCTGGTATATTTTGAATGCATCATCCTACTCTCATGAAAGGTTTAGTGTAGGTATTCTTATATTTTAAAATAAAATTGTATGAAAACTTTTGTAGGTGTACAATAAGGGATTCCATTTGATACTTGTCAATGTTTGAAATAAATAAGTGATTTAAATGTAGAAAAGTATAATTTTAACAAATGATACATGTGTATTTATAGTAGCCCCAAATGAGGAGCCAGTCGTCTTACCTAAGGCAAGATAGTCGTATACTGTTCAGATTTCAATACGTGTAATTAATTACACTTATCAGCCTAATAAGAGATATGATTATAATCTTCGATACAATGTTTTTAAAATATAAACAAACAATTCCATAGACAATTTTCCTAGGTAATTGACTAATTTCCCGATAATGAATATAAAATTCAGGATTATGTACAACCTGAGATAATCAAGTAATTTACTCATTTATTCTAAAATCGAGCCCTTTACAATATTAATTACAGACTAATTCTATCGGATATTTATTTGAATGATCAATTAAATTTGTTTTGATAAGTATACTGTTCACGTCTTGTAGACATTCTAAGAAGGTTTTCATTTCGTTGTCCTCGATTCTAGATTCGATCGTATTTAACTAATAAAAACTATGAAAGTACGTTTTGTATTATACATAAAGCATTATTGTATAAATCTTAAACACCTTACTCAAAACAAAATAATATAGTAGATCTATATAAGATAAGAAAATAGCGAAAGAAATCGGGCGATCGAAATTGATCGCTAGTAGATTAAACAGGGATAATTCCAGCACTGTTCCAATCAAAATTTATTAATCACAGTACTTTTTTTTATGAAATCTGAAAAACACCGAATATTCGAATCTTAAATTCATATTCGAATATCAACTTATCGAATGAATATTCGAATGTTCGAATATTCGTTGACATCCCTACTATTTAACTATTATTGTTGTAGGGGATGTACATGTATATAGATACCCACTCTCTATTCCTTACAGACCAAAATGGACAAATTGAATTGGATCTGAAGGACAACCAAAAATTAGGGGGCGTCTTTTTCATGTAAATTTCCATACTATATACAAAAACACCAAACAAAAATATCATATATTGTCAATCGATTCTCAAATTTAAACACTTTTAATAACTTTATCCTACTTACATTATAAAGGGACTTTTTCGCTGTATAACAAACAATAGACTATAGCTTTAATACTTTCATTTCTAAGAAGTGAATGTCGCATTGAGGAGAAAATTGGTATAGAATTTTTTCTCAACGTTTTTTTTTTAATTTTTAATTTAGTGTGATAAAAGAACATGTGTTTTAAATTCAAATAAATACAATAGGTTCTTGATAAGATTACTGGTCTGTCAAGTTTTAAAAAATGATGAAAATGGATAATTAAATTGTTGTTACTGGAAAACTGGTTGTTTTATCTGCCTTCTGCTATCCTGATACCAGGGGTATTGATTTGAATTAGGTCTTCTATACTCTTACAAAATTATAATTAATGTGTAGAAGTCTAAAACCATCAAATAAATATATATCAGTTACATGATAATAAATAGGAATATTGCAATTCAAAATTTAAAAATATTCTTTCTATCTAATAACACTCTCTATATTCATGCCAACTTTAATTTTGATTACGATTTTGCAAAGAAAACATAGTGATACTAATTATACAACTTCAGAGAACATCAAGGAAAAATTAATGAAAGTATTATCAAATTTGAACGATGAGATCAACGGCATAATTATATATTTTTCTGAGTATTTAAAGGACTTCAATTTTTTTTACAGAATGATTACTTCCGCTATATCCTGTTTTTTTTCAGCTTTGAAAGTACCACTTTACGGCTAAGTATTTAAAATAGTTAATTAATGTGATCAATATTTTGCTATGTGAAGACAGGTTACATAATTGAATTGGACATCATGCCTATTTAAGTCTTCTCCAAGTTTATCAGCTTTACAAGTGTTTAAAATTATTAATATAGTGTATTTTTTGACAGTTAAGAGTAGTACGTAAATCAATTATATCTAGGCAGATGTAACTAAAAAAGGAAAAAAAAAGGAAAAGGTTGAATTATACACATGAGTATAACACACTACATATCCACTTAATACAAAATAAGGAAAAAATATCTGAAAGAGTGCCAACAATCAGCAGAAATGAATAAAAAAAATATATAACAAAATAGTTCAAAAAAGACTAATATGCATGGGAAACACATGCATGAAAAATGTGGAGATAACGAACAGTATTCGAGCTCAAAAGTCCATGAAACATTACAAAATAGGAGCAGAGCAAACACGGACCTCTAAAACATCAGAGATGGGATCAGGTGCCATGGAGGTGTGAGCATCCCCTGCCGACCGTTCACAGCTGCCGTGTGCTCCTTGTCATGATCGGGAAAATAATGGAAAAATCCGTCGACAATTCAGTGTGTAAATAATGGCTTAACAATTAGTATAAAAAGGTCAGTCAGTATTTGACTCAATGAAAGATTGTATTTGCCGACAAGGTCATTATATCGACAAGGTCATTATATCGACCACAGAACTTATGAAATGATTACTTTAAACGAGACTGCTGATATTCTTGTTTCATCAACTTAATTGTCAATAACTTACCTCGTTTTAGAAATTGTTCATACGTAGAGCATGCTCTTGCGTATCGAATCAACTGAGAGATATAAACCCCGTATGCAGGTGATAAGGGTATATATTGCTGCATAAATAAGGGAAGTTAACAATTGAAAAGTTAAAGTCATCACGTTTGTCATAAAGCTTGGTTGTTAGATTACCATTAACGTCTTTTTGCATACAAAGCTGAGGTATAAAGTAGGAATGGTGCATAACAAATTATTAGAATGTTTAAGAGTTAAAATGAATAATATCAAAATCTCTTTGTAAATTTGATATAAAGTTGCATTGCTTCAAAAATTGAACAATTAGTTTCACAGGTAATTGCGTATCACCAAACATCAAAGGCGATAATTCAAATATATGAAAAGATTTAAATGTTTTGCAGAACAAATTTATTCCTGATAACCATTGAAAATTGCTGCGTTCTTTTGTCTTTTGGTGATAAAGATATGAAAATTGAATGAGGGCTAAAGATTCAATTAAGCATTGAGTAGCCCGCGTGGCGCAGTGGTTAAAGCGTTTGCTCTAGAGTCGTGGAGTAAGGAGTTGATCCTTACGTCGCGGGTTCGAATCCCACTGTGGGACGTGGAGACCGGTCCTTTGGATGAAATAAACGGAGGTCCCATGTTGCATTAGGTGCTAGAACGAAAAAAGAAACCTTTACTGTTTTTCTAACTGCTCAAAGACCGTACAAGTAAGTGTCGAGTACAGATCTAAATTTGCAGTCCTCCACCGGCAATTGGTGGCAATATGAGTGGAAAATTCTCAAAGGGACGTTAAACAGCAAACAAACAAACAAACTAATCAATTCAGCGTTGAATTGTAAAATTTGTAAAGTTTAGACGTTTAACTTGTCATAGCACGACGGCTGTGCTAACAAATTGAATAACGCGAGTTAGCGCGTTAGAACAATTTTTCTGAACATCCGTTCATTTTATGACACGTTGAACTTCAAAATCGTAAAATTCAATGCTTATATTTACATTTATTAATCTCGTGGTAATTGTAGATTGATAAAAAAAAAATTGCTTCTTTAAATAAATTAAACCTGTTTAAATGATACACACCGTACTTGTAAAGCTAAATTGAGGGAGCAGCCGTTACTGTTTAAAGTAAGCGTGAAATTTTATTTTCTTTTATGACAATACACTTTTACGGCATTCAACGTTTGTGACCTCAAAATAAAATCATTATTTAACCTTTAGCTTTCCCGGTCTGTATCATGAAGATATGCATGCCGAAGCTTTCAACATACTCTGTAAGGAAAATACATATGGAATGTAAAGTATAAAAGTAAGAAATAAATTTTTTCTCAGAATTAATGTAATATGATGTTAGACAATGTTACATAAGATTCAGTATTACAATTGTAATTTATTATAGCTAAAGATAGGTGAAGATGTCAAACAGTGATCGATCTTAAAAAAATCAATCAATACAAATCTGTGAACAGGGCATAAAACACAGACCCCTGTAAATTCTCGAGTTGGGATCAGGTGCCTATGAAGAGTAAGCATCCCCTGTCGACCGGTCACACCCGCCGTGGACCCCATATACTGATCAAGTGGACAGAATAATCCTTAGTCAAATTACTATGAAAACAAAGGCCTAAGAATTGGTATGAAATATATATCATTTGAAAGAAGTGTTATGCACATAGACCATTTTACTTTTGGATGAACGGGAAATCTTTGTAGGTCTTATTAAATGATCTTGTCATAACTTTTAGCGGCATGTAAATAATTGCAAAAATATAAAATATATATATATATATATACTGAAACGCAAAAGAAACGCAACAAGCAGTAATCTACAAATATTTGAATTTTTCATCTAATGATTTTCAAAAATGAATATACTTAGGTAAAATTTGATTTGAAAACATCAGAGATTTGATAAAAATGTTAAATGATTATCTTATAACTTTAGAAAGTAACACATGACTGTTAACACCCCCAGCCCCCCCCCCCCCCCCCCCACCCACCCGGCCATTTAATTACAGCGTGCAAGACTGCCATGCACAACAGTCGCAGCTTGATTTCTACGATGCAGTATGTTCATCAATCTCGAGATATAAGTGAAAGAAATATTCTTTGCCATTTCTAAACGCCTGTTTTTCAGATGATGAGGTCGAATTTTCTCTAGCCAAGTGCAGTGTAGTAACCCTTGGACTTCCGGCCCAAGGACTGTCATTCATGCTAATGGAACGTAAGAGCCTGTTGAAGTGTGATGTGGGTCATATTTGCATCTGCAACTCTCCATCACCTGTATTTTGAGATTTTCCAGCTAGAGCAATGGAAATGCGTACTTAAGTCATTTTCAGGAAGCCTTGGCATCGCTTACGGAAAAGAAAGGGTAATTTATTTTTTGGAACATTGTTGCATTTCTTACGATGAACAGATACAAATCCTTAAAACCCCATATTATTGCCAAATGTTTTGTAAAACATGTAATTTTTTATTTCTGTTAAGCAGACTCAAACTTAACTTCCGGTAATGGTATGAAAATCATTCAACCGTTAAATTACAGATATTTACAAAGTTGAAGATGTTCCTACTTTTTAGATACAAAATTATATCTTATATATAATATTTCCCCCTAGAATATGAAGTTGCGTTTCTTTTGCGTTTCAGTATATATTGCAACTTGTGATAGAAAACAGAAAATGAAGGGAAAAAATTACTGTATCCAAGTTGCATATAAAATAAAAAGGTAATGCAAAAAGTCACGCAGGTATGTTAAGACTTCCCATAGAATATCACAGTGCAGTCTGTGCTTTCAATTCTCTGAACCACCAATATTTGACGTCGTAATGGAAAATGACGTCAAGTCACTGCAAACTTGAGCTGTAATGACATGTCATAAACTTTACACCCTATTTCAAACTGCTTGTAAAATGTAAAATTCACGTGTTTTAATTTTATTTTTAAATTTATATGTCCAAATATTTTAAAACGCATCACTTGATTACCTTGAATGAAGTTCAGCGTGTTTAGAATTCTTACGAAAAATATAATTTTGAAATATGTTTTATACCGGTGGTTAGAGGTAGAATTTATTATTTATATGAATATAAAAGGGTCTGGCTCAGGTACCTCATAAGGACTAACTTGAGATCTTTTGTGGAAATGTGTAAGAGGAGTTTGTTCCTTAACTGAATCTTGCATAGAAAAAGTGTTTGATGGTTTTGTTTTAATACAGATTACGATATTAAGTGGAAAATACCATCAAATTTGCCGGTAAGTTAAACTCATAAAATTTTTTGTACCGAAGTAATACTACGAATTTTCCCAATCACATTTTGGGTACATTAAGATACGGCGAGTTTATGTATATGAAGTTTATAATAATTGTGTTAAACGGCTGCGCCGAAGCGATTCATGTGAAATACTTCAAAAAAATTTAAATGACTGTCATGTGATCAACAATTAAAGTCATGTGATATCATCACAAATATGTTAATATGTAGCCCTTTGTTTAAATTGTCTGCACTTAAGTACATAATTTACAAATTAAAATCAAAACCGATCTCGCAATGCAATAATATGTTTTGAACGCATTTTAAAGCTTCGGGTACGTCTTCACAGAGCTTCGCAGTTGCAAAATACACGAGGAAGAAGAATATGAATAAAATAGATATTCTCAAGAAATAGGGGGAACTAAATGGGAAAAGGTTGACAATAAAAACTAGTCTCAATATTCACGGTTTACACTGGATTAAAAATACATTACAGTGTAAATAGAACTGAGAGAGGTATATACATGTACCTATACAATATACAGGGTGTTTCACAATATATGTCACACATCTAAAGGCAGAAAGAAAAATTACAACAAAAGCTACATATACATTTTATATATCATTTTAATCAGAAGATATTCAAAATTATTATTTTAAGTCAAAAGTATCCAACATTCTCCATTTCAGTTTCTATGGCAACGATTTCCTAAAATGTTATACTCCACGTGTTTCCTTACCATTGTCCTAAATACCTCAAGAGACTCGTGGAGATTTCTGACCACTGCTTCGTACGTTTCACAGGATACTTGACAGTTTTCTTGTTTATATCTAGATTTTTAGAACCCCCAAAGTGCATATTTATTTTCTTATTTAAAGATACATTTAAATAAATATGTCATTTCAGAACTACCGGTATGTGCTGACGTCCACTTCTTTCGCTCTTTCAATCAATTTTGTAAACTTAACCAACTCTGAATTTCAGTTGGCTTTAAATGCTGTAATGCTGAAATCTTGTATGCAGACACACTCAATTCAAATCGAAAATTTCTAAATACACTTGATACACATACATTGTCCCAATCCATTTCCCTAAACTCAGATCTAACTGACTTTCTTAAGGTTTTCTCAATGATTGACTACAATTTGACAATGTTTTCATTTGGGGGGGGGGGGGGGGCAGGATTTAACTGTCTTTCATCTTTACATTACACTTTGTTCAAACTTCTTAATTTACCTTAATAAATAAAAACTAGACAATGGCTTTCTGGTCTGGATATTTTTCTTCATCACACCCTGTAGACTATTTAAGATATCGTGCTTATAATAAGTTTACAAAATTCAAATCTTTAAATTGCCAGTTTTACTCCATTTTGAGAACAATTGAAATCATGACATCACTGATTATATCATCAGTGTACTTCATGGAATTATAATTTTCCCAATCTTTTGCAATATCATAATTTAAGATTAATATGATTGTCTATGGGATTTTGGTATTTTTGGTATCATGCTTGATATTCAGAGTATGCCCATTTAGATGTGTGACATATATTATGAAACACCCTGTATGATACTATGTATTATATGATAAGGAAGATGGTGCTTTAGATAGAATTCTTTTTTTAATTTGTGTTTTTAAATGAATAAACAGGTCTATCGATGATTATTTATAGACATTAGGAAAAATTTAATTCATATGACATACTTCTCACATCCTGGATGACCTGTCTTCACATGATAATGACTGATGATTATAGTTATCATTGTTTGAGCTAGTGCAACTAAAAAATATATACCATGTGTGATAAATGTGTTAGTCTTTAGAATTGAGAAACCCTACAGAGAGGTTAAAATGTCATGAAAGTCGCGAATTTCCTTTTTTAAGGCAAAAACGTTGATAAAACTACACGTGGAACTAACCAATACATTCTTTACAGCCAGCTCTGAAAGCAACACCATGACGAAGAGAAAGTTCAGAATTTTACACGTTCTTCCAAAAGAATTCTTTTCCACAGTTCTCACTATGTAAGGCAAACAAACTGTTTCCATAATGCAATTCTGCTCTTTGGCTCACTTTCTTGAAATAACTAAAGAAAAGTTTAACAATAAAAAGTAAATCAAGTGGTTGAATGGAAAGTGCTTAAATGGAATGTGCAGAGAGATGGTAGATTAGAGTCTATGTTCAATATTTGCTTTTTTGAAACTCTGTTTTGGAATTGCAACTTACGTAAGACGTCATGTGACGCCACAGTCTAGACCCTTCTAAATGTCTCGTGCGGTTTAAAGAGCGGATTTAAGTTTAATTTAAAATAGAAAATAGCGTCTGGCTCATTTCAGTGATCAATGGACAGAGTACCAGGAA
The DNA here is from genome assembly GCF_033153115.1 of Saccostrea echinata. NCBI lineage: Eukaryota > Metazoa > Mollusca > Bivalvia > Ostreida > Ostreidae > Saccostrea > Saccostrea echinata. The sequence goes on from NW_026889764.1 coordinate 13,001,256, forward strand.
ATATTTGATTCAACCAATACTTTGAGTCTGAAAAAAATGATGATAAAACACATACATGTACTTACCGTCATAGAGATTCGGGTGCATGAAAAAACTTTTAAGTCTCTGCAAAGTAAAATTAAGGAATTTAAAAAAAATCGGATACTTATACACATGAATTTGTACATGTATAGTGTTATTCTGAATTGTGTACATACATAATTACATGATCAATTTTTAATTTCAGATTCCAGCCTAAAGTGTACACTTAGAAAGAATTAAGACATTTTAATCTATAGATAAACATACTAGTCACAACTGCGCTCGCCTCAACGGTTGCACACTCAACATATTAATACTTAAGGAAAATATTTGATAACCTGGTTTTGATTTTTTCATTTTAATAAGATTTGACTAAATATATGATTGCTCAAAGAAAAGGCTTATTAAAATGAATATAATTTTTAAATTGTGTTTTTAGGTACTGTATCCGCAAAGCAACAGCTCTATACCATGAATTAACTATTAATTCGACTTATTTATCCAGTGTTTCCGGTAAACAACATGTATTATAATACAGTAATTGATAATAAAATTTCTCGACCTAAAGGATGAACAATTTTTCATTATTATATTCAATTTGTTAATAGTAATGGTCAGTGTTTGAAGAAAATTTTATGCTTACGGAGTATTTTGCTCATGATTTTCTTTGTTACAGCGAGTGATTCCTTAAGTAATTTGAGGAGTATTCTACAGAATTTTCGAAAATAGACTCAGTAACAGAGGACAGCTGAGTCTGCATACATATCAAATAATCCCGCTGATATCATGTTAAAACTAGAACATAAGAGGAACCCCAATCGCATTTATTCAATTAAAGATATGAACATTGATTGCATCATTGAACAAAACACATTAGTTACGTGTATTTATTTTATTTCATTTTATTCACTTAACAATACTATAAGAAATAAATCTTGACGTGTTCGTAATTGCAAAACACGTCATACCCTCTTTATTCTGGATACCGTGGAATCATCATTGTTTGTGGGGGACTAATGTTTGTGGATTCCGTGGGTCTCCTTACCCACGAATTTACATCCCCATGAACGTTTATTTTGTAAACATATTGATTAATTGAATCTACCGTATAAACGAGTAACCCACGATTATTGCCTGCCCACGAACTTTAAATTTTGCTTGCCCACGAACATTGACCCCCACGAATATAAATGATTCCACAGTGTATAATTTTGTATCAATTATGGTGGATTAGAACTTTCAATTGATAACAAAATTGGTCAATCTGGGAAGAAAGCATCATGAAGGAAAAGGTGAAGATAACGAACAGTGATTGATCTCAAAAAAATCTACAAACAATACACACCTGTGAACAGGGCATATACGGACCCCAAGAAATTCCAGAGGTTGGATCAAGTGCCGAGTAGGAGAAAACATCCACTGATTAACGGTCACACCTGCAGTGAGCCGTATGTATTGATCAGGTAAACGGAATATTCCGTATTCAAATGTAATATAAAAACAAAGGAATAACAATTGGTATAAAACATGTCAGCCAAAGTACCACCCAATAATAGTTATATTTGTTAACTAGGTCATTATATCGACCATAGAATTTAGGATATGCTGACTTTAAACGAGATTTTAAAATTCCCTGTAACATCAACTTATCTGTCAGTAGCCTGCATCGATTTAAAAATTGATCGTACTCGAAGCATGTATCGTATAAGTTGAGAAACATAAACACCATATGCCGGTGATAGCGGAATATTTCTAAATAAATAAGGAAAGTTGACGTTGGAAAAAAGGCATCTCGTTTGTAATACAATTTTGTTGTTAGTAGGCCTTTATCGTCTATGAAACAATTCAAAGGATTTTAAATTACCTTATTTGAATGATGCACTTCACTAATTTTTAAAGTCATTACGTAAGCAGCCACTGAATCAACTTTTTTTTCTATTGTATAATAAGATAAATGCTGCATGTCTGTTAGACTTAAAACAAATACTATTAAAGGCGTCGGGCTTAGAATTTGATAACAAGAAACTTTGTGCTTTTTGAATTATGATTTCAAAAGTTTCATTTGTGACTTCAGACTGAATCTTGAAGGAGAAATAGATTACTAGAACAACAGTGTGGTAATTGATTCATGACTGCCTTTTTGGCAAAGAACCATCGGTACGTTTTAGTAATACGGTAAGAAATATCTCAAATACTTCCTGTCATATTGGTCACAAAATAAGCGATATGCATAGATGTATCATTTTTGAAAGAAAAGTGGTTTTAAGTAAACTAATCTGACTGGAAGACTTTTTTACATTCTGAAAATAATCTAAATGTATAATTGTAAAATAAATTAGCTTTTTCAAAACTATTTTCCTTGAAATATATGAATTAACATTTACCATCTTATTAACGTTTCTTGTTCACGTTTCTATCTAACAGAGCTTGTTGTAGGTCATTTTAAAACGTCTAACGTCAACAAAGAGCTAGGTTCACTTTATCCATAAAATGGCCCTGCCCATATACCAATTCACTCACCTAGTCCCAAGTTCCATTTCAAACATAAATAAAAATTAGACACTTAGTACATTCATATCCTATGAAAAAGATTCCTCGAGAGTCCAGGTATTGAAAAACTTGCTATGTGAAATTCCAATGTTCTTCAATTTTGGAGATAATGAGTGTATTTGAGTACCTTCAGCAAATAATTAAAATATGAACCAACCCCTCCATCCAAAAACTAAAACATGGATTATAACGTGATGAAACAATTCTTTCATTATTTTATTTAACATTTTGGATCATAGGTTTAGGTCTATGCAAGATATAGAAAAAGTGCCAAAATATTTGGCCATTTTTGGGGGAAAAAAATCAGGATTTAAGAATAAGGATGTAGTTCATGACGTCATAATGAATGGAATAGCAAGAAAATTACGTCATTTTTATTAGATACAAACGGAAAGATCCGTAGACAAATAAGTGTGAAAATGATGACCTAACAATTTGTATAAATAATGTCAGTCAATTAATCGGCTTAATATGATACTTAACATGGAGACCAGGTCTTCCAACAATCTATTGGAATTGCCATGGGTACCAATTGCGCCCCGTTATTAGCAAACCTATTTTCTGTATTCATATGAAGCAGAACTTGTTCCAAATCTTTTGCATGAAAAGAGGAAAACACTTGCTGTGGCCTTCAACTCGACATTTAGATATATTACGTATTGCCAATTAACAATAGTTATTTCCATTCTGATGTCGACAAGATATATCCTGGTGAGCTTGAGATAAAATATACCACAGAGTCTGACACATCTGTTTCATATTTGGATATTTTATTAGAAAAGACGTTAATGGTAATATAACAACAGAGCTTTATGTAATAAAGTTGATTCAATTTTTTAGTTTCGGAATAGTTTTGTTGATTTAATTTTGACTGTATTGGGTGACCGTGGATGGGTGTAGAATGCAATTTATTTTTAGAAGGAGTATATAAGTGACCGGTTAGGCCAGAGTGGTCAGACGAATGCCACGTTTCTACTTGTCCTATACGTTCTTATGTCTTTGCGAATATTGCAGTTATAAGGACTGTCAAACAGGTAGTCATTAGAACAAGGAAGGCTTGTTTGGACTGGCGTATTTTTGTGTTTTCCCTATCTCACTAGCCGGTAAGCGTATTAGTTTTTTTGTATGTTTGTCAATATTGTAAGTATGTTCGTTTATTTGTAGTTTTTCTATGTGTAAATTTCGTTCAGGGTTACTTAAACGTATGATATTTTCAATGCGTGAGGCGTGAGGGGTGTTTGGCACATTTTCTCGGCGGATACCAATAAGAGTCATGTGTGATGTAAAGCGACATTATGGATGGTCATGCGGGTACTGAGGGGTGCATTTTGTTAAGGACAGACGTATTATATTTGTACGTTAGTTCCAAGTAGGAGGGTGAGACCAGAGATCTAGAGTTGTGAACCCTTTGAAGTCGATTTTCCGCATGCGTGGTTATCAGGGTGCGGATCAGCATGTGGTGGCGGGAACCCTTCCTGAGTGACTATTGTCGTGTAGTGAATTTAGTGAATAAATTTTGCATGTGAATAAAATCTTTAAAAAAGGGAATTTCCAACAATTATTATACAGATTATTCATTGAAGTTGAACGTTTTCTAATTTCTAATTAAAAAAAAACAATTATTTTGAATAATTGAATCTCATACGTTATTTGAGACATAAGACTTGTGATTTAAAAGTAATTAAAGTATCAGATATTTGTAAAGTTAATAACTGTTTTCATATTATTTCTTGTTTCTGTGTGGTTTGAAAGGAGGGAAAGAGAATATTATTATTATTTTTTGTTTATTTTCATTAATAATTTTTTTTCAATTTTCAATTTTTTTTTACAATTTGTTCTTTCATCTCAGCCGTATAAAATCCAAAAGAACTCATTACACTTTATGATAAACGTGATGACTTTAACTTTTCAATCGTCAACTTCCCTTACTTATGCAGTAATATACCCTTATCACCTGCATACGGGGTTTAATTCTCTCAGTTGATTCGATACGCCAGAGCATGTTCTGCGTATGAACAATTTCTAGAAAAGGTAAGTTATTGACAAACAAGTTGATGAAACAAGAATATCAGCAGTCTCGTTTAAAGTCATCATCTCGTAAGTTCTATGGTCGATATAATGACCTTGTCGGCAAATACAATCTTTCATGGAGTCAAATGCTGACTGACGCGTTTCATGCTGATTATTAGGCCATTATTTACACACTGAATTGTAGACGGATATTTCCGTTATTTTCCCGATCATGACAAGGAGCACACGGCGGCTGTGAACGGTCGGTAGGGGATGCTCACTCCTCCATGGCACCTGATCCCACCTCTGATGTCTTAGAGGTCCGTGTTTGCTCTGCTCCTATTTTATAATGTTTAATGGACTTTTGAGCTCGAATACTGTTCGTTAGCTCCACATATTTCATTGATTATATAGTGAAAATGCATTATTTCTTCGAAAATCTTCTTCTCTGCTCCTTTGCATTGAGCAAACAAACAAAGTGCATAGTTATTATGAGCAAGGGTGCATCTATCAAAAAAGTGAATTTTATGTGAAAATAACAAATAGTAATAATGCTGAAAAGTCCTATAAAACGCAGCACAGTTAAGGCTATAAAAGGGAGGCAGAGCCTAATTTTTATTGGAAATATTAACTATTACATCACACGAAACTAGCAATCCTTAAAAATACCAAAAATGAAATGATTTGCGATTTTAAACTGTAGGAGATAATTAAACTACATCAAAACTTACTATAACATGCGTTTTTGTGATGAATTAAATACCACATAGCAAGGTTTAAACAAGTCACTGATCGTACTGCACTTGTCGATATGACGTCATTCTGTATAACTTGACGCAGTTTGTATGCAGTGAGAGCCGGATCAAGTAATATTTTCACAATGAAGAAATGTATTTTATAATTAAATAAAATATTATTCGCAAATTTTAAGAGGCAATTAATTTAGATACAATGTCCTTTTTATGTTTTTGTTCATATATTTTCCGTACTTTTCTCATTTAACGGATACTGCCGTATATTTGTATGCAGGTACATTGGAGGATAATCTAAGGGTCTTATTCAATCGATCTAATGCAAGGGCATACCCTCAATGGATCATGACAAGTTTTTAATCATAAATTGTAGAAGTATTAAGCTATTTGAAAAGTGCTGCAATCCTGTTGAAATCTTGAAACTGAATTATTTATTTCTATATTTAATGAAGCTGACCAGCAAAAAATTCTGTATGCGTTCATATAAATATAATTTAAACTATGAAATTGTAGAATCTATATAGGATCGCAGCACTTTTCACAAACTGCAATGGGTGCTGAAACTATTTAAAAATTAAACTTCGAATTTTAACTTGGTTTTTTTGTTTGTTTGTATGTTGTTTAACGTCCCTCTTGAGAATTTCTCACTCATATGGAGAGGCCACCACTTGCCTGTGGAGAGCTGCAAATTTTGTCCTATACTCGGCACTTACGGCCATTGAGCAGTGAGGGATCTTTTTCGTGCCCGCACCTACTGCGACACGGGACCTCGGTTTATACGGTATCATCCGAAGGACCGGTCTCCACGTCCCACACTGGGATTCGAATCTGCGACGTAAGGATCAACTCCTTACTCCGCGACTTTAGGGCAGACGCTCCAACCATTTCGCCACGCGGGCGACTTTTAACTTGGTTTTGCCCTTGCACTATTGAAATTTTGTAGGTGACCTCAATACTGCAAGTATATGTGCAAAAGTCACGTGACTGCCACATCACGTGACAGGTCTAAATAGAAAATCTAATCGTCCTCAATATGTAGTTAATAACCATAATTACATTTGTCCGATATTAGTAAAGTACTAATAAGAATCGCCATCCTGAAAAAGAATATATTTTGTATCATAGAAAATCGCCGATATTTCCATTTAGCACCTTAACTGTACTGCGAACAATACAAATTGTGAGAAGAGCAAACACAGACCTCTGAAAAACGTCAGAGTGGGATAATGTGCCATGGAGGAGTAAGCATCCCCATTCGACTGGTCACACCCGCCGTACGTGTCTAATAGTATGAAAATATTGACCGACCAATTTGTATAAAGGATGTCATGATCAGTCAACATTCGACCTAACGACAGATTGTTTTTCAAACAAGGTCATTGTAGCGACCAAAGAATTTGTAAACTGTTCAATTTTAACGAGATTCCAGATTGCCCACCTATTTGTCAGGAGTCTGTCTCGTTTAGGAAAATGTTCATGCAAGATACAGGTTGTATCTATGAAATTATAAGCAAAAATAATGAAATTTAGAAATCAGTCTAAAAACAATTATGAAACGCCTATATGTTTAACTGAACGAACATGTCAGAGTTGATATAAAATTGAATATGAATCGTCTATGGAAAGAAATTTAAATTTCCCTAGATGAATTAAGTACTGTCTCATTTAATTCATTAGAATAGCTAAAGCAGATAATGATATGTATCCGCAAAATCTGTTTCCTTAATCACAGTACACATTTATCGCCTTGATCCTTTTCATAGAGAACATTGAACGAGCAGTAATGAGAGTGGGTAAGAAAAATTTCTTCTTTTTTTTTTTGTTTCCAAAAAGGAGGTAGAAAGTTAATTATATATGTTATATATCTACTATAAATTGTAACGTTAAAGTATACGTGATAATTTATAGAAAGAGCGAAGTAAAAAGAGATATATATATATATATATATATATATATATATATATATATATATATATATATATATATATATATATATATATATATATATATATATATATATATATATATATATATATATACTGTTATATGTAAACTTGTTTGATAGCTTTCCTGAAGTTCGTCACAGTATCATTTACAATGCTTTATCCCCTTGACTGTTGCACTGCAGATATGTAAGTATGAAAAAAAAACTCTTATTATATCTGACAGCTTGTTTTCCCCCTTATTGTTCTTTTCGCTTTTTGCAAAATTACTCACTGCTTCAACATTCTTCAGCAATAAACTACTGTCAATCTCAGCACAAGTCCTTCCATATAAAATAAAATCATGTTTTTAAGGAGGGATTCTTCTCGTATTCTACTCATATTTCTTTATTTAAAAATTAATGAATTTTTTATAGATTCCAGAAGACATTATAAATAAGTGATGGTATCAATTAGATTAAATTTGACCGTTTTATTTCAGAAGCAAGGTCAGGTCAAGGTCATTATCTTTTTCCTTGACATTTAGTGTAAATAATTACTGTTGCTAATCATGTGATGCCTACTTCTATTTCAAAATATAATATGGTTTTCTTTTTGCACAAAAAGATGCTACCATATCGGGTCTTTCAGATGATTGAACCAAATTAATTGCCACAATTTAACTTAAATAGATATAGGTTGATCCGAATTTCTTGTTTTTCTTAATTTTTTAGGATTAATTAGTAATTTTTATATAATTCTTATATTTAAATTTTTCTTATTTTCACATATGTTAAAGTAGTCATACAAATATACAAAATGATACAAAAACAAAAACCTTTGACTGTTTAGTAAAAGAGAAAAACACTTTTTACTGAATTTTTGCTCACATCTGATTTAGATTGGAAGCATTTAAAAGCTAACATGATTGTAGTTTGTTTAGAAAATTATTATTATTTGCTATATTTTAAAACTTTAGGGCATTATTATTAATTTTAGTTAAATTCCAAATTCTTTAAGTCTTTTTTGTTTAAAAAAAATTAACTAAATATATTGTTCTCTAAGTGATTTTGATAGACAGAAAAGGAGGTATTTTCATAAGCCGCAGTTGCGCAAAAATATAGTCCCTGCACGATTTCAAACTCAGTTTACTATTTCTATTTAAATTGTACAAGTATGAAGAGTAAATACATTACAGATAAGTATATAAGACATACAAGCAAATATACTTGGAATATTTTGTCTCTCCAGAAACCAGACAAGAATCCCTCCTTAAGAATATTTCTCAAAAATACATATGCTTCTTCAATGATCATAATTCGTCTTTCCGATTAGAAGAGAACATGTCTTACGTATAAATTGATTGAAAGGGATAAAATCAGATAAAACAAGTGGTGTGTATCAATGGTTGCAAAAGCAATGAAATGTATGAGACACGTATATGCGATTTAACATTCTAACAATTTAATTTCTATTCGCTAGGTTAAATACATGTAGGAATGCAATGTTGTTGTTTTTTCCGATGGTTGTCATGGTTGTATTCAAAGAATAAAGAAGTTTGAGATTTTGTGTAATATGTATCTTAGCTTAAATTTCTACCTGTACTTCAGAAGTAGGGAATAGAATTAAGTTTTTTTTTTCAATGTTATTCTTAGTCTGTTATACATGAACTTGCAAGTCTGAATTTTTTTCAATACATGATTTTTTTTTTCTTATACTGTATACCTATCAAGATATTTATGATATATTTTTAGAATTGTACATTTAAAAGATTTGAATTCGATATATTTTCAAATCGGTAACCGGTGTTATAGAGTATTATTTCCCCCATAGTCAACTTTTCCCGGAATCTGTACTCTAGAATAGGACATTCTCCCGATAGGGAAATATCAAACTAGAGGCAAATTTCCACCTCTTTCGAATTCTTAGAGTGATATTTCCACTGTAAGGTTTCCGGGTTCGTTTAAGGCCGGATTCGGCTGCTCTAACTGATCAATTTAATCCAGTAAAATTTTAGTATCTCAATAACTGATTTGAATTAGCAATATGTAGACTCTCCCTGTCGCTCGGGAACGCATGGGCCTTCCAAGGACTGAAGCACATTAGCTTCTTGCCTCTAGCTAGCCAAACCCGTGTATTATTGTAACGTATATAATTACATATTCACTACCAAAGTCCCGAAAGCCTATTTCAGGCACGTAAGACTTTATTCAGGTATGACAGTACCTACCACGTTTGGTTATTCTGTTTTGGACCGTCTTCGCAAACCAGCCGTCAGCAACAGACTACATGTAACAATTCAAGCCGACTGTCTCAGTATATATACACACTTCAGGTCACGTGACCTGCTGAGAACCGGAGGGATTCTGTAAGCGGTAGTATATTAAGTATGTCCCAACGACCCCATCGGTGTAATATTGGATTTGAAAGCAGAGAGCAAATACTCTCGTAAAGTTTTTCAAGATTTAATTTTTCTACAAATTGACTTATTTTTATGACCCATGCCAACAGCAGCTATTTTGGATAATTATACATACTTACTTGTACGTGTAGTTTGAAATACAAAGGTAAAAAAAGTTCATTAAAAAATAAAATTCCTCGATTATATTGTACCAATCTTTTGTGTGCGGTTACTGAAAAAAGAAATTTAAAATTTTTAATTTTCATACTTCGTATATTTCAGTTGAACTGCTCGCCATTATGAAAATATAAAAAGTTGAATGCTCACCTAGACTTTTTAGGTCTTTCCACCTTTCTGTGGAAAGACCTCTTGAAATGCTTATGTTTATTATTATTATTATTATTTTTCTTCCCGGACTTTTGAAACCGCAAGACTTATCGAAAAACTTTATAGTTCATGATACTGGATATTAAAAGTTATTCCGAAAAACGACCCCCCATGTTTGAACTTTGACCTCTTACGAAGTTATTGCCCCTTTCGCAAGAATAGCTTGTTATCGCTACTCCTTCGAAACCGTAAACCGTAGAGGTACGAAACCTTCACCAATGTCTTTGACTAATTGAGGGGATTCTTCAATCTATTCATTGCGAAAGAATTCGTTGACCACTTCAATGAGTTATTGCCCCTGAAAGTTTTTGATATTCATGAAAAATTAAAAATTTTCAAAACCATAAGTCGTAGAGACATGAAACCAACTGCATTGAATTCTTTGACATTTGACCTTGAAATTTATGTCAAGGTCAAAGGTCAAGGTCATTCAAACTATGAGATATTAATAACTCTCTTGTCTTTCAACATATACTATATGCCTTTGCATCTTTAATATGTCCTTCTAAAACTATTTCAAAGATTTCATTCTTGTCCCCTAAGCTTAACCCCTTTGAAAGTTATTGCCCCTTGTGCAAAAAACCTTGTTATCGCTACTCCTCTGAAACCGTAGACCGTAGAGACATCAAACCTTCACTAATGTCTTCAGGGTCTTTAGACACAACTTCAATCTATTCAGTGCGAAAGGATCTGATGACCCTTTATATGAGTTATCGCCCTTTAACGGCTTTGCGCTTAATAGTAGGCCTTATAACTTTAAAAGTATAAGTCCTAGAAGCATGAAACTAATTGCAATGTGATTCTTGACCTTTGACCTTTAATGTGTGGTAAAGGTCAAAGGTCAAGGTCATTTCAAAATTTTCATTTTTTTCTATTTTCAAGCCATTTCTGGATTCTTTTTGTATAAAAATTAACTTTAGAGAGTAAAATATAAAAATTAAAGAAATCTAAAGAAGGTGGAAAGACCTCTAATTGTTCGAGAACAATTAGTCTACTAGTTTGTCATTATTTTTTTGAAGTTTTACTAAGATTGTCTCTCGCGAGGAAACCTGCTTGAAAATTATATAAGGGGCCTTATAACAATGTGTCGACCCCTCCCCTCATATAGGGTAAACTGATCGGAAGTCGAACGCCTATCTATATTCACCGACAGTGTTGACAACAGGGCACATTATGCGTGTCATAAACTCAGAAATCTATCGAAATGTGTGCCTAAAGCGTCATTTTAGCGTGTTGTTTACTGTGGCAACTGAATGAAACAATTGTTATTAAAGGAAAAAGCCCGAGATACCAAATAGATCGTAAGTCGAACACATTCGACCACAAGTCGAACGGCTAGATATGAAGTCGAACGCCATTTATTCCGAGTCGCATGAATTACGAATTTTTCATTGATCCTCCACCTTTTCTGTTGATTTTATCTTATTTCTCTCTGTATTCATTTTTTTTCCAGTTTTATATGCTTTGTCTATCTTTTTTTCATCCTCCGTTGAACATGTTTGAAGCCCAATTTGAAGTTACATGTATGGCAAAAAAGAAAAAAAAACGTTCTGCTTTCTTTTTTTTTTTTTGACATCGATCACTTTGTTATCTTCATTTTTTACACTTAGAAGTCTTTTCTAAGGTAACATTTCGAATGCTTAAATTATTCGTTTCAGGCGAATTTATGTGGTCAGGACTCAATTTATTGTTTGAAGTTTCACAACTTTCTATGGTAGAACTAATTTTCTTAAAGTTCGATTACTTTATTCAACACAAAATAGTTTCAATCTAAACAATCTTGCCATGAAACAAATTCAATTTGACATATTTTAAAATCAGAAGACATAAAACGATTTACAAAATGGCATAAAAATTTAATGTTGAATATTTATTTCTTCAGAAATTTTTAAATCTTTCATGCGGATTTTAAAACCATTCAAATTATATCTATAAGCTTTCGTTTTTCTTTTTCTTTAATCAAATGTTAATCCTCTGTTACGGCCCCTATTTTCCTGAGATCTCAACAAATCTTATTATTTTCTGGAACTGGCGCAAACATACTTGCAGCGTCGTTGTTTTTTTTAAAAGGGGGGGGGGGGCAAAAAGATTCAAGGTGAAGATAGGGAACGGAATCAATCTCAAGAAAATCTACAGACAATACAAATCTGTAAAAAGGATATAAAACACGAACCCCCGGAAATTCCAGAGGTGGGATCAGGTGCCTAGGAGAAGTAAGTTGACCAGTCACATCCGCCAATTACAGTCTTCGAAATAACCCGGGAGTCCGATGCCCGGGACCTGGTAAAAATGAAGATTCTTATGCCCGCTGGGCATGTGTAATGTTTTCTCCATTGTAGACTGACTTTTATGTAAAAATATTTTACACAGTGGATAGCAATTTATACTTTCGTTTCTGATATTAAAGTGTGTACGGTATTTTATTCCATGACAACTCCTTTTCCCTTTTTGTTTGTAATTGGCATTTCTTGATTTTTTGTGTGTGAAAATTTGAATAGTAGTTTAGTAAAATACCCGGTAAATAAAATCAAAAGAAATTAATTTTACGTCAAAAGTGATCGTTACCCCCCCCCCCACCCCTTTTCAACATGTTCAATTGTATAATACTCGTTTATTAAATTCAGATTTCTTCAAAAATAGCAATGATTACCACATTTTGGTAGATTTATTATTTCTTGTAGATTCACTGACCTTTTTTAACAGCCCTGTTTATACATGTATTTAATGTACCAAATAAATATGCCGTCAGTAGTCAATTAAATAGGTGAAATTTATTTTTTATTACCTAATGTAACAATATCATTAAAACAGACAAGTATATACATGGCCGTAGGAACCGGAGGGGCACGGGGGGGGGGGGGCGTGCCCCCCAATAATTTTGCCGATATATAGATTACTATAGTAAACATAGATACTATATGCTAGTGCCCCCTCAATAAAAACGTCTGAAGACCTTCTTTTTTTTTTTTTTTTTTTTTTGCTTGTCAGGAAATTTTTGGTAGTGCCCCCTCAACAGTAACAGTCAACTGAAAAATGTATTGCTGTGCCCCCCCCCCCCCCCAAACTGAAATTGCTTCCTACGGACCTGATATATACTAAATAAGTTGACCAAAGAAGTGCACACACATTTTAAAATCAATTTCACAGGTGTCATATGCAGTGAAGCGTAACTAACTAATCCCTGTCGTCTTTCTACTGTTGTTGAAATGCACGAGATAATCATGCCACATTGTGTACACAAACTGTAATTACACTGTAGGATTTTCACATGGAATCCAAATTCAGTATGTTAAAAACAGCATGCAGGTTTTTCCGTAATGATAAACTACTACATTTCAAAATTTTCGGTAATGCATTACAGCAATAAAAAGTATATGTTCTTGACCACTCGAAAGAATATTTTTCACTCTTGGAAATTGTTGGTTGTTGGTCCATTCTTGTATAAACAATGGTTCATACACTGTAAAGACAGCGTTTTTTTTTTTTTTTTTTTTTTTATTTCATGAAGTTAAATTCTGAGTAGGGCATATAAACTTGGTAAAAGTAGTAGATGAGATGCCCGACGGGCATGCGTTGTGAAGACTGCGCCATGAACCAGCAAAAACCAAAGAAGTAATTATCCAATCTCGAAAATTCCATGCGCGGGGGGGGGGGGGGGGGGGGGTCCAACTGTTTCAACAATAAGATTTTTGGCTACATAAAACGGGGCGATTTTACCGTGCTGCAAAAAATTAGGGGATGGGTTGCAGCTAGACTTTTCAATGAACATTTTCAAACTAAATTTACAGTAAAATATTATGTTCGAAAATATACTTCGTGCTTGCGGAGCGTCAGATCTTCTTAATTAAATATTCATCACTGTTTGTCTTTTCACTGTCGTGGTAAATGGATAAAGCATTAAGAACCCACCTGTAACATGTATTAGGCACTGGAGAGCACTGAAAACATTGGCAGGCGCAGACCCAGGTATTTTTTTCCAGAGAGAGGGGAGGGGGCACTACATCACAAAAAATCCAACTCACAAATTTGTTGATAAAAAGAAAAGAAAACTCCTTTTCCCAGCATGAGGATTTTTGCACAAAGTTTAAAACTTGATTTTAGACGTAATTGCCAAAATAGATAGCCTACATCTAAATTTGCTATATTACGACTAGATGTTTACAATTAAAATGATCACGTAAATTGTGGTCTGAATAATGGAATAATTAAAGTACTGGTGGCACAGGTTTGTTTGTTTTTGTTTGTTTGTTTGTTGTTGTTGTTGTTTTTTTTTTTTTTGTTTTTTTTGAATGGAAAGAGTTGATTCATTTTCTTCTATAATAATATAATCTTTATAAATCTTATAAAGCTTTTAATCTCTCTTGTATAAATTGCGGTATTTTTATCGTTGTTTCTAGTGTCGAACACTGATCGACTTCCGATCATTTTCGGTGTTCGACTCCATATTTTTTTTCGATATTAATTCAATGAGCTTTGGTTAATTATTTTGCGAATTATGTATCCAAAACCATATAAAAACAGCTTTTAAAAATATTGATTGGTATAAATCCTTTTTTTAAAGTATTGATTAGCTTATTTGGTAAATGTTTGGAGCTTTGAAACAACATGGATAATTCATTTACGACAGAAAATTTGGAGAAATCACGTTCAAATTTCCCGGCACCTAGAACTATTAACAGAAGAGTTCGACTTAGAAAAGATAACTCTAATTGATTAAATGGATAAAAAAGAAGACAGATAATCAAGAGTTGCTTACCATTTATTGTTTATCAAAAGGTGTACTTGAGGTTTAAAATACGTTCGACTCGCGGTCATGTCCGACTTTCGATCAGTTTACCCTATAAGTACATGCGTTATATTTTATTGTTAGGGAAAATCGACTCTGGAGTAAATCGCACTCAATATCTATTACACAGAGTAGGATTTCCCCCCGGAAAATTGAATCTGGTGTGGTATTTCCATAGGGAAAATCCTACTCTAGAGCCATTTTTCCGAGGGGGGGGGTGTTATTTTTTTTTAGAGAAGAAAGCCTACTCTACAAGTATTAAATAATCTAAAAACAGATGAAAAAATAATGGGCATTGAGAAGATTCTTGTTTAAGCCACGATGTACTAATACGTTTGACTATGTAAGCCTGATGCAGATTTCACTGCAGATTTCACTGTGTTTTTTTATTCCTTCCTTCAATGCATTTAGCTACCACTTGTTTTTTAGAGACAAAGAAAAAACAAAAAGGATAAGATACTAATCCAGTACCAATATTTAAAAATATATGATAAAAGATTATATAATCGCATAACCTTTTGCTCACAAAATGCTTTTCATTTAATATAACTGACACATCTACTAATAAAAGGTGATTGGTGAGATACCTGTAACTAATCAAACGATATGAATCAAAATTTTTTGACTATATATACAGTCTACATTTCAGGAACAGTATCCAATCTATTGGAATTCCCATGGGTACCAATTGCGCCCCGTTATTAGCAGACATTTTTTTGGTATTCATATGAAGCAGAATTTGTCCAAAATCTTGTACGTGAAAAGAAGAAAACACTTGCTGTGGCCTTCAACTCGACATTTAGATATATCGACGACGTATTGTCAATTAACAATGGCTATTTCCATTCTTATGTCGATACGATATATCCTGGTGAACTTGAGATAAAAGATACCACAGAGTCTGACACATCTGTTTCATATTTGGATATTTTACTTGAAAAAGACTTTAATGGTAATCTAACAACCAAGCTTTATTATAAACGTGATGACTTTAACTTTTCAATCGTCAACTTCCCTTAAATATGCAGCAATATACCTTCATCACTTGCATACGGGGTATATATCTCTCAGTTGATTCGATACGCAAGAGCATGCTCTACGTATCGAATCAATTTCTAAAACGAGGTAAATTATTGACAAATAAGTTGAAACAAGAATATCAGCTGTCTCGTTTAAAGTCATCATTTCGTAAGTTCTATGGTCGATACAATGACCTTGTCAGCAAATACAATTTATCATTGAGTCAAATTCTGACTGACTTTTTTCATACTAATTGTTAGGCCATTATTTACACACTGAATTGTCGACGGATTTTTCCGTTATTTCCCGATCATGACAAGCGCATATGTGGAAAATGTTGGGCTCAGCTCTGAATCACCACACTTACATTCCATCTATCATACCACTGCGCTACTAGATCATTGATGTCGAAAGGATAAATTTAAGACAGATTGCCCAATCTTAAAATAATATTAGAAGGGAAATTCAATATTCATTGTCATCATTTTTAATATGAAAATTTTATCATCATTTAGGTAGATACCTCAATATTCACTTTATATTCTGTACAAACTCAATGCTTTTCCTATTTAACATATACGGAAACTATTAATATTTACATATCATTATTGTGAATTTTTAGTTTACACGTATCAATTAAACTGCATGACAAACTTTTGGTGAAAAAATGTTTTGAAGATATCGCTACTAGAGTTGGTGAAATTGCCTATCATCCTCTATGGTTCTTTTGAAAACAAAGGTTTTATCAGTAACGGACTACAAGTATTTTTTTTTTCAGTGAAACTTTTTATGAGTAACTTAAAGGGCTGTTCTAAAGTTTGTTCAGAAAGACAGTCCGGAAAGACAGATGAATATGTAATAATATTTCTAAAGTATGGTGCCGAAGATATCGTACTGTTAGAGGATAAGAAGAATTCTGAGTGTGGATACGGTCTTAAAGATATGGTTATATAGTGTACCATTAGTCAAGAAACACAAAGTAAGTATACTGTGAGCTGAGAAACACTTGTAAAAATGTGTTTTTTTTATTATACAATTATGTGATATGGAAATTAAAATGCATCCGTTTATCTCTAATTTCAGTGTCCCTAAAAAGTTTCATCGCATTTCAATGTATTATTGCAAGTAACCTGGATACACAGAAAGTTTTTTGTAAAAAAAAAATTTATACTCAAAGTTTTGAATAAACAACACAAATAAATATCCTTAACATTCTTTATCTTCGTATGTCGCAAATTAAATAAACCAAAACTCTGAATAAATGAACTATTAGATTTTTCAGGAACAGATCAATGTTCTCAATGTGAAATCAACACTGGCCCTCTAATCATATGTGCTGCCGTCTTCGGGAGATTCATTGCTGGTTTTGTCGTAACATTGTGTTTGAAAGATAAAATGATTTGGTAAGTTTCCAAAATTATAATGATGCAACTACCATAAAATAAAAAATAAAATCATTTAGAACTTGAAATATTTCGGGGAAAAAATTATATTTGATTTTTTTTTAAATTCATTTATTGAAATTGAAATGAATGGAATCAACATTAGAATTAATTGAAATAATTTTCTCCTTAAATTTCGATAAACCGTTTTATTTTTGTTTAATGGTTGCAGCATGAAGTGGAGTTCAACGTTTCAATCACTGACAGCAGAAGGGAGGAACAATTATAACAACAGTGGAATCTCCGAATCTCTAGAAAATGTATGAAGCATATTTTAGCTTTTACAATTTTTGTTCTTCTCTATTTCATTGTAAGTAGATTCATGTACATAATAAACTTTTTTCTCTACCACTGATTAAAGTCGGTGTTACAGAATTGAATACGTACTATACTTTTTAACGTTGAGTCCTATGATACTCAAAACACTCATGTGATTTTCTCCAGCAATTATGTATACTGGGATATTATATGAGATGAATAAATTCGTAATTTTCATTGGCTGAAAGGACGTCACGTGATATTCTTCCTTTTGTGATAATGATACGAAAGCGCTTCCGCGGAATATGACATCGCACGATTCACCGTTCGGCTACACCAAAGTCACGTAGAACGTGACGTCATAATATAAGATGCATGTCTTTGCTATAGTGACGAAATGACAGCCAAGCCAAGTCTGTCTAATATAGGACTGTGTCAGATTATTTATTTTGAGTGATTATATAATATATACTATTTTGGACTTCAGTAAAGTCAATATGTAGTTATAAGGACCAATTGGATATTGACCTCAGGCACAAAGCTATGTTGCTAACACTTTTTGTCTTCGGACAATATCACTTGACATGGGTCCTTTTAACCACATATCGACCTACACTGATCCATTATTATACAATTATTGCTGGTTTTTTGAGGTCAATGCGATGATTTAGACACCTGAGGAGTACAATATTGTACTTCGAAGGTGGCTTAATCGTCGTATTGACCTAAAAACAGCAATAATTGCTTCATTATATGATTCGATTCAATGATTAAATGACACACACTCATTAAGCAATCCGTGCCATCTTACTTGTTCACATCTACTGAAGTACTAGCTAAACATAATGAGAGAATTGGGGTTTAAAAAACAGTTGTAATAGTTTGAAATTTTTAATTCTAGTTTAGGTGCAATGTATAGGATTGATTTTGAAAAGGGGGGCATTGAAAGGGAAAAAAAATGACAATTTACCTGAAAACAAATCTTTGACTAGCCCCCCCCCCCCCGATATCATATATTAATAAAACTTTGTACATAGATTAAACTAACAATATCTAATAAATTTATTGACAACATTGTATTATTTCAATTTAATCATATGAAAATAAAATATTCCATTGTCTAGTGTAAGAAGGCGGCGCAATACATAGAAATTACAATTGAAAATCGGTTCGGTATATAATATTTAAAATCCCACGAAAAAGTATTTACTTCTCAGAATTTCAAGAATAGAAATGAAAATTTTTAATATTGTATTGTGAATACCTTTCCTCAAATTTTGGTGTATATGCTTTAATTGATATGAATTTTACACTACCCATCAGTTTGAAATTTGACCTGTTGAAAATGGCGGCTGCGTTGACACAGGCGCAGGTATGGAATGAGATAAATGAAATATGAAGATAACGAATAGTAATCAATCTCGAAAGTCCAATGAAAGGATACAAATTTGCTGCAGATCAAACATGGACCTCAAAAATTAGAGGTGGGATCAGGTGGCATGGAGGTGAGCATCCCCTACCGACCGGTCGCACCCGCCGTGTGCTCCTTGTCTTGATCGAAAAAAAAAACGTGAAAAATCCGTAGACAGTTCAGTGTATAAATAATGGCCTAACAATAAGTATGAAAAACCTCTGTCAGCATATGACTCATTGATAGGTTGTATGTACTGACAAGGTCATTGTATCGACCGTAAAACTTACGAAAAGATGACTTCAAACGAGAAATATGCTCTTGAATTCACCACAGAAACGAATAAGTCATAAATGTTTGATACACATGGACATGTTTTCTGGTCCTTAGTATATGAAAATGACTGGGACGGTTTTTCTTAGAACATGTATGCGTTTTTCAGTTATTTGTCTTGACATCACGACTTTGTCGATCAAGTGACGATCATTTATATTTTTTTCAATTGTTTTACATAAATCGCTTCGGCGCAGTAGATTAACACAAATATTATTAACATTTTGTCATGTAAATAAACTCATCGTATCCTTGTGTATCCAAAATGTGCTTGGGAAAAGTCATAGTATTACTTCGGTACAAAATATTACAGGAGATGTTCAAAAATCGACAAATTTGAAGGTATTTTCCTCCCAATATCGTAATCTGGTTTAAAACAAAGCCATAACACATTTTCCCCAGGCATCTTTGTTATGGAACAACCTCTTCTACCAGATTTCCAAAAAAGATCTCAGATTAATCGTCATAAATCGTCTGCGCCTAACTCTTTTATACACACATAATAAATTCTACCTCTAACCACAGGTATGACAAAGTGTGCGTTTCAGAAGTTTGCAGCAGGATTGAAAGTGTGCCATATTATTGCATTACAAAATTTCCCAACAATTTAGAGGAAGATTTTAACCCTCCCGACTTTTAGCAGTTGATGTTTTTCTTTGTTATTTTTTTGTAGGTGACCCCCCCCCCCCCTCATCTATTGATCAACTCTCACAATATGATCCTCTAGAAAAAAATCATCTTTTAGTTTTTGTTACTGACTCTCTACTGGAATATACTGCTTTGATCAATCTCATAAACGGATCGGTTTTGCCGTTTATGAGATTGATCAACCCGATACATTCTAAGGCGTTTTTCTGTGGGGATTAATTAAGAATGTTGTATAAAATCATACATCGAAGATACTGAATAAGCTCAAAAAGAACATAAAACTCAAATTAGGAGTGTCTAAGCAAATATTTTGAAAACGGTTATAAAAATTTCAAGAAGCAATTTTTCTATAGTACCGCGGTAGTTGAAACAGGTGATCATTTAAATCATGTAAGTTGTGAAATTAAACCTAACAAAAATGAGGCAATTTACAAATTTCGCTGATATTCATTAATGGCTGAGATTTCGTTCAGTGTTAAATATTTTGGTATTTTGGTAATTGTACAATGAATCTATTGGATACATGTAATAAATTCATGAAAACACTTGTCTGTATCTTTTTCTTGTGTTTATCAATTTGTAAATGCAAAACGCAACATATAATTTGAAGCACGCTGTACATGTATATGAGAGGGGAGGGGTGACACATTGGTACAACTGATCCTTCTATACTGAAACTCAAAAGAAACGCAACAAACAGTAATCTACTAATATTTGAATTTTTTATTTAATGATTTTCAAAAATGAATACAGTGAGGTTAAACTCGATTTAAAAACATCAGAGATTTGATAAAAATGTTTAATGATTATCTTTTAACTTTAGAAAGTAACACGTGACTGTTAAAACACCCCACCCCGGCTATTCAATTACAGCGTGCAAGACTGCCATGCACAACAATTGCAGCTTGATTTCTACGATGCAGTAGGTTCATCAATCTCAAGATCTGAACGAAAGAAATATTCTTTGCCATTTTAAAATGCCCATTTTTCAGATGATAAGGTCGAATTTTCTCTAGCCTAGCGCAGTGTAGTAACCCTTGGACTTCCGGTCCAAGGACTGTCATTCATGCTAATGATAAGTAAGAGCCTCTTGAGGCGTGATGTAGTGCATATTTGCATCTGCAACTCCCCATCACCTTTATTTTGATATTTTCCAGCTAGAACAATGGAAATGCGTACTTAAGTCATTTTCAGGAAGCCTTGGCATCGCTTACGGAAAAGAAAGGAGAATTTATTTCTCGGAATATTCCTGCATTACTTATGATGAACAGATACAAACCCTTAAAACTCCATACTATTGCCAAATGTTTTGTTAAACATGTAATTTTTGATTTCAGTTAAGCGGACTCAAACTTAACTTCCGGTAATGGTATGGAAATCATTCAACCGTTAAATTACCGATATTTACAAAGTTGAAGATGCCCTTACTTTTTAGATACAAAATTATATCCTATATATAATAGTTCCCCCTAAAATAAGATGTTGCGTTTCTTTTGCGTTCCAGTATATAATTTTCCCACAGGTGTTCTCGCAGTAGACAATCTAAATGAAACTTTATAAAAATTATAATCAAAAATATAGTTGTGCATTCTACATTTAAAATTTTAAAAATGGCGACATTTCTTTGAAAGATATAAAGTATGAGAATTAAAATTTACCTAATTGATTTTTTTGAAGCATCAAAGTCTTTTTTTCATCTTGTCAAACTACTTTCTGCCAAAAAAAGTTATGGTCTAATGTAATCGGTTGGACAAACATTTAAACTTTAGCCATGGAAACAAAAAAGAAGAATTTAATTTTAAATGGATTTTTTTCTCCAATTGTTTTTAAATACATGTACATAATATTGATGTGTAAGTGTCTCTCCAAGTTTCTGGTGTTGATATCCAAAATAGTTATCGTTGCCATGAAACTGCATCAATTTCTTATATAGTTTGAAATTTTACAAAAATTTCCTCTTTGCTTTCAAATCAAATATGGCACCGATGGGGTCGAGGCCTCGAGGGGACATACAGAAGAACTACTTGATTTAAGTACTCACAAAATAGTATGTAGATCCTTTCAATAATAGATACTGGGTCAGTAGAGGGCAAATAAATTAAATAATTCAAAGTGGCCTCTAATTTTTTTTTTAATTTTTAACAAACAGGTGTCGTTGTGCCAAGAAAGGTGTCGGGACATCTCGTTTTACGATTTTTTGCATGACTTTTTAAAATTTCTTATGAGGTAAAATATTGCGTTCAGAAACAATGCTTTGAACTATTTATTTTAAGATTTCAAACTAAATTTGAATAATTCTTGAATCAAAAACACTCAAATTTTCATTTTAAAAAAATCATTTGATTTTCGGGAAAATCCTACTCTGGGAACGAACGATGGAAAAAATTAGAAAAAAGGGGGGGGGGGAATTTGGATCTAGTGTGCGATTTCCCTATGGGGTAAATCCTACTCTAGAGAACAGATTTCGGGGAGGGGGGCTTGGTATGGGGGAAATCCTTTCCTACTACACCGGTACATTTTATCGAAATGCGTTCGTGTTCAGTAGCCTAATAGAACTTAGAGTGTTACATGATAGTAAACAGCTTCTACTAGAACTACTGAAATTTTTCCATTTTTTTTTAAATTTAAGGACACTTCCAATGAACTCATCCAACCATCTCAGCAGCAATTAAAGACGATTTCGGTGTATGAAGATATTCATGATGATGGTGTTTATAACCATTTACGCGAAGACAAACCTGAGAGAAGACAAAGACATTATTCAACCATGCAGGAATCATATTGTAATGAAGATCCTCTTGAAAATACCTTATCTGATGAAAATGCTAAAGATGATGGAAATATTAAAGGTAATACACATCAACAGGAAGGGTTGGAGGTAAACACTAGAGAATTGAATGGTAGAGAAAAATCCCCCGATTGCTCACTTGCATATTTTACTCTTGAAAAAAAAATTCTTAGTTAACGTTTCATTTTTATAAGATCGCAGTATACATGTAATACAAGATTATACTTCATATAGCCTTCATATTAATTATAATGTGTATAGGAATAGTAAATATAATGCCCGAGTTTTTTTAAGTGGTATTTATTATCATGAAAAATTTTTGCATTATACATTTGATGGCATTTTTTCAAAGGCATCATATGAGAGTTCATTAAATAAAATTCACGAGGGTTTAATTTTTTTTTTTGCAAATATAATTTATATCATTTAAAGGATTTCTTTTAATAAGAAAGAACAGTATTCCAAAAGCTGCGTGATGTCATCTAAGCAATTGCAATAATGTGCACATTTAGAATATGAAAGATTAATATGAACATGAAGAATTCATAAAAATTTATTATTTTCATTATATAAAAAAATCAATTTAAAATAATTTTGTTTAGTTTAATTTCAACACTCTATATTTAATTGTGTAATATTTCGCTTAATACAATATTTATTTCCAAAAGGAAAAGACACTGGACTGCAGAAAAGAATGTCTTTTAAGTCCTCTTTATAAAGTGATATGACATATCTTCTATATGATGTATGTCAGCCAAACTGGAAATTAAAAAAAGGATGTAAAACATTCTTTACACTATACCGTATAACAACATACATGTAGTTATTTATACAATTGACTGCAGAATGAAACATATTTTGGAACTTATATATTGAAATTGTATACACTCTACCTTTGGAAACTATTTCGTACATGTAAATGACAATTCATGTCACTGTCATATTTGAGTCACTTGCTGAGCTTGTGCGATAGTACTGCTATTTCTATTAAGGATGTTTTACACATGATAAATCATTAAATCTGGTGTAAATATAAACAATAAAGCGTTATTTTATTGTCATTGTAGGGGATATGATGGCATGGGTTGTTAATTTTAGTAAAATTTTCATGACTCGCATACATACAATGTACATGTATGTCCTTTTCTACTTATTCTTACAATGCAGGTAATCATATAAAATTTGATAACAATAATTCATTTCATTGTGAGTCAAACCTGAAAAAACCTTCCGCATGATTATGAGTACGATAAGTTTATCATACATATATATCATAAAAGCATTTCTTAAGTTGTATAACCATTTCTATATTATAACTTAAATATTTCATTTCTATAAGGATCTAAGGTTAAGTTGAGGAAAAACAAAGATGAAAAATGGTAGGAGTTTTTCACAAAAGAATTAACTATTTCATTAATACAGAATGTCAATGATAAATTTATTAGTATGCCAATTAAAAAAAAAGATGATGATGAATAGTTTTTTTGATACAGTTGTTGGAAAATTGGTAGTTTTATCTGTCCTGTGCCATCCTGTGACCAACGTTTCCAAACTGTAAGTATTGTTTGATTTTTTATATACACATATTTCTACGACAATAATGCTTATTATGTGACGGTTAATAACCATTGTATATAGGGAGATAATTTTACATTTTAAAGAAAATAAGATGGTTTGAAGCCAAGGAATTTATTGCATATACTTCAGACAGTGCATTGAAAGAGCCACAGATTTTTACAGAGAGATAACTAGCGATACAACATGTCTCTCCGGTTTTCAAAGTAAGTGACCAAATTCCGTCTTAAAATATATCATACATGTATTGTAACAGTGCATAAAGATTTGAATAAGTTGCAGAATTTATAAATGATAACAAGTGCATTTCCTTCATCTTAAAGTGAATATTTCTTTGAGCAATATAAAGAAATGCTCTGGAGAGTGTGTTATAAAACAGACATCAAGGGAAGATAACTACATAAAAATACACATCAAATACGACACTGATGTAATTTTGAGGCTAGAGGGCAAGAAAAATTATGCTTGTGGATACAGTTCTAAAAATATGTATGTTGCGTGTACCATTAAGAAAAAAACACAAGGTAAATGTAGAAGCATTCGATCTCACGGATTTAAAAGTTATACGTCAGTTTTTAAAGAGTTTTTTAATTACATTTTACAAAGTTCCTTTCGTTTTACTTTTAGTATCATTAAAATCATGTATAATCAGCCAGTGCATCAACAGAAAAGTCACTGAGTCCAACCCAGTAAATGGTAAGTTTTTATCTTATTTTAGAACTGGTTTTAAAACAATATAACTTGAGACTTATCTAATGCAAACTACTGTAAAATAAGGATACATGTATATGAACAATTTTCAAGGCACGAACGTCGCTTCTGTAACTGCTCAAGATGTCGTACCTTTCTCGAACGCCTATTTAATCATCATCTCTGCTGCTGTTCCAGGAAGTGTTTTGCTCGGTGTCACGGTTACAGGGTTAGTGTGCTTACGGACCAAGACAATACACTAAAAGGGAGGTTGTTCAAAATGATTTTCTCTGACATAATGCTTTCTAGAATTTCATCTATTCATCAACTGTAGATCTATATAAAAAACACTTTTTGATCAAAATCAGAATATCAGTTTTACTATCAGTCAATACAATTTTGAGTCTTGGACCGGGATTGCAGGAGGATAAAACGTACACTAGGACCTCAGCTCACCTGCTCATTCACAACCATCAAACATGTTTACTCCGCTATAAAAAATAGTGCATCACAACCGCAAAAGTGAAAGTAGAATAAAAATGCATTTCTTTGAAACAATAATCAACTAATATTAGGAAAGATACAACAGGGGGGATATAAAATCAACATTGACTGATGTATTTTAAGATAAATGGCATAGTTTATATGGGAATGCATTACATTAGCTGACCTCCGGTCTCCCTAATGATGTACCTCATAAGGCGGTCGTATCAATATAACACTCTAGCTAAACTATGGACTCGATCCTCATAAATATAACAGAGTAGGTGACCTCTGTCTTCGCATGCGTGGATCTAGTGGTGGAAGGGGGATCACACCCCTCGTTTTTTTTTTACTGATATTTTAAAGATATATGAAATAATCATATATGGTAATAAATTACGAAAGTTGACCTATGGTCTCCATAATGATATACGTACCATACTAGGCAACCTTATCAATATAACACTCTAGCTAATCTCTGGTCTCATTTTAATAAAACAGAGTAACTGACCTCTAGCGGGAAGGGGAAAGATCAGCACATTTTTTAAAAGATTTATTTTCTTAAGAAATTATCAGATCGTAGTTGCAGAGCAACCCAGGCCTGTTGACTGATTTCTATGTGATAGCTATAATGGCATTTTTCCCCGATAGTTCCTTCCTTTGGAATGAAGTTTCAACTCGGGTTTCAAATCCTTTATTCCAAGTCACTAATGTTCGTAATTATGAGTCTGGATATATGTTAACTTGCGTTTAGCATGCATGTATGTGGGATTGACCAATCAGAAAGTTCAGCTCCTCCTAAGCGGTTTAATGATAGTGTACATTGAACACTGGGGATTGTAAAAATTGTTAAACTTGTCTGTGATACCCTCTTTTTTTCTCTACCACTATTATTTGATTGAATTGCTATAATTTTTACAGTGGAGTTTGATATGTTTTCCTCTGCCAATTTTGTTGTCTGCTGTGCAGAAAAGTTTAAGTTTAAATCATACAAAATATAGTTTTTTAATCAGCAAATATTATTTTTCTTCTTGTTTCGAGTATTTGTTTTAAACAAAATTATGTACATGTATAACCTTTCGTTGTGTTTTAAACAAGATTTGTACTGGTTTAGTATTTATTGTTCACATATTTTCTATATTATCTTAGTTCTGCTTTGTATGCAAAAAATATTTTAGCTTAAAATTGTGTGTTTGTTTAACGTCCCTTTTTTCTCACTCATATTGAGACGCCACCAGGGCTGCAAATTTAGACCTGTACTCGCTACTTACAGCCTTTGAGCAATGAGTAATCTTTCTCGGGCAAGCACCTCTGCGACGTGGGATCTCGTTTATACGGTCTCATCCAAAGAATCGGTATCAGCATCACACAGTGGATTTGCGCAATTGAATTACATGTAATTGCATACATGTTTGTGCTTTCGTTCTTCGTTATTCTACATTTTAACCATACATATATCAAGCAGTAATTTACATAATTATATTATCACACCCCTGAATCAAAATCAAAATAACAGTTTTATTAAGAGTCCATGCAATATTAAGTCCTGGTTTTATATATTGGGAACTTTTCCTACAAAAAATATATGATAAAGGCTTTTCTGAATTATTAAAGGGTCATAAAAGAAGGCGGTATCTGTATTTCAATAGCTACACAAACAAAATTTAGTAAATAATTTATTACATTATTCTCAATGAAATACATGCTTATCTTTTGTTAAATTAACCATATAATATTATAAAGTTTAAAGTCATTTTTCTCCTTTGCTTTGTTTTTAGTTTGTACATGTTTTTAAAAATCAAACTTCACGACACCTCTTGATTTTAAATTGTATTTAAAATGCATACTTACAGTCAAGTAGGATACAGTTTACAGTTATGTTATAGGACTTAATTATCGCATGTATCTTAATTATTTGAAATTAAAAGGGTAAAACGTTCTTTATGACCACATTTTATAAATTTTGTGTTTTTACTGCGGATAAACCTCGGTAATGAACCAATTATTGACTCAAAAGTAAACCCTGAACTTAAAATTTAAGTTAATTAGATAGCGATCACGTGACCCTGTGACGTCAAAGGCGACAGTGGCTGATCAGCTCTTCACGTTAATCTTACTAAAATATACGCGAAACAACCTGAATTTTCTGCGTTGTTGACGACCAAATCACCGATTTTATCGATATGAAATTGAATATCAATCCTTAAATTTTAGAACTGTCAGCAAGAAAACATTAAAAAAAATTCTGTTGTAAAAATTGTAAAAACAGCAGCGGCGATATCGAAGGAAACGCGGCGAAGACAAAGAAACTCGCCATCACATTACAATTTGATTTGTCATCTTATCACATGTATTAACTTATTTGAATCACACATTTAATATTATATAACTGTTATTCTTAGCTTTTAGCAGAACAATTATTTACTTATGTTTTGTAAAGAATGGCGGTCTTGAAAAATAATTTTCTGATCACGAAATATTGCCGTAATCAGAGCTACAGATTCTAAATGTTTGGAATAAAAAAAGAAAATATTTCAAAAGCCTTATACCTTAGAATTAGTTAATGTTTCTATGGTAATTAAAAAGCACTTTAGGAATTTTTTTTAGCATTTTTCATAATTAAGCTGCATTTATCGTTGATAACTCCGTAAATAGTGTGCACATTCTCATCTCTCTATCACTGAATTGTCGTCTGTGATGTCAGAGCAGTATTTCGCCGAAATCCGACTGAACTATTCATATTCCTGTATTTGAATTTCAACTCTCAATATCTCTTAAAATGTGCTTTCAACAACGTTTATTGTATTCAGTATTTTAATAAACAAGATTAGATAAGATGTTTTCATAACATTACGATTTTTGAAAGATCATGCGATGTCCTTTAAGTAGGATACGGATACAGTTACTTCTATACAACTATAAATATAGTTTTACGGATTGTTATAGAAGTAACTGTGTTCGCATCCTACTTGACTGTAAGTATGTACTCAAAATACAATTGAAAATCAAGAGATGTTGTGTCGTGATGTTTGATTTTTTAAAATTTGTACAAACAAAAACTATAAATATAGTCATATCGAACGTATGACTTTTCGGCACTTTGTACAACCATTCCCTATGATAAATTTAAGACCTGGCTTTTTGACATCATAGACGGCTGCTTTTTCAATAAAAATGGAACTCGTAAATTTACTTATCTTGTTATTGGTCAATTGCAAAATTATTTTGTTAAAAAATATTCTGATTGTACACACAAGTACTTTAAAGTTGATATTAAAAAGATGCTTGAGTTTCTAATTGACAATATCTATGTAGTTTTTGGAGATCAGGTCTTCCAACAATCTATCGGAATTCCCATGATTACTAATTGTAACCCGTTATAAGCAGGCATATTTTTGTATTCATATGAAGCAGAATTTAATTCAAAAATTCTACATGAAAAGAATAAGCCTCTTGCTGTGGCCTTCAATTCAACATTCAGATATATCGACGACTTTTTATCTATAAACAATATAAATTTTCATTCCTACGTTGATTTGATCTATCCATTTGAACTCGAAATAAAATATACCACAGAGTCTGCCACATCTGTTTCAAATTTGAATAATTTCTAGAAAAATACCTAAATGGTAACCTAACAACAAATCTTTATGATAAACGTGATGACTTTAACTTGTCTATCGTCATCCCTTATTTATGTAGCAATATATCATTATCACCTGCAAATAGAATTTATATATCCAAGTTGATTCGATACTCAAGAACATGCTCTACGTACAAAAATTTCTTAATCGAGGCAAGCTATTGACAAATAAGTTGATGAAAAAGGGATATCAACAACGTCGTTAAAATTCAAATTCTTTTGTCGATATAATGACCTTTTCAACAAATACAATCAATCTTTAAGTCGAATGTTGCATGACTGACGTTTTCCAAACAAATTGTAAGACCATTTTTTTCTCACTGAATTGTCTACGGATTTTTCTGTTTATCCTATCATAACAAGGAGCAAACGGCGGTTGTGATCGGTCTCTGTGGATGCTTACTCCTCCATGTCACCTAATCACACCTCTGATGTTTTTAGAGGTCCGTGTTTGCTCTGCTCCAAATTCATATTACTTGAATGGACTTGAGTTTGATTGTTGTTCGGTATCTCCATATTTCATCATAAAAGTGACTATATTTGTATCCTACACGGCTATAAATATAGTCATAAAATTCCACATGAAGTTTCTATATTGATTTATATTAATTTGTAAACTAAGGGGTTGACTACATCAACAAGCTTATCATGGTTCAGATCTTGATTCAGACACAGTTGGCGTTGTAACAAAATGAGATATTATACTTTCTTGTAAATTAGTTGAATCTTATTCGTCGAGAAACATTTGTTAAAAAACACTATAATCCTCTGAATGATGAAGTCACGCCCTCCAGCGTAGCAACAGTCAATATTGCTTGACGACGGGTGATATTCCATAAAAAATAGTGACTGCGCAGAATTTATGCGCGCAAAGTTCACTGTTATATGTATTTGTATAAAACATTCAGTATAATATAATAAATATTGCATGTAGTTGAGTGTAACATTGAAAAATTTTACCCTTCGAAAACTGCGCCTCGGTTGGCAATGGTTTTCTTGGGGTGAAAATTTTCAATGTCACACTCAACTACAGGCAATATTTATATAATATTATTAATAATATAATTGATATATAATAATACATGTAATGTCATACTACAAAAACATTAACTACATAAATACACAATTTACCTAAAAATTTAGTTCTCTGATAAGATATTGATACTAATAGATACTCAAAATAAGGGAACACAACTCTTGCAGCTAAAATTAAAGCATCCCTCACTAATGAATTTGATACTCTATACGTTAAAATGTATATCTATTCAATTCGAGCAAAGTAATCGAATATCTGGATCCTAAAATATTGTGTAACTTGAGCATACCAGTTTACATAAACTATGTATAATATTACCGTTCAATGTAATAATTTTTTCAATAAAAATATCTATCTCACATAATTATTCATTCTTTTACCATATTGAATAAAATTGTTATCTATTATAATTGCAAATAAATAAATTACACATATCAATTCATAATTAGTAAATAAAGTAGAACTTACTATTAAGTGGAAATAGTCATTTTCAAGTCTCAATGTCTGGAGTCTTTAACAAATAAAGTCATCTCTTTCACAACACAAAGAATGTTCAGATTTGACGGTAAATCCAGTAACCATAGAAAAACTAACCAAAATAAACGTGACAAATAAACTACCAATACATTATTCGTCAAGAAAACTTCAAATCTCTGACCTGCCTAAGGTAATCAATTATATGTAAAAGTAAGATTTGGGATATTAGAGGGTGGATCCGACTTCTTATCAATTCCATCCATTTAAGGGACTAGGCAATATTTATCACCAGGGTGGGACAGTTGCAAAATTTTGTGGGACAGTACTTTTTGAGGGATTCAATTTAGGATGGGACAAGCATTTTTTTTTGCGAGTGACAGAACATGTGTTCGCCATTTTCACAGTATTTGTGCTAATTGTGTTGCACTTGGACCAAAAATTAAAAAGTCATACAGCACATTATTGACGTGTTTTCTAGAAAGCACAATACCTATGCACACCAGTCCTAATTTTTTTTATATAAGCATTCTTATAAAAAAGTAATGCTAAGTCACATTTTGGGCGAGATCTTGAGTTGTGGACACTACATTACACCTTTTATTATCTAAAAAATATTAAAAGATATATT
Organism: Saccostrea echinata; assembly: GCF_033153115.1. Classification (NCBI taxonomy): domain Eukaryota; kingdom Metazoa; phylum Mollusca; class Bivalvia; order Ostreida; family Ostreidae; genus Saccostrea; species Saccostrea echinata. Next base: position 13,032,517 of record NW_026889764.1, read on the forward strand.
TATTAATTCCAAACTTCTTGTAAGTTTCGATAAAATACCTGATTGCAGTGAAATAAAAGAAAATTGTTATTGTTCTCTTTGAAAACAAAAAATTTATACACATTAATGACTGGATACTTTTTGCCTAATTTATCTCCCATCTTTAAGTTTATCTACATAAACAATTACACATAAGACCTATTTAATTATCATCTGAAAATTAAATTGATTACTTCTAAATTTCAAATACATTTGTCATAATATCCTGGTTATCTTCGTTTGCATCGTATCTAGCTTTGAAAATGCATAGCATTTTTGTTGCGGACACTATAAGTTACCATAAGTATAATGTTTAGTCATTTTTAATAAAAATAATTGTTGATAAATGTTCTATTTTAGACTGAAGCAAATCATGAAAATGGATCATATTAAAAGATGTTGGATGTGGTTTATTGAGATGAAAATAACCGCATATAACAAGAATCATTATAGTTATTTCTTAATGTATAATTGTTATGCAGTTGAAAAAATGTGTATGGTTTCCCAGATTTTAATACAATTTAACAACCTAAAACAAATAGTTTTATAGATAAATTTCACAAAATAAAGAAATTACTGAGGAATCTACCATTTTTTCAGTATTTAAATTGTTGTGGACACTACAATACATCGAAATTTTGATAAATGACACCATATTTGGTTTGAATGGAGTAAACTGAACATTTTATTCAAGTTAATCTCTAACTAGTTCTCTTTGTACAGTGAATGGTATTACATGTATGTTATTGGGAAATTTAAAAAAAAGGTCTAGTCAAGAACGATATTCCTGGAAAATAAAACCCGTATACATACCAGTGAGATTGAAGTGTTATCTTGTACAAAAATCACCATTTGTTGTCTTAATCCAGTTAACAAATTTTATTATCAAAGGAGCTAAATATCAGAGAAGTGTTTCACATTTCAGAAATATTTTTAAAAAAAATAACAAGAGGCCCATGGGCCTTATAGGTCACATGAGTATCATGCAACAATTGAATTTGGTTCGTGTTTTAAAGCAGAGGCCATGAAATTCACAATTTTGAAAGAAGCACCATTGCTCATCATAACTATTCACTTAGCATGTTTACTTTGATTACTTAATACCCAGAGGCAGAGCAGAGGAACAAAAAAATGCATCTCCACTTCATAATCAGTAGTTCCCCACCCCACAGGAACCCCTGACCCCGGGGCCACACATTTAACATTCAAAGCATTTATTAAATTTCGGCACATAATCCTCAGAGACCCCCCCCTCTCGGTACCCCTGACCAAGGGGTCATCAAATTAACAATTTTGAAAGAGGCACCCTTACTCACCATAACTATGTACTTAGATCATCGGCATAATACCCAGGAGCAGAGGAGAAGATTTTCAAAGAATTAATGCATTTTCACAATACAATCAATACAGCCCCGCCCTAACACCAGACCCCTGACCCAGGGGCCATGAAATTCACAATTTTGAAAGAAGCACCCTTCCTAATCATAGCTATGTACATGGTTCATTGGTTTTATACCCAGGAGCAAAGAAGAAGATTTCCGAATAATTAATACATTTTCACTACATAATCATTAGAGCCCCGTCCTAACACCAGAACTCCTCACCAATGGGCCTTGAAATTCACAATTTTTGAAGAAGCACCCTTGCTCATCATAACTATGTAATTAGATCATAGGCATAATACCCAGGACCAAAGGAGAGGATTTTCAAAGAATTAATGCATTTCACTATATAATCAACAGAGCCTTGCCCTAACACGAGAATCCCTGACCCAGGGGTCTTGAAATTCACAATTTTGAAAGAGCCACACATAGATGCCATATGCTAAAATTGGCTGAAATTGGTTCAGCGGTTTCAGAGAAGAAGCTGAAAATATTCAATTGTTAACACACGGTGTACGACGGACGATGACCGACGAAAACGGATAACAATAGGTCACCTGAGTGACTCAGGTGACCTAAAAAGTGAATTCCAAGCCTCTGAATTTAAATTTAAATTTGATTATAAAATAGTACATGTGTCTTGGATTATTTTTTCTTTTTATAAGAGAAATAAAACCTATAAACGCCCACATAACTGTTAAGTGAACCAATCAGACTGTTTAATATTTCAGAGTTAGAACTATTCTTCTTCACCATGAAGAAACAATTCTTCGCGAGATTTGTGAACATTTGATTGGCTTAATAAGAGGGTTGTGTTTTAAAAGGTGTTTTAACTTGATCTGCTACGGCAGTAATTAAGGAGGAACAGGACCTTGAGCTGAAAAAAAACTAGTCATTGAATTTTTTCATATTTTGTATATTTTTTAATTTAGTATGTCCTACATATCTAAAAGCAATTCTGTCATCACTTTTCTTGACTTGTTTAAGAGATATCGCCATACAAATATCGCTCCGTACAGTGTCTTCATTAAGTTTTGGTTCTTCGTGTTTACGGGTCCATTATCAAGTCTATAATGGGAATTTTTAAACACAAACAAAAAATATGTACACGGACATGCAGCTCTTCAAATATTCAGAATATAGTGTTTAGAATTCATAAGGTATTTTTTCCATATTTCACAATTTTTATGGACTGGATAAATTGATTATTCTTATGCGACTTTTTTTCTCATTCTTATTCAATATTTGCATTCTGGGTAATACGAATTGTTCCATTGTAACGACTCTGCTCATTGAATAATGAAAACAAAAGAAGTTTTGCTTCATATGCCTACAACTGTCAAAGGATTCCCGCCAAGACTTACTTGCACTTTTTAAATCAATATGAATTGAGTTTACAACCAGCTCTATTTTATATCATATTTCTTTCCCATAATGCAATTATTGAGAAAGAATAAGAAAACATCGCATAGGAAAGATAAAATTAAAAGAAGATTATTAAATAAGAATCGTATCTTTTCGAATAGAAATGGATATCTTTTCGAATAGGAACAACAATGTTATAACATATAAATCACATAATTTTCGAAAAAGACAAAATTATCGAATAGGAATGACAAAATTATCGAATAGGGAACACGTATTTTCGAATATGAATGATATATTTTGGAATAGGAATAATATTATCATATTTTTTCTAATAGGAATAGCAATTTATCGAATGGAAATGACAAATTATCGAAAAGGAATCAAATTTTTACGAATAGGGATAACAACTAATGGAATAGAAATCACATTTTATCGGATAGGAATTCTATGTCTTAGAATAATAAATTCTTTGAATAAAAATAACAAAAAAGTATAATAATGCAATGTTTTACACGCCATAATATGGTGTTTACATATCCCAACTTATTCCATTCTTTAACGATGGTTTTAAAAATCCCTGTAACATCAACTTATCTGTCAGTAGCCTCACAAGATAAGCAATATGCAGAGATGTATAATTTTTGAAAGAAAAGTGATTAGAGTAAACTAAACTTACTGGAAGACTTCTAATATATATCTGATTTTTTTTTTCAAAAATATATTTATTTTCAATAACATACAACATGTTTTTGAGACAACACTTCCTCAGAAATCCTCCGTAGATTCTTCATCTGGGGTGCCAGGAGCTCCTTGGATTGGTAATTTATTTCATCTGTAAACAATTCAATATTTCCATAATATACTTTTAAAAAAATAAATAAACATCATTTTTAACATTTTAATAGTGAATAATGTAGATATTACGGATTTATACATGCATCTTTATATGATTTACATTTTCAGAGGACATAAATCATATTAAAATTTGAAAAATCATAATATTAAATACAAAGCAAAGTATTAGTCATTTGTAAAATAATACATGTAGTTTAAATAGAAAAAAGACAATTAGAAAATATTAATAGTAAAATTAACTATGATTTTGATTTTATGAATACATAGAATTGGAGAAAAACTCAAATTCAACCGAAGGTAAAACCGCATCTAAAGAGTCCATCCACATTAACTCCATGTTGATTTTATAGCAGGATGACTGACCCATCCTGCAGTGAGTGTTCATCTAAATAAAAAATAAAAGATTTAACAATTTATAATTGCAAAGACAGTTTTTCAAAGTAAATTCCATCATTTGTATTTCTTTTAATTTTCATAACATTTGCATAATACAGAGTCTTTTAAAGCATGTTTTATAAGATTATTTGGTGTTTTGGTATTGCTTTATTCCCGCTTAGCTAGTGAGGGAGAATTGCTCAACTTGGATTCAGCCTCTGTTAATTCTGGCCTTAAAAGAAAACAAGTTGTAAGACTTTACAATTTTATTTTAGAGAAACCGCAACTGAGGTTGTCAGGCCGCGCACGGCCATTATATACCTCAGAACCGGTTTCCATGACAATTCCACAACTTGTTAACTTTTTCTGTACCCTTGTGACATGACCGCATGTGGTCATCGTGTGATCAGTGTTTTCGTAATTCTAATTAAGAATTAACCTTAGCCAAAGTTGGAATTTTGTATTTCATAAATTCAATTTAAGACGTGTTCAAAGTCAATAAGTTTGACCAAAATCAACATTGGTTATCCCCGGTGAACACTGACCACTTACATGAAATATTTGATCTATTGATAGTGATTTACTTTATTACTCAACCGCCTGGTCCGAATACACAATTTGTAAATAAGAGTTACGAAATATGTTTATACTCTGTCAATAATAAATACCAGGTAATTTCAAATATGATCTTGCACTGAGTATAAAGATTAAAACTAATAGATATTATTAAATTACAACAAAAAATGTGAATAATACAAAAAATTCTATATTGAGAATATTCACTTTCTCCAATATTATCAATTCGACAAAAAATTGTGTTTATATATTTTATATGCAACAAAAGAGAAAAGTTTATTGTATAGTCTTATTGTGTTGTTTTGAATACAATAGAATCCGGTAATAATGTATTTCCTTTAAGCAGGAAAACAAACATATTCACAGACTGTGCTCCATACTTGAAAAACATTTTTATAATCAAAAATTAAGTGTCTTAAAAAATTGTATTCTCCAATTGATTTTGACAAATTGTACAATATTTGTTTATTTGACTGTTCCATTTACTTAAAAACAAATTGTTGCATAGTATATTATTTAGTAGTTTGTAATCAAATTCGGCTAACTTTTTGTCCTCCTTTAATTTTGTTTTATATAAATGAATATTTCTCCAGTCTGAATTATTTGTTATTTGAAACTCGATATTGTTTACTTTGAGAGCATGGATTTTGTAAAAAAAAAAAAAAATTATTTCAGAGTAAAAAGTTGGTGTTTTGTTTTTTATGAGTCAAGATAGGATTTTCTACTTGGATGAAATTTATCTTCGAATAATCAAATATTTGTTCGTATTTTATAAATACTGTCTTAATTATTATATATTCACAAAGCCAGTTACTTTTGTTTTTAATAACACGTCTGAAAAAAATAACACGTCTGGAGATTTTAATTTTCCATTCTCATTAAATAAGTGCTTTGTATATAAAATTCCACTAATCAATCAGTTTAGAAAGGAAACTGATTTTCCCTTGTTGGTAAAAATCTCATTGGACCAAATAGGTTGTGTCAAAAATGTGTGTGTTGTATCTAATTTGTGTTTTATTTGCAAAAGTTAAAGCATGAAAAAAAAAGTCTTTGTAAAAAAGCGCACGTGTTGAACAATATCAAATCTTTTTTATAACTGTTTCTGATATAATTAAAAGATACTGCAAATCAGTACCTAGAGCTTTTCAAAAGCTGTTGATAAAATATTTTATCACATGCTCGGTTAACAGCAGTTTACGAACCCAGGTTGCTTTCAACCCTTTAGTTTTGTTTCTATATCTGCCAAACTTATACCACCCTCAGTAATCTTCCCTAACATATTATTTCTTTTTATTCGTTCATTTTTATTTCAAATAAAATATTAATTTATTTAACATTTAACATAGTCTTTGTCTGGTACTTCTAGTATTGTGGCCTATGAAATCAACTAAGGAATAGCAAAAGCAATTTTTACAGCACATTTGCCAAAAAGCATTAAATTTCTTTTCTTCCAAGACTCAAATAAAGTATATTCCATGATAGATTTTCATGCAGTTTTTGTTGCAGCATTCTATACTATCTTGTCCTATGTATATAAGTAACCATTTCACTTAATGGTTTGTTACGTTTATACGTTCCGAAATAAATCTTTTTGTATAATTGTGAAATAAATTAACTTTTTAAAACTATTTTATATATATATATATATATATATATATATATATATATACACTATAAAGAAATGTCCCTATCTCAACTCCAGGATAATCAGTTCTATAAGAAACTAGAGCAAAATCAGGATCGGCAATCTATGCTTAAAATAACAAACCTCACAAAGAAGTTTCAAAGTAACCTCACGAAAAACGAAATTGAATACCTTACGAACTTTGAAGTTAAAACTAGCCATTTTTATGGTCTTCCCAAAATACACAAATGTAAAGAAATCCAGAAAAATGTCAAGAAATGTAATTCTACATACATAAAACTTCCTAGACCAAATGATCTTAAACTGAGGCCCATCATTGCAGGACCTGCATCTAGTACACAAAGATTAAGCAATCTGCTAGATATAATCTTAAAACCACTGTGCACCAAAGTGACCAGTTATGTTCGTGATGATATGGATTTCCTTAATTATATTCCACAAACAGTACCAAGAGATACACTGCTTGTTAGTTTTGATGTTACCAGCTTATATACTAATATTACGCATGATTTAGGAATTGAGGCAATCAAATATTGGTTGGATAAATATCCGGAAGAAATCGACGATAGATTTCCCGCAAACTTCATCTTAGAAGGAATTAGAATTGTACTAGAGAATAATAATTTTCTTTTTGATGACGAAAATTATCTACAAATCAAAGGTACTGCCATGGGCACCAAAGTCGCCCCTACATATGCGTGTTTAGTTATGGGATTTCTAGAAGAAAAACTTTACACTATTTTACCGGAAACCTTTGATCTGGACTTTACGCAGTACATTAAAGAGAATTGGAAAAGGTACTTGGATGATTGCTTCATCTTTTGGACAAGGAGTGAAGAGGATCTTAGAAAATTCCATTCGGTCATTAATGAATTACACGATTCAATAAATTTCACAAATGACATGAATCGTGATTCACTTCCTTTTCTAGATATACTCATAATAAAAAACGGAGAAGATATTTCTACAGACCTATTCTGTAAAGAAACAGATACTCACCAATACTTGGACTTTCGTTCCTGCCATCCGTCACATACAAAAAGGAACATTCCATACAATATGGCCAGACGTATTTGTACCATTGTGACCGAGCCTACTCTACGCTTGAAAAGACTCCAAGAATTAAAACAACACCTGAGGCGACAAAACTATCCAATAAACCTTATTGAGGACGGAATCAACCGGGCAAAAGACATACCAATAACCAAATTAAGAAAAAGTCGCCATCCAGAGGAAAACGACGTAGAGAACATCCCATTTGTGATAACTCATAACCCACGTAACCACAATATTCTAAATTCAGCGAAACGATTTTTTCCAATATTAGAACAATCTGAAAACATGAAAAATCTTCTGGACAAATCATCAATAATTAACAGCAGAAGACAAGCACCAAACCTGAGGCGGATTTTAACCAAAGCGAAATTTTCCTCTAGCAACCAGAGAGTCGTCAAAAAGTTTGGTGACCCCCGATGTGGAACGTGTGATTTCATTCAGGAGGGCGAACATATTACACTTAAAAACGGGAAAATTTTAAAACCAAATACCAGTATGAATTGTAAATCTTCAAATTTGATTTACTGTGCAATATGCCCTACCTGTGGAGAACATTATATAGGGCAGACAAATCAACTCAACGCACGAGTTAGGGTTCACAAACAACATATAAGGGACGAAACTGTCAGATGCACCCCATGATAGATTATGTGTTCACAGATTTTATATTATTTCTATGCTTTAATTATACATTGTATTTTAACTGCGTTGAAAAAGTTCATGTAGCCGCTACCACAAACTTCATTGTGACGTCATAATACCTAAGATTTTTACGACGTCATTAGCAACGTTATTGGCAACGTTTTGAACTTTTCATAACTGTCTGAAGAGCCAACATGGCTGAAAGCGCTAACAGTAAAGATTTTATTTAATTTGGACTGTAGCATTCTGTTGTCATTTATTTTTTATTTTCATTCATTTATATATATATATATATATATATATATATATATATATATATATATATATATATATATATATATATATATATATATATATATATATATATATATATATATATATATATATATAATACATAGTCATTTATATATGTTTTGTGTATGTAAATGATTTTTTTTTCTATTTAAGAGGGCCTATTGTAGGTCATTTTAAAACTTATAAAGTCAATAAAGGGCAATACAGGGCTAGGTTCACTTTATCCATAAAATAGGCCTGCCCATATACCAATTACCTCACCAAGTCCCAATTTCCCATTTCAGGATTTGAGGATAATGATGTAATTCATGACGTCATAATGCATGAAATAGCAAGAAAATTACGTCTTATAATGAAATATGTGGAGATAACGAACAGTATTCATGATCAAAAGTCCATCAATACAAAATAGGAGCAGAGCAAACACGTACCTCCAAAACATCAGTGGTGGGATCAGGTGCCATGGAGGAGTAAGCATCCCCTGCCGACCGGTCACACCCGCCGTGTGCTCCTTGTCATGATCGGGAAATAACGGTAAAATCTGTCGACAATTCAGTTTGTAAATAATGGCCTAACAATTAGTATGAAAAACGTCAGTCAACATTTGACTAAATGATAAATTGTATTTGCTGACAAGGTATTGTATCGACCATAGAACTTACGAAATGATGACTTTCAACGAGACTGCTGATGTACATATACAAACGGAAAAATCCGATTCAGAGTTAAAATGTTGACCTAGTAATTTGTATGAAAAACGTCAGTCAATCATTCGACTTAACATGATAGATTGTATTTGCTGACAAGGTCATTGCATCGACCATAGAATTTGCAAAATGTTGACTTTAAGGTAGATCGCGAGTTTGCTGACGTCACAAAAGGAATTGTATTTGCTGACAAGGTATTGTATCGACCATAGAACTTACGAAATGATGACTTTCAACGAGACTGCTGATGTACATATACAAACGGAAAAATCCAATTCAGAGTTAAAATGTTGACCTAGCAATTTGTATGAAAAACGTCAGTCAATCATTCGACTTAACATGATAGATTGTATTTGCTGACAAGGTCATTGCATCGACCATAGAATTTGCAAAATGTTGACTTTAAGGTAGATCGCGAGTTTGCTGACGTCACAAAAGGATTCGACGTAGAAAATCTACCGCTTTTACCGTATCAAACCACAAACAAGCAAAAAATATCTTCAGCAGTATACAGTATAAAATGAAACATACAGTAAAGCTTGTGTAGTCTGTAAAATATTTATTCATTTATAATTAAAAATAAAGGATGGATCAGTATTTGAATTGAGAGTTTTCTTTATTTTGGAAAATGCAAGGGCTAAAACTAATTCTGTTTATCAAAGTTAAGCGCAATAATTCATCATACCGTTTACGGTAGCTTAGTCGGTAGAGAGCTCGCTCCGTGATCGGGAGGTCGTGAGTTCGAATCTCGGCCGCGACAGACCCAAGTCGATAAAATGGGTAGCAACTGTTCCTTCGCCATGCGCTCGGCACTTTGAAGTGAAAGTTGCAGGTCTTTCGGATGAGACCTTAAAAACCGAGGCCCGTGTCACGGCAGGCGTTAGCACGATAAAGATCCCTCACTGCTCAATGGCCCTGAGTGCCGAGTAAAGGTCAAAATTTGAAGCCCTTCACTGGTGACGTCTCTATCTGAGTGAAAAATTCTCGAATGGGACGTAAAACAACATACAATCAATCAATCAATAATTCATCATTCTTTGCATATATAATTGTCATTCAATTTATTTTGACGGAATTTAAAAATTACGTCATTTTTAAAAAAGAAAATTGCGTCACAATCAACAAGCCATCCAAACCTTTTCGTAATGAATATAGAGGAAAGTTTTTTTTTTTTTTTTTGGGGGGGGGGGGTCATTGATGAATTAGATAATTCTCAACAAAGGCAACTTTTACATGAATATTATCATAAATCGAAAATTGAATTTAAGGACTAAATGTTTTATTTTGAGTGAATTGTTGAGTAATTCATAAATTTTTCTGGTCACACGCGCAAACGAAAATAATAACGTCGCGCTAACGTAATATAATGTCGTGAAGAAAATATAATACGTTTGATGGAAAATTGTAAAACTTTAAAGTTTTTTTTGCGAGAAATTGAGCTAGAATACATATTAATTTTCTTTAATAGATCGATTCTAAATTTACTTCACATTCATTGTGTTGATTAATATAAAATTCGTCTGCTTCATTTTAATATTATGAGCATGTTTTTGAAATGCATATAACGGCGTGAAAGGCGCATTTTAGTATATATTTCATTGAAATAGCGTCACCTGTTCTCATCAACATTAGTGCATTTGAAATAAGATTACAACTTAACCACGCATACGAATCTCAAAACAATTTCAGAAAGAAAAATTTTAAACGAGAGGATTTAGCTGACAAATTTTCAGTGTATGTTTTCAGACAGACAGTAAACCCGCGATCTACCTTAAGCGAACGAGACTTTTGGTATTCTTCTTTCATTAACTTAATTGTCAATAGCTTGCCTAGTTTTAGAAGTTGTTCGTACGTGGAGTATGCTCTTGTGCATGCATATAGAATCAATTGGGAGGCATAAACTCCATATGCAGGTGAAAATGGTATATTGCTACATATAAAAGGGAAGTTGACGATTGAAAAGTTGAAGTCATCACATTCATCATAAAGTTTTGTTGTTAGGTTACTATTAACGTCTTTTTCTAGTGAAGAATCCAAATATGAAACAGATGTCAGACCCTGTGGTACCTTTTCCTTCGAATTCAAAGGGATATACAAAATCAATGTTGGAATAAAAATGAATATTGTTAATTAATTGATTGATTAATTGTATGTTGTTGTACGTTCCATTAGAGAATTTTTGCTCATATAGAAAGGTCACCATATACCGGTGAAGGGCTTCAAATTTAGACCTTTACTCGGCACTCAGGGCCATTGAGCAATGAGGGCTCTTTATCGTGCCAACGCCTACCGTGACACTGGACCTTGATTTTTAAGCTCTCATCCGAAAGACCCGCAACTTTCACTTCAAAGTGCCGAGAGCTTGGCGAAGGAACAGTTGCTACCTATTTTTTATGACTTAGGTCAATCGCGGCCTTGATTCTTACACTCGACCTTCGATCCCGAAGCGTACGTTCTTAGCGACTGAGCTACCGTTAGGGTTTATAGTTAATTGTTAAAACGCCGTCGATAGATCATTGATGCCACAGCAAGAAACTTATTCTTTTCATCTAGAAGTTTTTGAAAAATTCCGCTTCATATAAAGTGGGGGGTCTGTAATGATTTTATAATGAAAAACATCAATTCTTTGAAAAACGAAATGCAGTTATGATGAGCAGGATGCCTCCTCCAAATTTGTGACTTTCGTCGCCCTTTCATGGCCCCTGGTTCAGGGGTACCGGTGTTAGGGTGGGGCTTCATTGATTATGTAGTGAAAATCTATTTTTCTATTCCAGTGTATATTAAGCAAACAAACTTAGTGCATAGTTATTATGAGCAAGGGTGCATCTTCTAAATTTGAAAGTGTTTAATTCCTGGGTAAAGGATTCTGGTGCTAGGGTTGGGCTTTAAAGATTTTATAGTGAAAATGCATTAATTCTTCTAAAATCCTCTCTGCTCATCTGCATTGAGCAAGCAAACAAAGTGCATAGTTACGATGAGCAAGGGTCCATCTTCAAAAAGTGTGAATTTCATGTGAAAATAACGAACAGTAATCATACTGAAAAGTCTTATGAAACAATAAAAATTGTGAGAAGAGCAAACACGAACCTCTGAAAAACCGTCAGAGTGGAATAAGGTGCCATGGAGAGGTAAGCATCCCAATTCGACCGGTCACACCCGCCGTGTGCCCTTTGTGATCGCGTAAACAGTAAAATCTGTTAAATAGTATGAAAATATTGACTGAACAATTTGTATAAAGGATGTCAGTTAACATTCGACCTAACGACAGATTGTATTTTCAAACAAGGTTATTGTAGCGACCAAAGAATTAGTAAAATGTTGAATTTTAACGAGATTGCAGATTGTCTTTTCATCAGCAACTTATTTGTCAGGAGTCTGTCGCGTTTTAGAAATTGTTCTTGCAAAATACACGTGGTATCTATAATGTTAAAAGCAAAAATAATGAAAATTAGAAATCAGTCTAAAAACAATATAATGAAATGCCTACATGTTTAAATAAACAAACATGTCAGAGTTGATATAAAATTGAATATGAATCGTCTATCGAAAGGAATTTTAAACTTCCCTAAATGGCTTAAGAACTGTCTCGTCTATAAGCAAATACATTATTCATTAGAATATCTAAAGCGGATGATGTAATGTATCCGCAAACTTTGTTTCCTTAACCATAGCACAAATTCATCGCCTTGATCATGTTCTAAGAGAACAACTAGTGATAAACGGTGATTGGAGAGATAAATGTAACACATCGAACGATATGTATGAACGCCTCAGCTGCCTTATGTGGAGAACATTCATTATATGCTGATACCTTAACATTATAAGCTGATACTTTTCATTATATGCTGATACTTCAACATTATATGCTGATACTTCAACATTATATGCTGATACTTTGACATTATATGCTGATACTTTGACATTATATGCTGATACTTTGACATTATATGCTTTTCCGGTCTATTAGTATTTGTATACTATTACTATTACTATTTCCGGCCTTAGAAACACGCGTCAGTAGTTAAATTCTCGTTAATGGCTCGGTAATTTTTATGTAATTTACCAATAATCAGTATGGGAGTTGTTGTTCAGGGATTTCATTGTTATGACATCTACATAGTAATTTAGGCTACTAATGACTCAAAATCATATGCTGATACTTTGCCATTATATGCTGCAACTTTGTCATCATCAGCATATAATGTTGAAGTATCAGCATATAATGTTAAAGTATCAGCATATAATATTGAAGTATCAGCATATAATATTGAAGTATCAGCATATAATGTTAAATTATCAGCTTATAATATTGAATTATCAGCATATAATGTTAAAGTATCAGCATGTAATGACAAAGTATGATCAGCATATAATGTTGAAGTATCAGCATATAATGAAAAAGTTTCAGCATATAAAGAATGTTCTCCACATTAGATAGCTGAGGCGTTCCATAGATTTGAATCTAAATCTATGACCAATTATACGTTCTACATTTCAGGAATTGTATCCAACAAGCCACACATTTTTACAGAGAAGTAACAAATAAAACAGGTTGTGTATCCAATTCTTCAAGTAAGTTATTTTCCTAATAAGAAACACTATGTACGTAAGTTTTATTATATTTCCAAAGGTTGATACCTTTGGTTTATGACAGAAAAAGAGTCATCGCTACTTTGCCGACAAGAATTTAAAAGCAAATTATCCGTTTCTATTTACAAATATACCTTTTCAATCCTATATATTCATATTTGCTGTATTTTTTTTTTACTAAGCCAACTATGAAATTGATTTGAATACCATTTTCGTATATAGTCACGCATTAAAATATAAATGGAGAAAATCGTGTTATTGTGAGGTCACAATGACGCCACGGAAATGTTGACACTGTTTAGATTTGAAATACGTATTGTTATGGACCTGTGGTGGCACAGTATTTACTTATTTATTTATCTATTTATATTATTAGTGGCCTAGTATTTATTTATCTATTTATTTATTTATTATTAATGTTACTGTGTATATATAATTATTTATTTATTGTTGATGTTGTTACAATATTTATTGCAAATATTTAAAGGATTATTCCTGATACATAAATTATTTAACGTCGTCTGTGTAGATGTCTACTTTAGTGCTGTACTGTACTACAGTGAATGTATACAAGGATTGGATAATTCTTGTATCCAGAAAGAAATACAACCTCAAGATGATTTAACAATTAGTTAGAGGTGCAGAGACAACTATTTATCAACTTTGTCTATCAGCAACTTGTGTTATATAGAATTACTAAGCGTAATCACCCAGCTGACAGCCAGCTATAATTATGTCAACACGTGCTCAGCACATCGTCACCTCGGAGAGATGATTCAGCTTTAAATACCATTTACCATGATTTATAGACATAATAAACAGAGTCTACACCTTTTAATTATTCACGTATGAAGGTTAAGACATCGTTAAATACTTTGTATAAGCCGCATCAGTCGTAATCTCTAGGCAGAATTCAGCAGTGTTTTCATTCGCAGACGGCCATGTTCCTTCATGAATAATAATGAAGGGTCACGTGATAAACACTATATAAGGCCGATCCCGACCTGAAATCATCACTTCGGTCACATAGCAAAATGAGTCAGCAGCAACTTTTCCAGCCAGACCATCCGGCTCCGAAGGTGAATATTTTGCACCTTCTCCATTAGTTACATAGATTTGAACATACATTCCATTCATGATCTATTGATGTTTAGTAGGAACACCATCACCACCTTCTGTATCATATTCAGCATCCCTACTCACCTTCCCTAGAAGGTGCAATTAGAGAGAGTTCAACACCTTCCATCACCTTTTATCACCTTCTACTAGAATTATAACTGCAATTATATAGCCTTTATATTATCTACACTATATGCACCTTGGTTAGGTACCATAGTTAAGTACACCTTCAGTTGATAGGTCACCTTCTACACCTTCTCTGTACCAAGTGTACCTTCTAGTTATCAACAGAGATTATCACCTTCTCAGAACTTCTACTCCTTCTTATGAATAGCCAGGCATCACCCCGAGAAAATATCAACACCTAGAGTCCTGAACTACATTAAAGAGCGCGTTTGACTTTGTGCTTTTTTAACTTAATAAATTCATAGATATTTTTAATCATCTTTGTCATTACTTGATTTCTGACAGGTACAGGAGGGCTCACAAACTTTGAAACGTCTGCAACCTTTACTCATAAAATAGTGGGTCATTATAATACTACAGGTTTCAGCAGGTGTATGCGTTTCAGTATTATAATTATTTACTGCACATTTTTTGTACCATGCATAACCTCATTGCATAATATTTTTAACTTTAGATGGTTTTTGCTACATTTTTTTGTTTATATACCATAATGTGCTTAATTGTGCTTGTTATTGTCAATTATACTATGTATTGATATATTTTATTTGCTTCGTCATTTATTTAGTAATAAATGACCATTCAAATTCCAACCTTGCGTTTTCATCTGTGTCAAACAGAACATCGCCACATCAGGTATCCATAAAAATAATTTAAAAAAAAAAACGATATGGGTAGAGTGTTATATTTTCATAAGTTCAAATATGTCATTTAATTGTCATTTTACATATGTATCACTCTAATTTCGAGACAAATGACATAGAAAATCAGTGATAACAAAACAAGAAGCTGTGAATATGCAAATTTCAATGAAATCGTATAGAACTATCTTTACCCGAGATAGAGATATTTTCAAAGTGTAATGTGTATATTATAACTCTGAAATTATGTTGATTATAAAATAATAAAGGAATCAAAGAAAGGATTTAAAAAGACTTTTTTAAAAAAGCGCATAAATGAAAAAAAAGGAGCTCAAACTTGGAATCACCACATTTACATTCCAACAATCATACCACTGCGCTACGAGATCATTGATGTCGAAAGTATAAAATTACGACCGATTGCTAAATCTTAAAATGATATGAGAAGGAAAATTGAATATATATTGTCATTATTTTCAATATTAAGACCACCTTTAACCAAAATTATCGAAATGTAAATAATGAAGTGTAATCATACCCAAATAAATTTATTTTAAAGTTTGTCATCGTTTGGGTAGATATCTTAATATTTACGACATGTAATTTACTATATACTCTATACAAACTTTCATATTTATCATATACTAGAACTTTTATTATTTACATATCATTATTGTGTAAATTGAGTTTACACATGTATAAATAAAGACTGTATGACAAGCTTTCGGTTAGAAAATGTGTTAAAGAAATCAATTCTAGAGTATGCGAATATGCTTACAGAGTCTGACACATCTGTTTCATGTTTGGATATTTTACTTGAAAAATAGTTTATGGTAATCTAAGAACCAAACTTTATGATAAACGTGATGACTTTAACTTATTAATCGTCAACTTCCCCTACTTATGCAGCAATATACCTTCATCACCTGCATACGGGGTTTATATCTCTCAGTTGATTCGATACTCAATAGCATGCTCTACCTATGTACAATTTCTAAAACGAGGTAAATTATTGACAATCAAGTTGATGAAACAAGAATATCAGCAGTCTCGTTCAAAGTCATCATTTCGTAAGTTCAATGGTCAATACAATGACCTTGTCAGCAAATACAATTTATCATTGAGTCAAATGTTGACTGACGTTTTTCATACTAATTGTTAGACCATTATTTACACACTGAATTGTAGACTGATTTTTCCGTTATTTTCCGCTCATGACAAGGAGCACACGGCGGGTGTGACCGGTCGGCAGGGGATGCTGACTCCTCCATGGCACCTGATCCCACCTCTGATGTTTTGGAGGTCCGTGTTTGCTCTGCACCTATTTGTAATTGTTTAATGGACTTTTGAGTTCGACTACTGTTCCTTATCTCCATATATTTCTTTACAAAAACTCTATGGCTCTTTTGAAAACAAAGGTTTTATTACTGACTGACTACAAGTATTTTTTTTTTCAGGACAACTTTTTACGAATAACTTTCATAATTGTTCTGAAGTTTGTTCGAAAAGAGAATCCGGGAAGAAAGATGAATATGTAAAATTATTATTAAATTATGGTGCTGAAGATATCGTACAGTTAGAAGATAAGAAGAATACTGAATGTGGATACAGTCTTAAGGATGTGATTATAGAGTGTACCATAAGTCTTAAAACACAAAGTAAGTGTACTGAGAAACACAAAAATGTATTGTTGTTTTTTTTATTATGCTAATAATGTGATATGGAAATTAAAATTTTATTCTTTATAATTTCAGAGTCACTTCAAAGTTGTATCGCAAGTCAATGTATTCATGCAAATAACCTGGATATACAGAAAGGTTTTTGTAAATCTTATTTATACTCAAAGATGTGAATAAACCATTTAAATTAATATTGTAATGTATCAATTGATTTTAATCGTAATATTAAGTGGTCAACCACTTATCATTCTTTTTAAATCTACGTTCAAAACGTACCTGCCAGAAAAGTTGTTTATTTATAATTTTATTGAAAATAATATGTTAACTCGTCTAGATATGATTGTAGTATTAGCTTTTATCATCGTATTTTACCTGTTGTTGCTTCATATAAGATCGTAGGATTAATAATGTGAGGGATAAGAATTTTACATTTCATATTTTTGGTAGCCATCATACAGTGTACCTTACTCGTATCGTCACTTCCAGTTGAGTGACATATTTACTCTATGGTAATTTATGATTCAAGTTTAGAATATTAGATCAGATTTTTTAATTTTAGTTTGAGGCTATTAGTAGTTCTTTATTGTTACGTAGATCTTATCAATCAGTCAGCATTTGTTTACGTTATCGTCGGCAGTTACGATATTCATACGTTAGATTGTTCAGTTAAGAAATTAACAACGTTAAAAAAGTTCACTTGGAAATGAACTTGGTTGGTTGATTTAATCCTATGAAACCCGAAGGGGTTCTCAGTAGATTTGATCATATTCCAACCAAGCTCATTACTTTTTAAAATTGTTGTTTATTTCTAATATTTACTTTTGAGGCGATTAATTAGAATAAATTATTACACCAACGACACATCGTACGTTGCGAAGAGCTGTGACCTAAAAAAAAATGCGCAAAGTTGTTCCTTCAAAATTGTTTGAAATGTCATTGTAAAACTGCAAGTAAGTCTATATTCACGAATTCAGCATACAACAAATATATTTGTTTTAAAATGAATTCATGCTTTTTAAAGATTTATCATAAATTTTTGCTTGTGCATGCCCTCCTCTTGGTAGTGAACGTGTCATATAAGTTAGACAATCTCCTACATTTAAATGTTTAAACTGAATTTGTGTGAAATTTTAGGGAAATCGATGGATTTAATGATAGTTGTAGTGATCTGAAAAGGTTAATTAGTCTGAATGGTGTTCAAATCAAGGCCGTGTACAATTTCCAAAGTGCTGATTTTTTCGGCGAGAATCGTCGTCTGATGCAGTTTACCAGCGATCAAAGGAATTTCGGGTTAAAAAGGTAAAAACAATTTTCGGTGACTAATAGACACTGTAATCATTTAAGGAACAAAACGGATATTTAAATGGTTATATGTTTGATTGAAAAATCTCAATATTTTGCAGTTTACTCCCTCATCGTTGTCAAGACGGAAAGGATAAATATAACAATTTTTGAAGCTATTTCCACAGTGACTGCCTCTTTTAATCTGACTGGTGGAGAAGTTTTATGCATCGTTGCAGGTTTTTAACTACAGCAGTGCCAATTTTAAGAGTATTGTTCTAATATATTTACCGTTCTAATAGCCTTGTGCAATGTGGTTGTCAAGAACTGCGTCACATTGTCTCAGTCCTACACAGCTTTTAGGCTAACATGCTACAGAACATGCAAAAAATAACAATTGTTTGCACAGTAGTATATGTATACAGTAAAATAGAATTATATAAACTTGTTTATTGTGTATTTGTATAATTTTTAGATTCAAATCCGTGCAATTAAACTATCGGAAACGTATATGTAGTGTTGTGTTTCGTTTTGTTTTTCATTAATTTTGTGTCTTACAATATCACTGCGCCTGGTGAATTCGGTCAGGTAATGACCACTGACCCCTTAATAAGTTCATAAAGAATTGAACACGTTTGCCCTTCAATAGTATAGGTTTATCACAAAAAAATATTTGCAAATGTAAAATAACCTATTGTACAGCATAGGGATTTTTGATAAAGATATTACATAATTCACCTAGTCAAAATTATTTTATGTGTTATATTTTTTACGATATTGTACGGCAGCATGTGTGCTACAAGTATAGTTCTGTGTGGGTTCTTGTGTATGAACTCAACTTCTCGTACAAGCTGTTCATTGGTTAATAGTTTATACGGTCATGTGACAGATGATAGGAGGTTATATAAGCAAGCGCGTACTGGTCTATTTTACATGAGAGCAAATTAAATTATTGGTGCATCCTGGTAAAAAGACGAGTTATTTAGATGATGAAGCAATGACTCGTATAAATACTGAGGATTAAGAAATAGTAGTCATCCCTGGGGTAGCTTACAAACTGGTGTCAGAAGTGGGATACTCAATTTTTTTAGTGTATTGATACGATCCCATGAGCCGTCCAGTCTGGTAATTCAAAATTAACATTGAGCCTGAGAAGTTAAGATGCCATAATTTTACAATAGTATTATTACTACTTATTTTAGACGAAAGAAAAGAGAATTTAAGATGTCAGAAACTGGCGATTCGGTTGATCATGAAGTCGAGGTACGCTTGCCCGATTGGTAGCATTTGATGATGGTGGTCAAGGTGACACATTTGATGAACATCAGAATTTATTGAAAGATTTTCTCCAAAAAGAAAGGAAGACAATCATGATCAAACACTAAGCGCCTGTAATAGTTTTTCTGGTAACTTACCCTGCAGCTGTTTTCAAGCCCTGTCCAACCTGTAAATTACATGATGAAGCCAGAGTTCGATGATGGAACTGTAAGCTAGGAAATTAAATTTCAAATTTCAATTACTGAGCAGAACTGAGAAAGTGGACACAGAGAGAGATAAAGTACTGTTCCTTGCAGCACGCTTGAGAGTCCTAACCAAGAATATGGTTTAACCTTGAAAATATTAAAGAAGAAACAACATGCTAGAGCTGTTAAATCAAATAATAAGGAATCCAGTGTATCAAAGACTGACCCTATCTGGACAAACAAAGACCCGGGCAGAGAAGAAATCAAGAAGTTACTAAGGCAACAATACTACCAACAGGGAAATTGAGACCTCGCAGTAAAGTTAAGGTGCCCAATAGAAATATCGGCGATTTTTTTGTGATAAGTACCTTCTTGTTCAGTATGGCGAATCCTTTTAATACTTTACTAATATCAGTATGTATTCGTTTTCATGACGAGAAAAAAAAATCTTTTTTTTTTACATAAATGCCATTCAAACTAACAGGAAAAATTAATAAGTTAAACAAGTCGAGACCAGTAGATTTTCAGACTTCAGCATAAATTTACATGCTAAATTAGTCATGTGTTTACTTTACTGAATACATGTACCAATAAGCTAAATGAATTACAATGCATTATGGGCTAATACATGTTTTAATACGAACTCAATGTACTGAAATGAACAGCAATTTTAATTGTCCCTATTGATATTGAAAATGGTGTATAATCTTTCATTTCTATGATCACATTTACAAAATTTATATGAACTTGTTTAAATACCGGCGTAAACTATTGTTGGAAGAAAACGTAAAGCTGCTATTGTGTAGAACAAGCAGTGTCTTTTTCACGTGGATTTAGAGAGCAAAGAAGAAAACATCAGTTAACAGATGCTTTTGATGTGTTTTTACAGTTACAGTTACAATTTAAAGAATGCTTGGAATATAAAGTCTTTTTCTTGGGCATTGTGTTATGAACATATATTCAAATGTTAAATAAAAAATGGTTCTCATTTGCGATTAAAAATGCCTTTTTTATATTCATGAGTATTGGGTGCGAAGTAATGGAAAAAATCTTGACTTTTTTTTTTTTGTTGACAAACAAGAAAATCGTATATATGTATCATTCTGTCCTTGAGTGTGTTTTGCATATATATATATATATATATATATATATATATATATATATATATATATATATATATATATATATATATATTTGAATAAGTTTTCCTACTATATCACAAATGTAATAAGTTTCACGATAAACCCTGAAGAATGCTGAATCACACCGGAAACAGTTATGTCACACACCGGGAACAGTTATATCACCCGACGGAAACAGTTATAACACCCTCCATATCACTTTCACGTGTCTTTATGTTACGCATTTTTAGCTCGGGTTCGATATTTCATGACGTTGGTTGCTAAGCAAACGTAAACAACGGAGCGCAATTTTTAACGTCATGAAAGCATTTTTGGATTATTTGCCTAAACTTAAATAATTCTAGATTATTTTTTGATTTAAAAATGTTATATAACATATACCACACAGGCCCGTAGGAAGCAATTTCAGTTTGGGGAGGCACAGCCAAACATTTTTCAGTTGACAGTTGAGGGGGCACTACCAAAAATTTTCTGACAAGCAAAAAAAAAAAAAAAAAAAAAAGGTCGTCAACTACCAAATATTCCTTGACAAGCAAAAAAAAAAAAAAAAAAAAAGGTCATCAGGCGGTTTTATTGAGGGGGCACATGCTTATAGTATCTATGTTTACTATAGTAATCTATATATCGGCAAAATTATTGGGGGGCACGGCCCCCCCCCCCCGTGCCCCCCCGGTTCCTACGGCCATGCCACATGACTTCTTGGGTGACAATACCATAATGTTTGCCCCTCGGTGACAGGAAAGTCCTGGACTCCAGGACTTTCCTGTCACCTTGGGGCAAACATTCTGGTATGTCACCCTCGAAGCCATGTGATATATGTATAATACAATATAATAATATAAATCATCCAAATCAACTCCAATATTTAATAAGAGCATGAATCATTGTCTTTGATATATAAACTCTCAATTTCAGCCAGATAAAGTGAAAAACAAGTTATACAGTTTTCAAGGTGATCAAGTAAATAGAATGCATTAAAACGACGAAAACCACGTCGCCCGCGTGGCGCAGTGGTTAGAGCATCTGCTCTATAGTCGCAGAGTAAGGATTTGATTCTTACGTTACGGGTTCGAATCCCACTGTGGTACATGGAGACCGGTCCTTCGGATGAGACCGTATAAACCGAGGTCCCGTGTCGAGTAGGTGCTGGCACGAAAAAGATCCCCCACTGCTCAATGGCCCTGAGTGCCGAATATAGGTCAAAATTTGGAGCTCTCCACCGGAAAGTGGTGGCATCTCTATATGAGTGAAAAATTCTCGAGAGGGACGTTAAACAACACAAACAAACAAAAGCCACATCTTGAACACGAAGCAGACCGTCATGCTTTGCGACTCATTCAATTGATTGGAGAATGGGTTTGACGAAAACATCGTCATGTAAAGAAAAATGCCCACCATAAAAGGTAGTTTACACGATCTGTTAAAAGAGACCTTAGATTTTAATAGCGATTCTCTGTAACCACTTAAACTTCTTTGCCACGCATGGTCACCGATTTTGATGAAACTTTGCCCATTATTACTACTTGACATCAGAAACATATATTAAATAAAATTTCGTTGCTATGTGTCTTGGTTGCCATGGTAACAGCCAGAAAAATTGAAAAATTTGAGCTTTTCAGCTACTTTGAATCTTTATTACACCTTAATAAAGACTAAGAAAAACAAACAAACTATTCTCCCAAAAACATGACACCTTGTTGCCACTTATGCTATAAAGAAACTATTTAGAATTTATCTCTTAGTAAGTGGTAACCATGGGTACATTTGGAATACATTTTTGATGCTGAAAAATGCTGAAAAACGCTCAATATTCACCAATGATAGATGTTACATGATCAAACTCAATCAACAACCTAAGAAAAACAATAAAAAATATTTGACCTTATGTAATTAGGTATTGGCAATATTATTCTAAAAATAACTTTCATGGTTGCCATGGTAACACAGCGTAACCATGCAAAATTTGTGGCTATGATTGGGTTAATGCTACTATCTTGAGGAAAAACAATAAAATTCATGACTAACACATATGTATCCTTGGAACCTTGCAACACCGACAACATAAGAAAAATTGGGATTAAATGTTACTTTGCATTGTAACCATGGAAACAACGTATCAGTCGTTTAAAGTGATATTTTTTGCTCCTTTAGGAATTTACTTACCTTTTAATCAAGAAACATATTATTTGACTCACCTTGAATACTACTTAACTGGTAGAACTAAAGTTGAATATCATATATTGATAAAGTTTGTTGAAAAATACAACACTGTTGCTATGGTTATCAAGAAGGGAAAATGTTCAATTTTGTTAATTTTATATCAATATTAAACCCTATGTGCCAGCTTTTTGCATCCAGTTAGAGATTGGGTGGTAGTCAAAATTCAAAGTCAGGTTAGTTGTTCATATATATCAATCATAAAAGTTTTGGGAATCTACTTACAAGGGTGTGTATCCAAGGAAACAGAATATTTTTCAAATTTTTATGCATATTTTTCCGGCTAATTTCCATAGCAACGCTCTATTTAAAGAATTGAGTTTGAATTTTTTGAAATGTGAAAATTAAGGTCACACCAATGCCTTTAAAAATTGATCATCAGTTATATAGAAATATGCTTTTTAAAAAGATAGGAGAAGATTAAAACACTAAGAGAGTAAATTTAAAATCCTTTCGAGGTAGATAAACCATAGCAACCGTTGCCAACCTATAAGAAATATCATATTTCGTCCTTGGTATATGTTATAAGGATCTCTTGTCTATCATTTGCTTGCATTTCAACCTATAATTGTTTTTATTCTTAAGTATATGACTTTATAAAATTAAATGAACAAAATTATTACTTTTGAATACTTCGTTTCCATAGTAACGTATGTAATAGTTGATTTACCAAACATGTTTATCATGCATTTAAGACATCAGGCCTTCAACTTTCAGAAACAGTCATTGCCACTTGTTTGCTTTGCTGCAAACGTTAACTGGGGGACTCTGAACATGTTGAAAAATGCCATTTTTCAAAC
This sequence comes from Saccostrea echinata, assembly GCF_033153115.1. NCBI lineage: Eukaryota > Metazoa > Mollusca > Bivalvia > Ostreida > Ostreidae > Saccostrea > Saccostrea echinata. The sequence continues at coordinate 13,056,550 of NW_026889764.1, forward strand.
GTTAGGACATGTTGCTATGGTAACCATGACACGTAGCAACCAATTTTTGCCTGATTTGAGTTTACGATATCAAAGACTTTTATCATAGAGATTTTGGAGAAATTCTGAGACTATGCGTGTCACAGCTCCTATATAAAAGTTCAAGTCATTACAGAGAATGGCTCTTAACAAATATTTGTCATTTTTGCATTTAATGTATTCTTTATATATTATTGAAAATAATGTGGTCTAATCCGTGAAGTTTTTGCAATCAATATACTTTATACAATATACTTGTCAGCAAATACAATCTATCATTAAGTCAAATGCTGACTGACTTTTTTCATACTATATGGTGTATTTGTTAGGTCATTATTTACACACTGAATTGTCGACGGATTTTTCTGTTATTTCCCGATGATAACAAGAAGCACACGGCGGGTGTGACCGGTCGGCAGGGGATGCTCACTCCTCCATGGCACCTGATCCCACCTCTGAAGTTGTAGATGCCGGTGTTTGCTCTGTTCTTTTTTGTTATGTTTAATGGACTTTTGAGCTCGAATACTGTTCGTTATCTGCACATATTCCATTACAATATTGCTTACCAGAATATAATAGTAAGATTTTCAAGAAACCAAAAGACCTAGATGAAACCCTCTGTTTCATCGTTCCGCAACTTAAAAAAAGATATCTTCTTTCATACTTTCTCCCTTTCATAATGCTTATTGTGATGAAGAAGAGAATATGAACAATTCAAATAAAACAAATTAATTAGCTCTATGTTGATATGTAAACTCTCAAAACACTCTCATGAGCATATTTTAATTTTTTTTTCAAGAAATCATTTCTTAAGACTGCATATTTTGAGAAATCATTTTTTTATCAGTTCCGCCATTACTCGAGATATATAAAATAGAACAAAAAAGTTAAGAATAGCATTTGAGCTAAGATAGCAAATTAGATATCACGAAACTCTTAAATAACACAGGAAATCCTTAATCCATTTTGGGAAGTACATAAATTATATTCCGCAAGAACATTCCTGTTAAATGTTTTGACATGATCGTATTTTTATTGTTGTAGGTCTATTGTAGGTCTGAAAGGTACAAATCCTTAAAAGTATTTTCAATTGATAAGCTTGAAGAAAACAAAGATTGCACCTGTGTTGAGGAGTTTGTACCAAACCGTTAATGAAATAAAAAGTCTTCGCTAATGATACAATATGTATAATGTATGATTAAGCGAAAGGTGTGCATTTATGCCCGAAGCTCAATTAAACAATCACAAATTTGTGGCCCAAACCGCAAATGATATAACAAGATTTTACATTAAGTATTGCAGTTGCACCTTCTAATATTATTGATATATTGAGATATTATTCATCAATAAGGGTAGAAAATCTTTTATCTATAATGATTGCGTTTTCATTAATCTTTTTATGGATTTGATTGTACTGACACATTTTTAAGAAACCTGAATAAATATTTACTCGTCCAAGGCTAATATCTGTCATGATTTTGTTTTTTAAAATACAAACACGTGCCATAAGTATTCATAAGTCAACATGGCGGCTTGTTTACGTTTGAAAACGAAAGTACATACTTTGAGTCTCATGTTTTTCGTAATACACGTCATTGATGACGAAGTGTTCCAGATTTAGATTTTTAGTCACATGATGTATCACATGATAATTTGTTGTCGTCTGTAGTTTAGCGTAAATTGTCAGAATTACGAATTTGAAAATATGGGTAGAAAAGGGCGAGAGCTTGGGATGGACGCAAAAAATATCATTATAGATTTGATACAGAATGGTCTATCCCGTCACAAGGTCAGTGAGATGTTGAAAATTCCAAAATCAATAGATATCGATGTAGCAAGAAAGTTTTTTGCCACATGGTCAGTGGAAAACAAAGCAAGGAGTGGGCTACCAGCGAAAATGAAAGAAAGGGATTATCGTGGTCTGGAAAGCCTTGTGAAAACGCATCGTCGGGAATCACTGAGTGACATTACATCTAAGTTTAATGTAGGCAAGACTGAAACTGTAAGTAGGCGGACTATTTAGCGTCATGAATACAGAAGGTGTGTAAGTATGAAGAAAATTGTAGTGAAGGAAGTTAATCGTCGAAAGAGATTTGCATGGTGTAGAGAGAAAAAGCGGTGGACAGTTCAAAATAAATGGAATAAAGTAATATTTTCTGACGAGAGCAAAATTATGATTGGACATGACCAACTAGTTCATATCTGGTGCAAGAGAAACGAAGGTTGGAGATCCGATCTTGTTCAACCACGGACATCGCAATCCAGGTACGAAGTAATGATATGGGGCTTATCTCTTGGAATGGTGGTGGGACAGTTACACCGGTAAATGAAAAAATTTATGCAGCAAATTATCAGGAAATTCTAGAAGAGAACCTGTGGCCAGTGATAGAACCCATGCATAATTACGTATAATGCATATCAACAAGTTTATTCCAAACGTAGTAGATATGTTGAATACTACTTCATTCTTAAGATATAATTTTTAAATACACGACATCTAGATGTCGTTGTCTTAATGCAAAAGAGTTATGATTATGATAACGCTTAGAAATAATATGCACTGCATATGTGCTGTGAGATTTATTTTTTTCTGAACTGTACATTAATCCACATTAACTGAAACACTATAATTGCATGTATATCTATTGAATTATTCAAATAGATATTCAAATATCTATTCTGAATTTGTTTTGCGTCATAAATAATTATGCTTTCTTCCTGGAAAAAAACATGCTTTCAACATACAAAATGATGTTCAAATCTCATGCCTTGTAGTTAAATATTCCTTATTCAGTTATTCAAAAATAGTACTTACCTTTAACTGTCCACTAAGTTAACAATCAAACTGACTGTAAGTTTCTTTTGATTGTAAACAACCTTTACTTGAGACAGTCCAATAAGTAGACAATGCTTACTTAATACAATGGATGAGAAACAGTTCTAGGAGAGTATATTATGAACATAATAGAGTTAATGTTTTAATTATGTTATAGGCCTCAAACTGTGCATTCTGTAAGAAGAAAGAACTATTCTCTAGTCCAACGGTCCTCCAACATGAACAGCTCTCTCTTCCCATAGAATGCAGTTTTCGCCTTTAAAGGTGCATAGACACAGATTTGAAGTTAATATTTTCTCAAATTTTCCGTATAATATCACGACTTATATATTGCAATAACAATTCACACGAAAATATAATTAAAAACTTATTTTATCTGAAAGTTATTGGAACTACGAATTCCGGGACGCGTTTGATTAACACATCTTTGCACTTACACAATTTTAACTTTAGTCTTAATATTTAAGAAAAGAAGCGATTTTGTTATGTATTAATGAAAAATATTACATCTATAATCCAGAAAATTCAGAGTAGAACTGTTCGAAAGCAAAACCAACTCACCAGTATTGTCAGTCCGTGCTCTGTGATGTGTACAGAGTTTAACAAATTGAACACTGTTTTTGTAAACAGGGCACGAGCTCTGTTATTGTTAATGTTTACGATTCACCGGGTGTGTTCAATTGTTAAACTCTGCACACACCACTGAGCACGGACTAACAATACTGTGAGTGGTTTTTGCTTTCGAACATTTCTACTCTGAATTTTCTGGGTTATAGTTTTAATATTTTTCATTAATACACAACAAAATTGCCACTTTTCTTAAGTATTAAGAATAAAATTAAAATATGTGAAAGCGCAAGGATGTGTCAATCCAATGCGTCCAGAAAATCGAAGTTTTAACAACTTCGAGATGAAATAAGATTTTTATTATATTTTAGTATGAAATGCTATAGCAACATATAATTCATGAAATTATACAGAAAATCTGAGAAAATATTTACTTCAAATCTGTGTCCAAGCACCTTTAACCTTTACTGAGACAAAGTTGTGGCATTCCTAACAGCTGAAAAGAGAATTCCCTATTGTTAGCCAGTATTTAAATTATGATTGATCACATTTGTTTTGTGACCTAGTCTTCCAAATTTCCCAGCTCAAAACATTTCTTTCCACATTTATAGTAATCGTTCCTCATATTTTTGAGAGCAACACTGGTATTCATATTGGTTTTACTATTTCTGAAATCAGTAAATAAAAACGACACGTTTTCTTTTTATTGTACATGGATTTGTGTGTGTGTGAGAGAGAGAGAGAGAGAGAGGGTGTGTGTGTGTGTGTGTGTGTGTAAGAAGGGGAAAATATCTGTTAAAAATGTTATTATTTGTTTTATTAAAAACATGGTCTTTTTGGGAGTTGAACTGGCACCTTTATTTTATTTCTTCCGGGCTGAGCAGTGTAACATGTACCAATTGACCAACTTGGTTTGTGTGCATTATATAATTTTACATAAGTCTGGAAGTAGCATGGGATTTGAACTTCTGGTATTTACTGAAATGGTTTATTTATAATTAGTTGTCATTATTTTCAGTTACCATTAAGAGTAATGTTATATATTATGAAACGTTAAGCTCCGAAATACATGAAATTGAAATATTTTTGGTGAAGTCATGGTACAATGCATTGCATGCTGGTCATTTTTTGTACTTTTGTTGGCAGAAAAATTGGCAAGACTGGATGTAAGTAGAATTTAGTGAAATTTTGTTATTCATTGTTGCAACTATTAAACAGGAATATTTCAAAGGATGATATACAGGATAATCTCTCAGAAATGATTTTAAATTACAACTGACTTGTTTGTTTGTTTTAACATAGAACAAAATTATATTTTTCATATTTTTTTTAGAATGTTCGCCGGTATCATTAAATTGAACCCCTCCCTCCAAAAAATGTGGATGCTTTCTCAATAAGAACCATAATACTGAAGAAAGAGATGAAAAAATTAAACCCAAGGATAAATTTCTGAAATACCCATGTGCAGACTTCAAAATCCAATGATTAAACCAAAACAGAAATAATGTTATAAGTAAACTTGGAAAAATAATAATTCAATTTAAAGATGAATAATGAAACAATCAAACAAAAAAGGATAATATTAATAATGATTTTTTTTTACCGATAATTCAAAATAATAATGATAATAAATTACCAGTTCCAAAAGGCGGTTTTATAATGATTATATATATATATATATATATATATATATATATATATATATATATATATATATATATATATATATATATATATATATATATATATATATATATATATATATATATATATATATATATATAAAATTAGCTAAAAAATATTCAAAATTTAATTTAAAACAAGAGGCCCATGGGCCACAACGCTCACATGAGTAACTTTGGCCCTGTGGTTCTTCACTTGATTTCCCCCTTTGTAATACCTATTATGGCCCCGCCCTACCCCAGGGGTCATGATTTGAATAATTTAGAATCTATACAACCCCAGAATGCTTCCACTTAAGTATCAGCTTTTCTGGCCCAGTGGTTCTTGAGAAGAAAATTTTAAAAGAATTTGTCTATATATTTCAAAGTAAAACTTTGATGATTCCCTGATGTGGCCCCACCTTACCCCCAGGGGTCATGATTTGAACAATTTAGAATCTACATTACCCAAGGATGCTTCCACATAAGTTTCAGCTTTTCTAGCCCAGTGGTTCTTGAAAAGAAGATTTTGAAATATTTTTCCTTTATATCTTTAGGTAAAAATTGGATTCCCTATTGTAGCCCGCCCTACTCCCGGGGAACATGATTTGAACAATATGGAATCTACACTACCCCAGAATGCTTTTACATAAGATTCAGCTTTTCTGGTCCAGTGGATCTTGAGAAGAAGATTTTTAAAGATATTTTCTACATATTTCAATGTAAAACTTGGAATCCCTTTTGTTATCCCGCCCTACCCCTAGGGATCATGATTTGAATAATTTAGAATCTACACAACCCCAGGATGCTTCAGTTAAGTTTCAGCTTTTCTGGCCCAGTGGTTCTTGAGAAGAAGATTTTTAAAGATTTGGCTTATGTATTTCAATATTTAACTTTGATTCCCTGATGTGGCCCCACCTTACCCCCAGGCGTCAAAATTTGAACAATTGAGAAACTACACTACCCCAGGATGCTTCCACATAAGTTTCAGCTTTTCTAGCCCAGTGGTTCTTGAGAAGAAGATTTTGAAATATTTTTCCTTTATATCTCAATGTAGAAATTGAATTCCCTATTGTAGCTCGCCCTACCCACGGGGATCATGATTTGAGCAATTTAGAATCTACACTACCAAGGATACTTCCACATAAGTTTCAGCTTTTTTGGCCTATTGAATCTTGAGAAGAAGATTTTTCCTATATATTTCAATGTAAAACTTGGATTCCCTATTGTGGCCCCGCCCTACCCCCGGGGGTCATGATTTGAACAATTTAGAATCTACACTATCCCAGTATGCTTCCACATAAGTTTCCGCTTTTCTATATCAATGGTTCCTGAGAAGATTTTTAAGGATATTTTCTACATATTTCAATGTAAAACTTGAATTCCCTATTTTGGCCCCGCCCTATCCCCAGGGTCATGATTAGAAGAATTTAGAATCTTCACTACCCCAGGATGCTTCCACATAAGTTTCAGCTTTTTTGGCCCAGTTGTTCTTGAGAAGAAGATTTTTTTTTAATTACCCCACCCTATTTTTGTCTTTTCTTGATTTTCTTCCCTTGGAATGGGACTTGGCCCTTCATTTTAAGAATTTACACTTCACTTCAACCAAGGATGCTTTGTGCGAATTTTGGTTAAAATTGGCCCGGTGGTTCTTGAGAAGAAGTTGAAAATTTGAAGAAAAGTTTAGAGACGGACAGACAGACAGATAGACGGACGGACGGATGACGGACAATACGTGATCAGAAAAGCTCATTTGACCTTTCAGCTCAGGTGAGCTAAAAAGGAGAAAAAAAGGAAAATCTTGAAAGGCATGGTTTATGAAAAGAAAAAATAATTGTGAAAACCTGCATTAATATAATTATGCATTAAGAATCTTTCGGAGCACATACGATATCTCAAATCAAGCAGTATTTAAAATACAAACATGAGACATTAAAGGCATGTAGAATAAATGCTGTAAGCTACAATGTACAACTATGTACAACATCTGTCTGCAAATCTGAACAGTTTCAGATCCTCATGCATCAAGCAATGTCGCAGCAAGGCGAAGTAGAGATCTGATACTCAATATTTAGGGCTCTTAAAAAGGTCAATCACGTCTGTTTGTCAAGGTGACCTATAATCTTACCTCGCATGTAAAAGGACCGTAGAGAGCTAATTTCCCTGGACTGTACTGTTCCCAGAGGTGGAAGATTCGCTGCTTCTGTCCGGTCTTCCTCTGTCTACGGCAAAACTTTCATTTGGACATCAATTTCCGCTGAAGGGGTAACAGGGTGGCCTCTTGGTGAAGAAGTGGCGCCAGAACATAGAAGAGTAGCTGTCTATTTGGTGATTGCGAATAATTAGAAACGGTTTGGTATCGTCTTTTTCCCATAAAATTATGTTGTGGGGCGCTTTTACCAATAATTGGAGAGGTTTCGTAAAGAATTTTTTCTATAAAAGTCTCCAAGATGCGCGTTTGGCGCTCTGAGCAGTACTTGGAGAGGGTTTCGTAAACAAAATTTTCTATAAAATTCTTCAAGGAGCGCTTTTTACAAGAACAAGTGGAGGCTTCGACCAAAATAATGGGGCGCTTTGACCGGTGTGGTTTTATTATGGGGCGCTTTGACTCCCCCCCCCTCCCTTAAACACATTATATTCCAAGGATTTAAACCTCCGCCTTACTTTCCCTGTGCTTTCTGTATATATTTTAGAAAGAAATTGAAACGTTTTAGAGAAAAAAAAAACTCAAGTATTACTGGAAAAGAGATTGGAATTTAAAAATAACATAAGCATTTGAGCTAAAAAGTCCAATGAAACAATACAATTTAGAGAACAGCCAACAGGGACCTCTGAAAACATTTCAAGTGAGATCAGGTGCCATGGAGGAGTAAGCATACGCAGTTGAACGGTAACAACTGCCTTGTAGTCTTTGTGATTGAGTTAACGCAAAATTCCGTTTAAAAGTTTGAAAATATTGACCGAACAATTTGTTATAAAGGACGTCAGTCAATATTTGACATTGTATTTGCAAATAAGGACATTGTAGTGACCATAGACGTTTTTAAATGTTGACTTTAAACGAGATTGTAGATACTCTTGTATTCTCAACTTACTAGTTAGTCTGACTCGTTGTGGAAATTGATCGTTCAAAATACACATTGTATCTATATACGTATGAAAAAAGATTAGAAATATAGAAATCAGTCTAAAAAACAATATGATGAAACGCTTACATATTTAACTTAAAAAAAAAACATCTCGGAAATGATAGACAATTGAATATACATCATCTATCGAAAGGAATATTAAAGTTTCCCTAGATTGCTTAAGTACCTTCTTATTTATTGGGAAATGCATTATATTCTTTATTAAAATAGCTAAGGCGGTTGATATTATGCATCCGCAAACTCTGTTTCCTTAACCACAGCAAAAATTCATCGTACTGATCATGTCCTTAGAGAAAACTGTACCAGCAGAAATGAGATCGAGTAAGAAATTTTTTTTTTTTTTTTTTTTTTTTTTTTTTGGTTTTTATGTTTGTTTGTTTGTTTGTTTTGTTTTGTTTTTTTTTTTTCTTGTTTTTTGTTTTGTTTTGTTTTGTTTTTTGTTTTTTGTTTTTTTTTGTTTCCTAAAAAATCTTTAAAAATTCAATTCATCTGATATCATTTATTCAAAGAGTGAAATAAATAATTAATAATCATATAAACACATATATTCTGTTACATGTAAACTCTATTGATAGCTTTACTGAAGTTCGTCACAGTAGCATATGTAATGCTTTATCCCCTGGACTGCTGCACTGCAGATATGTAAGTATGGAAAAACTCATTCTATCTGATAGCTTTGTTTATTTTTATCTTTTTTTCTCAAAAAAGTACATATGCTGTGGTCATAATACGTCTTACACTACATCTAAAAGAGAACATTCTTTACGTTTAAATTGATTGAAAAGATTAAAACAGATCACAAGAGTGGTGTGTATTGATTGTTGCAGAAGCAATGAAATACATGAGACACGTATGTGCGATGTAACATTCTTACAATTTAATTTCTAATAGCTAAGTCAAATATCATGGAGGAATGCAAGGTTTTTTCAATGACAACTGTCTGCAAATTAAAGAATAAAGAAGTTTGAAATTTCGTGTTAAGTGTATGTTACCTTTTATAGATTTTTGTATCTAGTCGCCCTCGTAGCACATTGGTTGAGCGAAATATTTTCGAAGGGACGTTAAACAATCAAACAAACAATAAAATGTGTAACAACATGTACATTTAGAAATAGGGAATCAAAGATTTTTGTCATTGTCATTGTTAGTTTTTATAGATGTACTTGAAAAGGTTTTTTTTATTAAATACATGGTTTGTTTGGTCTTATACTATATTCTTATCAAGATACTCATGATCAAATATGGAGATACGTGATACGCACAGTATCAAGCTCAAAGTCCATAGAAAAAATGCAAGTCAGAAGCAGACCTCAAAAAAAACAACAGAGGTGGGATCAAATGCCATGGTGGAGTAAGCATCCCCTGCCGACCGGTCACATCCGCCGTGTACTCCTTGTCAGGATCAGGAAAACGGAGAAACCTGTATGCAGTTCAATGTAAATGGCCTATATGTAACAATTGGTATGAAAAACGTAAGTAAGCATTCGACTTAATGATAGATTATATATGCTGATAAGGTCATTGTTTCCACCATAGAACTCAGTTAGGAAATGATGACTTTATAAAAAAAACTGTTGATATTCTTTTTGTCAACTTGTTTGTCAATAGCTTGTCTCGTTTTAGAAATATAGATATTTTTTTTTCGAATTGTACATCTTGCTGATTTGAATAACATTTGCTTCGATACATTTTTAAGTCGGTAACCAGTAGTTTAGTGTAGTATTTTCTTCATATCTAAATCCCCCCCAATATGTACGCCCCGCCCCCTCCCCCCCCCCCCCAAGAGGAAATCTCACACTATGCTCAATATTCCCCTCTTTGTCAAAGAAGAATTTCTCCTATTTTATTAATGTTAAAACATATAGTAAAACTCTGAACTACAAATCTTCTAATGTTATCTATGGAATAGAATGTAATCTTTGTGGACTTATTTATGTTGGTGGAACCAAGGGTTCACTTCATAAAAGAATATCGGGTCACAGATTCCAAATAAACCATGGGTGCCAACACCTTCTCTATAAGCACTTTAATTTAACTTATTCAATTTTGTTAATGAGAGTTAGAATTCTAGAAAAGATTTACCATTAACAAACACTCCATCACTGAGTACATCTTTCCATAGACAACGTGAGGAAATTTGGATTAGAAAACTGGTGAGAGCCCTTCCCTATGGATGCAATGAAAATATCAATAGTGTTGGGAATCTTTCCAGTCCATAGTGTAACAATGTCAATGTGATGGGACTTTTCAGCCATACACAGAGACGTAAACGTCATGGGCATATAAACCTTTAATAAACGATGTTCCATTTGATTCGTTACTACCTTCCGTAAATCAACAGTTAGGTCTTCATCTCATTCAACTTTACTCTGTCCCTTTGAAACTTTTGAATAGTCTACTTGAAAAGGTCGAGAAAAGTCCATTTTTTTTATTTCTCGACACCAGAATACAGCCTCGGAAGTGTGATTATGGATATTGCGAATCACAGGCTTTTTAAACTGCCAAGTTTTACAGAAAAAAAATGCAGCTGAAACAATCCGTTTTTTTCAATATGTCAACAAAGGAATTGACGCGGTATATAAGTAATATTCTTAATCACAAAAGGGTCCAGTCTTGTATTCCACCATATTTCAAGCTGAAGACTAAACCTTGTAGTTCCTACAAATATACATCGACTATTGGTTCCAAACTTTTTAATTATAAGAAAACTTTATAGGGCCTGGATATCGAATATCTGAAACATAATCCTCCTTCGTGTTCATGTTCTTCTTCACCCTATAACTATAGTCCTGCTGGACACGTTATAACTGGTAACATAAATATAGTTAATAATGAAGACCTTAGATCGCTAATTTTAAAAGGTCCTAAATATAGAGAACCCCGATCCTTTAGCTGGTGTCGTAATTTCATACATATTATGGATTCTGTAGAGGATTACGCCAGGTGTTGGGTCAGACATGAAAAAGAAAACCTTGATACTTTGTCAAATTAAATGATTTAGGGGCAGTATGAAAGCCATCTTTCCTTCTGTATTCAATAATTCAGAAGTGAAAAAAGAATTAGATAGATTATACGATCAGTACATACTGGTCCCTGCTGACAAAGCAGGTAACAACATTGTCTTTGTTTGTAAGGCTCATTATATAAATTGTATTTTAGAGGAACTTGGATTTAATTCTACAAGTGGTAATCCAACCTATACCCATAGCTCCCTTTCTAAGGAGGAAATTCTTCAAAATCATATGTCAGTTTTGAATATTTTTAATATTCCCAACAACCAAAATAAATTTGAACTACCATATGTATATTGGATTCCGAAACTTCATAAAAATCCTTTCAAAGATGCATAGCTTATTTCAGTAAATGTTCTACCAAGCCTCTTTCTTTACTCCTCACTAAGATATTAAAAGTTGTGAAGGAGAAACTTTAAGAGTACTGTGCAACAATATATTTGAGAAGTGGTGTAAATCAGATGTGAAAAATAAAAAATTCAAAGGAACTTTTGGAACATTTGAAATCACAAACTTTTACCAAAAAATTAACATCATAAAAACTTAGGAATTTTCAACTTTTTATACATCTATTCCCCACGATAATTTTAAGTCCAGATTTTCTGGCATCATTGACAGCTGCTTTTTCAATAAAAATGGAACTCGTAAATGTACTCACAGTACCGACCGGACACAACCTAACACCAGAGCGAACCCAAAGCGCACCCCGGGTTCGCTTCCTGGGTTCGCTCGGGGTCCGCTGCGGGTCCGCTTTCAGAAAATTTGGGACCGCTCTGGATGCGCTTCGGTTTCGCTCCGCGTTCGCTCGGGGTCAGCTCTGGGTCCGCTAGAGCGAACCCGGTGTTCGCTTTCCGGGTTCGCTTTACGCACTCATGCGTGAAGCGGACCCCGCTTTAATCTTGCCGCCAGTAAGCCCCGCCCCTTGTATATTCCAAATACAGTAGTGAAATTGATCATTACTGTTTTTATGGCGATCGAAACATGTACATGTAAGTGACAATATGGAGAACGTTGATAAATTTTCAAGAATTTCACAGTACATTCGACGTAGAATTATCACTTCTATTTTTCTTAACTTACAAGCTAAGTATATCTCGAAAGAAAAAGAAGAAAATGTGTTAAATTTATTTTCGATGTATCGGATGGAGTGAAATTGATAGGAGTATCTTAATAAAAAAAAAAGCTTTCACGTTCATTTGTTTACATTATTCATGCGTTTTAAAATAAGTTGGAAATTCCAATTGGAATTGCAATTGCTAAATCGTAATTCAAATGTTTGAAAGACAAACAACTGAATTATGATCTTATCTATGAAATAGCTGAGACATACTGTACACGTAAAATGCTAAGTTTCATATTAAGCAGTTTACATTTAAGCTAGGTTGTCGTCCATTACATGTATATGTAGGTTGTGATAATCACTAAAAATTCTCATATAGTGTAACTTGAGTTTCGTTTTACAGATCATTTATAATTTACTTCCATGCTATAAATCATTATTTCATAAGGCGAATTTAACGGAAGACTTGTAAAAAAAAAACAACAATCAAAAAACCAAACCAAACAAACAAACAAAAACTAATAACTGGTCCACTGATAAGAATATATTTTCTTTAGTTGTTTTCAAATGAATGATCATTTGAGTAGTTTGTGATCCTTACTGGTTCATGATCCCCCCCCCCCCCCCACTACATACATGTATATACTGGAGCGACATTTTAACGAACAAAATTCTAAATGTTTAAAAATAAATAAAAACAAGAAACACAAACAAAACAAGAATTCAATAACTGTAAACTCGCATGATTAAGTAGATGAAATTAAGATAATAACGCCCGATTTTCTTTTTTTTTAAATTTCGATGAGCCCCCACCCCTCTCCGTACTCGAATTGTTTTCTATGGGCCGGTTGTAGCGATTTTAATTTCAAATAATATACAGTGTTCTCTCTCTCTCTCGTAAAGCTATTTTACTGATTTTCAGCATTCAGGTGGCAGCAAATTACATGAACATGTACTCTTCATGCAACGTACCAAAGAACTATGATGTTTCCAAATTCAAAAATAAAAAAAAATAAAAAAAAAAAAAATAATTGAATTTCTCATTGATAACGTGCCCAGACGAGGTACATGTAACTTAAGGGTCATCGAATGTAGGGGGAGTATATACTCAGGTATACCGAGACCATGGAGACAGTATACATCCAGCTAGCAAGTGTCAATTAAAAAAACCCAACGCAATTGCTCTTAGCACTCGCAATATCTTCGAAACAGGTGGATGATTACCGACACGTGAAGACCTTGGCTTCACTTTGAACTTATAATTATTAAAGTGTTAAAATTAATTAATTATGACAATTACAAAGTTCAAATACAGGTACCTATGTAATGAATAAAGTATATGTACGTTTTCGTATTAAGGTATCTTTGCAAGTTCAGTTTACTAATGTTGGAATTACGTGTACTTTTCATGCACAAGTACAAATCGTATACGTCTAGTATTTTTTTTTTTTATATCCATATAAGGTATTTCGAAAATTACATGTAGTACATGTAAGAGGTTCATGGACATGTAAACCTGTATATATATATATATATATATATATATATATATATATATATATATATATATATATATATATATATATATATATATATATATATATATATATATATATATATATATATATATATATATCGACGCGAAGGAAAGTGATAAGCATTTTTTTTTTTTTTGACTGACTTGCAAGTAGTTACAAAAATTCAAAAACATACAATGTAAGGTCTACATGTAAGATAAATAAGATTGACAAAATAATCTTTCCCTATATATATGTATTTAAATCAAGCTATTTATTAAATTTTGGTAAAAGATTAATTTAAAAAAAAATATCATAGTAGTTAAAAAAATGAGATTTTTTTCCTCCAGTTTACGTATTGACATAAGGCACATTTATACTGTGCAATGTACATTTAATTTTTTTTCATGATCAATTATTAAGATCGATTATTTCGATGTTGATCTGGATAAATTAAAATGTGCATGCAAATTAAAATAATAAATAAAAAAATAATTAAATTAAAGCACGTACATGTTCTTATACTGTATCTTGAGATAATAAAATTCTATAATTTATCGAAGACCAGTTTTTTTTTTTTTTTTTTTTTTTTTTTTTTTTTTTTTTTAAGTAACAACTGTTATAACCATTGTTATCTTTTTTCTATTATGAATTAAAGTACTTATTGTCTGATAAATTTACGCAATGTATATTTATATATTGATGGATTTTAAAAATATAAGGAAAATAAATATATAACCATACATGTAACATGCTACCTGGATAATAAAAATATATAATGTATTAATAGATTTTCAAAATAAAAAATAATGAAAATAGATGTGTAAATATTGCATCTTGTTCGGAGAATTAAAATATATAAAATAATATAAGATCATGTTTAAAAATCATATTAATAATATTTTTACACTGTACATTCACACGCTTTGCTTGTACAATGTTTAGATTACAAACTGGCATGTTGACTTGTCGATGCGCTGATGGTCAACGCATTTTATCACTTATCCTGATTGACAGACCTGTTCGGCATGTTGATAGGTCGATGCGCTGATGAGTTAATCGCTAATCCTGATTGACAGCTCTGTTACGCAACACCGAACGCGCGTTGGCTTTCTGGGACCGCTACTGAATTTGGGTTCGCTTTCAGCGTTCGCTCTGGGTCCTCTCTGGGTTCGCTACGGGTGCGCTCCGGGTTCGCTCGGGGTCAGCACTGGCGGACCCCAAGCGAACCCAGAGAGCGAACCCGGGGTGCGCTCTGGGATCGCTTTCTGTAAGGTTGTGTCTGGTCGGTACTGTACCTTGTCATTTGTCATTTTCAAAATTACTTTGTCAAAAGAAATCTGATTGTACAAACAAGTACTCTGAAGTTGACATTAAAAAGGTGCTCGAGTTTCTGATTCGCAATATCTATGTAGTTTATGGAGACCAGGTCTTCCAACAATCTATTGGAATTTCCATGGGTACCAATTGCGCCCCGTTATTAGCAGACCTATTTTTGTATTCATATGAAGCAGAATTTGTTCAAAATCTTTTCCGAGAAAAGAAAAAAACACTTGCTGTGGCGCCGGCCTTCAATTCGACATTTAGATATATCGACGACGTATTGTCAATTAACAATGGTTATTTCCATTCTTACGTCGGCACGATATATCCCGCTAATTTTGAGATAGAAGATACCACAGAGTCTGACACATCTGTTTCATATTTGGATATTTTATTAGAAAAAGACGTTAATGGTAATCGAACAACAAAGTTTTATGTTAAACGTGATTACTTTAACTTTTTCAATCGTCAACTTCCCTTACCTATGCAGCAATACACCCTTATCACCTGCATACAGAGTTTATATCTCTCAGTTTTTTCGATACGCCAGAGCATGCTCTACTTATGAACAATTTCTGAAATGAGGTAAGTTATTGACAAACAAGTTGATGAAACAAGAATATCAGCAGTCTCGTTTAAAGTCATCATTTCATAAGTTGTATTGTCGATACAATGACCTACTCAGCAAATGCAATCTATCATTAAGTCAAATGCTGACTGACTAATAGTGTCGACGGATTTTTTTTTCGTTATTTCCCGATTATGACAAGGAGCACACGGCGGGTGTGACCGGTCGGCAAGGGATGCTCACTCCTCCATGGCACCTGATCCCACATCTGATGTTTTGGAGGTCCGTGCTTGCTCTGCTCCTATTTTGTAATGTTTAATGGACTTTTGAGCTCAAATACTGTTCGTTATTTCCACATATTTCAAAGATAACATCTTGGCTGAAGGTTTATATGAAGTTTTTTTCAATGGATATATAAGTGAATTCTGCTCAAGAATTGCTAAGAAAAAGTATGAAATCGTAAAACATATACGCAGCAATGTTAAGGCTTCCCGAAGCGTTAAAATGTGCTCAAAACATAATATTTCATTGCGAGGTCGGTTTTGGTTTTAATTTGTAAGTATTGTACTTTAGTACTTCCAATTCATATAGAGGGTTCCCTCGGCTGTATACTAACATGTTTGTTATGATATCACATGACTTTGTTGATCACGTGACGGTCATTTATAATTTTTTGAAGTGCTTTACATAAATCGCTTCGGCGCAGCTGATTAACATAATAATAACAAACATTTTGTTATATAAATAAACTCATAGTTTCCTTGTATACCCGAAATGTGCTTGGGAAAAGTCATAGTATTACTTGGGTACAAAATATTTCGTTAGAAATTCAACTTACCTACAAATTTGAGGGTATTTTCCACACAATATTGTACTCTGTATTAAAAAAAGCCATCACATAAAGTATAAAATTTATGACACTCTCACCGTCATAACCCCTCAAGTTGGCATTACTTGACGTCATTTTCCATTATGACGTCATATTTTGGTAGTTCAGAGAAGTGAAGGCACAGAGTGCACTGTGATTTTCACGACTTCTAAAATGTGCATCAGCCCACCTGTAAACATTTAATTTATTTGCCCTCTACCATCAGTGTTTTATCTAAAGATCGGTACAAAGAACAAAGAGTGTGTGAGAAATTCTAAACTTTATATTATTGATAGGTTCAACATGCCATTATGTCCAATAAGAGACAGCACCTGTTTGAAAATTAAAGAATGGAAACTTGTAGCAATGTGTCACCCCCTACCCCTCATATATGCATGTACTTACAGGAATAATAATTGCAGAATTGAGAAGACACTCATCCTAGTACTGTAATTTAGCCACGAATCTTACGTACGTTCGCCTTAGTAAGCCTGATGCAGATTTCACTGTGTTTAATTACAGTTCCTTCCTTTGATGCATTTAGCTGCTACTTGTTTTAATGTATAGATATTTACTGAATTGCAATCCAACTGATCACAAAACTTTCAGATATCTGAAACATTTTTAGAGCCAGCCATAGAGAAAAAATAGAAAGGATAAGATAACAATTAGGTACCTATATCTAAAAATATATCAGAAATTATCTAACCGCATAACCTTCTGCTCACAAAATGCTTTCCATTTAATACAAACAACTGTCATAACTATCAATAAAAGATGATTGGAGAGATACCTGTAACTAATGAAACAATATGAATCTAAATTTTATGACTATATATACGTTTTACTTTTCAGGGATTGTATCCAACAAGCAACACATTTTTACAGAGAAGTAACAAATAAAACAAGATGTGTATCCAATTCTTCAAGTAAGTTCTTTTTTTGATAAGAAACACTTTGTACGGAGCACGTTCTAGGTTTTGTGTTATTATTATAAAGGTTAATACCTTTGGTTAATGATATGAAAAAAGAGTCAAGACTGCTTTGCCGACAACAAGGCCGACTCAAAAATTTAAATTCAAATCATCCGGTTCTATTTACAAATATCCTTTTCAATCCTATATATTCAGATTTGCTGTAGTTTTTTTTAATAAGCCAACTATGAAATAGGTTTGAATGCAATTTCCGTATATAGTCACGCGTTGAAATATAAATGGACAAAATCGTTTTATTGTGATGTCACAATGACGCCACGGTAAAATTATTATACAACGATCGATACAAGAAGAATGTTATATTTTGATAGGTGCAACTATGTCATTTTACATGTTTATTACTCTAATTCTGAGACAAAAGACTTCGAAAATCAGTAAAAATAAAACTATTAACTATGAAAATGCAATATTCAATGAAATCGTTTAGACCTATCTTTTCCTGAGATATTTTCAAAGTGTAGTGTATATATTAAAATTCTGAAGCTATATTGATTATAAAATAATAAGAAAAAGCATAGAAAAGATTCAAAAACATTTTTCTAAAGCGCATAAATGGAAAATAAGGGGCTCAAACTTGGAATCACCACATTTACATTCCAGTAATAATACCACTGCATTACGAAATCATTGATGTCGGAAGGATAAATTTAAGACTGCTAAATCTTAAAATAATGAAAATTGAATATATATATATATATATATATATATATATATATATATATATATATATATATATATATATATATATATATATATATATATATATATATATATATATATATATATATATATATATATATATATATATATAGTCATTATTTTCAATATTAACCAAAATTATCTAAATGTAATGAAGTGTAATAATAAAATTCATATAAATATTCAAATTATTATTAATATTTCGTTTTCTTTCTTAAGGGTGATCTTTTTCAAAAGTTTGTCATCGATTGGGTAGATACCTCATTATTTACTATATAATCTATACAAACTTTCGTATTTATCATATACTGGAGCTATTATTATTTACGTTTCATTGTGTAGTTTGAGTTTACACTTGTATATTTACATCCACTGAATATTATTTGACTGCCGTCGTGAGAAAAGGGCCCTTATCTTTTGACGTCACAATGCGCAGAAAACGACGTCAAAGTCGCGGTATTGTAAACACGGGAGTAATTTTTGTTGACTGCGTTTTGTGAACAAAAAATAAAATTAGACTTTCAGGTGTTACAAGAAAAAACATTAAATCATATGAAATTTGATCCGGACAGATTTAATAACTAATATAATTACACACTAGTACATGCATTCATTAATTATTCTGTTTAGGTATTTAATTGATATCACATAATTACGCTAAGTGCGACATTCAACTCACTGTTAATTACGACGATTTATAGCGATGTGTATATATAATGCATGGCTTAAGTTTTCTGAGCAATTTGCAAATGTTTAAATTTGACTCGTATTAAGTAGACTAAGTCTTAATATTAAATGGCATTCTGCTTACACGTATATTTTTTTTCCGAGAGAGAAATTGATTGATTGATTGTTGTTTAACGTCCCTCTCGAAAATTTTTCATTCATATGGAGACGCGACCACTTGCCGGTGAAGAGCTGCAAATTTTGTCCTATACTCGGCACTTACGGCCATTGAGCAGTGAGGGGTCTTTTTCGTGCCAGCACCTACTGCGACACGGGACCTCAGTTTATACGGTCTCATCCGAAGGACTGGTCTCCACGTCCCACAGTGGGATTCGAACCCGCGACGTAAGGATCAACTCCTTACTTCGCGACTCTAGAGCAGACGTACTAACCACTGCGCCACACGGGCGACTTCAGAGAGAGAGAGGGAGAGCAATGCACATACATGTATACACTTCCTAATTCTAAAAAAAACACCTAATGTAAAATGTACTTTTTTATTGATCTATTGTTGAGAATATCGATATGCGCATTTTAACCAGCTCACCAGCTTAGGGTGAAGCGTCGATATCCAATTGTGTTTGAGGAGAAGGGGTCGGGCGCAGATCATTGAAAAGCAAAAAAAAATATCTCTTAATAAAAAAGCAATCGGTAAAAGTTCAATCTAAAAAAAGAGAACCTATCTTTTTTTCTTTTTTTTGGGGGGGGGGAGGGGGAGGGGGGATATAGTACTGGTATATGGTATTATGGGAGATTCGAACCTCCTACTACAGCAACGAATGAGAGAGAGGGGGGAGGGGGGCAAACGGCCCCGATATAGATATTTCTTTGGTAAGTTAACAGCAAGAGAATATGCTAAGGGGAAAAATGGAAGAGGGGGATGCCACGGAAATTTTGCAAAAAATAAATTATGATTAAGAAAACATTTTGAAATGATCAAATAAATACATAAAAGATTAGTTTCTGATAAAAATGACTATTGTATCAATTTTCTTAGATTGTTCCGATAAAAGCTGACTTGAAATTGAATTGCAATACATTTAGGATATAGATACAGCTAATGTGGACTTTTTCCAAAAGCATTATGATCAATGTTGAAGAAAATAACAATTACATCGACGATGATACTAGGATTAAAAATATTTATGATACAGAAGAAACAACAGAGTAAACAATAGATTAGGTTGTTAAGAAATTACAAACTTCTGATAAATTTTGATATGGCGACATCTTTTGAGAATAAATCACTGATAGGGGAATAAGAACTAGCAACTAGTTGTTATGGGTGTCAAATTCAAATGTTAAGAAAACTTTCAAAAACATCAACCACACCAGTCGTAAGACAACAAATACAGGGAGGAAATCTATATTTTGATAAAGATGAAAAAAAAATTAACACTGCTGATGTTTCGAGCTGAAAAACCCAGGTTCAGGCAAAACTCTGATAACCATAAAATATGTTAAAGAAGGTTTTTTTGGCTGACTGTTGCACAGACACTTGACGTTTTAAACCTTTCTTTTCATAAATAAAAAATTCTCCTTACAAAAATAGTATGGAGAATTTTTTATATATGAAAAGAAAGGTTAAAAAAATCAAGTGCATGTGGACTGTTGTATTCATGTACATCTGTACGTAATAAATTAGTCACGTTTCGTGTTGAAATCTTGAACTTCAAGTCTCAGCTCTGATATCTCGATACCCCTGATATCTCGACATTTTTTGAAAGTTCCGTTGATGTAGGGATAATGAAGGAAAAATATTAAACAAGCACACACATCTTTCTGATTTTAGAGAAAAAAAGTTTCTATTTCAGTCGTGTTGTAACAAGCAAAAATTAGACTCATGCTCTTTAATTTCGAGATTCTGACAAATTGTTATTTTTTGAAACAATAACTGGGAAAAAATGGTTTGTCTATTTTATCTTTAGCTTTCAAGACAAAAGCTGATACTAAGTCGATCGCCCATGAAGTTCAAGTTAGAGTGGTAGAGTTACAAACATGCAATGGGATATTGCTTAACCAAATCGCTCATAAACAAAAAAAAGCATAAACATGTGTGCTGGACGTAATATTTAATTATTGTTGAAGAATATAATTTTATGTACATTTCATCGCATCGAAAAATGAAAAGATTAGGTGTCAGATTAGCTGATGCCACAGAGGAAGATGAAAAGAGGATCTTGATTATGTTCAAATGCATATATTCAAGCAGGTCCGTAGTTAGATTTAAAAGTTCGGGTGGGGGGGGTCGGGGGAGGGCAACTTCCACCAAAGATCTGAATAGCAAAAAATAATAATAATAATAATAAAATAAAAAACAAACAAACCTAAACTGACTAAAGAGTTGGGGCAGCAACTTCCCAAAATAATCTGACAAGCAGAAAAAAGGGAAAAACTTACCTGTGCAAGTCCTGGAATTTATCAGTGCTCCACATTACAACAACAAAAATGAGGGGGGGGGGACCAGCACGTATAAGAGGAAAAATTGCCCCCCCCCCCGCGTTCTACGGGCCTGTTAAGTCTCGCATGATATTCGGTTTCAATTTCAAATAGATTTCATAAAAATTGTAATGCAACTGTATTTCATTTCGCTCAGAAAAGTCCTTTAGTTTGTATGTATACCAGTTTTTTTTTTTTATTTTGGTTTATTTTTTTTTTTTTTTTTTTTTTTTTAGATAAGCGGTCCTTTTAAGAAATGATGAACGATACTTGTTGTATTCAAGTGATACAGCAGTAGCGTCGAGGGCACAGTGCCTCAAAATAAAAAAAAAAGGACAGAACCATTTTAACCGCTTTTGATTAAGTGTGGTTTACTGAAAAAAAGTAGGTAGTTGACAAAAAAAGATAAATGTACAGATAAACGTTCATAATACAAGCCTTTGACATCGTTATGTGCCTCTTTGTTATGTTTCTACTCCATAACTAAGACAGGCGAAGAAATTGAATTGTATAAACAATGGAAACTTAATTATTTAACCATTTTTATTAAAGAATTAAGAAAAAGCTAAATAAAAAAATCCCCTTGGAAGTAGTGAACAGATTTTTTTTACACATCATGGCATATCTGAATTTATTTCCCGTTAAAATTTTTTTGTGATACAGAAAATACATGAGGTGTTATTATCCCTTCGTAACAAAGTTATAGAGGATAAAGTAACGTGCGTGTATGTGGGTGAGTGAATGCGTGCTTATATCCGAAAATATTTTTTTCTTTTATCGGGATCGATGTGCTCTTTCGCGAGGGGATGTCCCGCTTTAATTGCACGAGGTGCCCCTCTGGGACATCTATATAGATTTTTTCATATTTTAATATTACAAGTGCTTTATATTTTTTTATAAATTGAGCTAGAGTAGGAATTTTAAAAAGAATACCTTATGGTGTTGAATTCAACAAGTATCAATTTTTCGACAGAATAAAAACCGTTCCTTTATCCTGTTTTGACCCCCACCCCACCCTTTACGAAATTACTAGACTTGCTCTAATATAGTATGAAAATAGTATGCAACTTCCCTCATGAATAATTACATAACATAATTCTCAAGTTTATATGAGTCAAAACGATTAAGGTTATTTAAAAAGTGTAGTTTTTAAAAGAATGTTTGGAAACTGAATTTGACGCACGCGACGTCATTACGTTTTCAGTAAGTAACGTCAACGTTGTTTTGAAGCGGCCTTACTAAAATGCTCATAAAATACTGATAAAGTGAGATATTTTAAAAAATGATGTATATTTGCATTCAGAAAGAGTCAGGCTATCAAAATTTAACAAAAAGTCGATTTGTGAAATTTTGACCTTGGAGGTTGGATCCTACCATCAAAAGTAATGAGAATTTTTTATCAAGTATATTTTTAACATTTATACACATAGCTTTATTAAAAATCAAAACAAAAATGTGGGTCAATACTCTTCTTTTGGCGCTACAGAGCATTTAGTTTGACCTTTTTGCACTGTAAATACGTCTTACACATAAATCAATTTTTAAAGTTTTTCCTTCAATATTTTTATTCAAATAAATTATGGGAACAAACTCAGTCTTATTTCATCTTAAATAGACACATTAAAAATTTGTGACAGCAAAAAAATATTCAAATTAATCCGCATGTTCAATTATTTGACCTTTTTGCACTCAGAAATTTTCATTTTTCTGGCATTTTAAATTTAACAAGCAAAAAAATCAATTGAAAGTAATGACATTTTACTAAAATTTAAGAAGAATGGTTAAAAGTATCTAATATTTTCAGAAAAGAAAATTAAAAGTGGGGGTTTGTGATGTTAATTTTTAGATATTACTAAAATAGTGCTAATTTTAAACTTAAATTAGGGCTATTTTTCTCTTGATTTCCACAATATATTTGCTATATTTATCAAATATGATGATTGAATTCATGACAGTTTATTTAATAGATAATTTAGGACCAGTATAAAACAGTTCACTGCACAAAATAACTATGTGTGCAGACTGCATGTAAAAATAGGAATCCAAACTTAACATACTTTAAATACTTTGAAAGAGAAAAAATTTTCTTCTAAAAACCTTCCGCCACAAAATATAGTTCCTCACTTAATGCTTTTGGTATGGAATTTAATCATGGAGTTTAAGCTAAATATAGTTAAATTGGCATTGTAGAATCCAAATTTATTGTAAGAATTAAAACATTATGCAGAATTTTTGAAATATGGGTTAAGATAAAAATCTGCTCAAAAGCTCAGAAGCGAACCTCGTTAAGGGCCCTTTTCTCATGACAGCAGTCATTTCCTTTATTTCTTGTGAAAACCATTGCCGTTCATCAGTCAGTAAACGACACTAAGCTAGTCATCTGCATTGATTTCTTGAGCAAATATTGTTCCATCAATTATGCATACAATGACATACAGATCTCTAATACAATATTTGACATATTTATTTTTACTTCGAATGTTTTTATGCAGCTATAAATATAAACAATAAAATGTTTTTCTTTGTTTGTTAGTATGGGAATTAACGTCGCAGCCGTTTACGCGGGTTATGCATTTTTCTGCAACAGCTGCGACATTAATTACCGTACTAACAACGAAAGAGAGCATTTTAATTGTTTAAATAAATTAAGACTTTATGACAAACTTTTGGTTAGAAAATGTGTTTAAGAAATCAATACTAGAGTAGATGAAAATACTCTATAATGCGCATGCGCTATGGCTCTTTTGAAAACAAAGGTTTTATCACTGACTGACTAACTACAAGTATTCTTTTTTTCAGTGAAACTTTTTACGAATAACTTTCATAACTGTTCTGAAGTTTGTTCAAAAAGAGAATCCGAAAAGAAAGATGAATATGTAAGAATATTATTAAATTATGGTGCTGAAGATATCGTACAGTTAGAAGATAAGAAGAACACTGAATGTGGATACGGTCTTAAAGATGTGATTATAGAGTGTACCATAAGTCTTAAAACACAAAGTAAGCGTACAGTGAGCTGAGAAACACTTGCAAAAATGATTCTGTTACACAAATTATATGAATCAAATTATGTAAATTAATTATTATGGAAATTAAAATCTTTTTCTTTATCTATAATTTCAGAGTCACTTACAAGTTGCATCGCAAGTCAATGTATTAATGCAGATAACTGGCATACACAGAAAGGTTTTTGTAAATCTTACTTATACTCAAAGATTTAAATAAAGAACACAAATTAATATCCTTACTATTTTTTATCGTCGAATGTCACAAATTAAATAAACCAAAACTCTGAATAAATGAAATATTAGATTTTTCATGTGGAACAGATCAATGTTCTCAATGTGAAATCAACACTGGCCCTATAATCATATGTGCTGCCGTCTTCGGGGGATTCATTGCTGGTTTTGTCGTAACATTGTGTTTGAAAGATAAAATGATCTGGTAAGCTTCCGAAGTAAAATTATTTAGAATTTGAAATATTATCTACTTGAATGGGTTTATATATATATATATATATATATATATATATATATATATATATATATATATATATATATATATATATATATATATATTCTACAATTATTTAACTCTGAAATGAATCAAATAGAGATTAGAATCAATTGAAGTAATTTTCTCCTTAAAATTTCGATAAGTTGTTTTATTTTTGTTAAATGGTTGCAGCATGAAGTGGAGTTCAATGTTTCAATCACTGACAGCAGACGGGAGGAACAACTGTAACAACAGTAGGATCCCTGAATTTCTAGAAAATGTACGAAGCTGATTTTTAGCTTTTACAATTTTTGTTCTTCTTTATTTCATTGTAAGTAAGTTGATGTATAATAAAACTTTACATATTGAATACGCACTATACTTTTAACGTTTATACTAAGGTGAAAACCTTTTCAACTGACTCTTATACTTTAAAACATTATTATTATTTCAACTTAAACATAAAGACGCTGGTATTTTAAGTACCATATCTAACCAAGTTAAAATTTCACTAATTTTGTTTTAAATCACAAAATTTCGAAAAATCAATTAATTTCTGAAAATGATAATTTAAAAAAATGTTCAAATATAAAAGTTGCTTTTATAATTGGTAGTTCTTTTAAAACAACCCTGTATTCTATCAACTACCACTCCGGTTATCCTACAAACTCATATAGTTTCGACCTAGTATGACCCTATTTGTTCTCTGTCCAGCGCTCGTCCACTGACCTTAATGACATCAACGCATGGACAAACAATCTGTAGACACCCTACGCACAAAAAATGAATTTAATGTTACAAGAACTTAACATAAAATACCACTGAAAACCGAAATTCATTCCCAGAAACAAACGAATGAATACAAATTATTTAAAATTCTTATCGACTGGAACTGCATGAACACGTAAAAGAATTCTTCCAGACAAGCTTCATGGATACCCGTCAAATTCGGTGCTATCTCAAACAGATATTTCGCTAGTTATACAAAGGATAGAGACAATAGAAAACTTCCGGTGTAGAGATGAATAATGACCACCATAGAATAATGACAGGGAATCATTTTTCTACGTCAAAAAATGACTTTTGCCTGTTGAAAAAGTGGTATCACCCTGAAAATCAGCATACCCTACGTTAAGAAAATGAATCCCTCTAGAATTATAACTCTTGTCGATTTTATTTGCGATATATTTTTCCTTTTGGTTAAAAAGATAAAGAATTATTAAATAAACAAGTTGCTGTCCTTTAAAAAAGGACTGCAATACGTGGATCATATGCATGTGTTTTTAAACGAAATTCAAAGAAAATTTCTAAATTTTACAAAGATGTGATTAAATTTTATTTTTGTACATGTATCTTGTAATTTTCATCGATCGTTATTTAAGTCTGTTTAATTAGTCTGTAATGATAAAAAAAATCATGACCTTGAAATGATATGAATATGAAATGTTGATCTAGGTATTTATCGCAATTGTAATGTAGCCTTTAAAATTAACGACCTAATTAAAGGAGGCTTAAGCGTGCAGGTATCGTAATGATTGAATTTTAACTCCATTTGGCGGATCCAGGGAGTGAGGGTTGTTCCGGGTTTTTGGAACTCCCTTTATTTTTGCAGAAAGAGGAAGTGTGTGTTTTTTCTGTAATATTGACATTTTTACGTCTAGTATTTTCAATAAAATAAGTACTTCAATCTCTGCCCTTTCTGCTCTCTATATAGCATTTTGCTTATTGCTTTACTCCGTGTACCTTCACTACCCCGGCCCCGGGCCTTAATCACCCACACGTAACATGAAAGATTTCACTTTGATATCATCGGAAGATTCAGGCGAACGTACGGCTATGCCATTTTGGACCATCTTCTAAAGTAGCATACTTAAAGAAGTATGCTTAAAAAGTCACGAAGTATCCATAACAGAATAATTATCTCCTTATATTATGGGGATATTTTAATCGGTTCAGAATGTCCCCGTAGTATGTGGGGAGGGGGGCTCACTTTTTCTTTAAAAAAAATTAATCTTTTCTTATAATTTTAATATACAAGGTTTGGTTTGCATTGGAAGTTCCCCCGCACTTTTTGTTGCGGGAAGGTTCAAAATACGGAAAACAAACATTTGAAAGAAATCAAAATGTACCGAAAAGTTAGACGAAGCCCCCCCCCCCTCTCCCGAAATAGGATTTTGCAGTGTGGTGCACAGGTTGTTATTTTTATTTTATTTCTTTATCTATTAATTTTTGCTTGTCAACTCTTTTTTGATGTTGCCACCTTTGAAAACCGGGCTTGAATTTAAGTGCCTGTGGTGTGACCTAGAAACCCCCCTCCCCCCACCCTGGATCCGACCCTGTATTGAAGCACTAGAGAGTCTCGGCACTAGATGGTCTCGAGTTATCTAAAGCGATGCTAGGTTATCGATTAACTTGATAAATTTAAAAAAACAAAAAAATAATAATTTTTTTGTGGTTTTTTTTTCTCTGTCTCTTTTTGAATAAGGGAATGGTTAATATCGTAACTTCTCGGCAAAACAACGTGTTTTTTCCGAGCTCACAACAAAGGTCTGAGAAGATCTCATCGCACGTGTGTAGACCTAGCTAGGCTATTTGGTCTTGCAAGCACAGGTGTGTGCACTCTTTTCTAGTGACGCTTTGACTGGTGACAGTATTTGCTACGGACATGAAGAACTATACACCAAGTTTCATAACATGTGCATTTTTTTTTCTATTAAAAATTGGAGTAAATTAAAAGTCGAATATCTTGGATAATATGGGGTAACCCATATCTATTCTTGTTACAACGACTGTCAATGCATCCATGGACGAGTTCTTTGGTTACTCTGAAAGGTGGCAAAGGTTAACCTTTCATTAAGATCTGCCTACTTTGAGTGATTGTACTTTCATAGGAAAATTGTTAAATTTTTATCCCCGATTGGCCTATAGTTTTGTCATTTAAAAAATCGGGCTATTTCGATACGATACATGTAACCCATAACTGCTTGGACTTGACATCTGTACTAGATTTATACGGAAGATATTTTATCATTGGAAAGATAGATGGTACACGTGTAGCACAGATTTGTAGTACGCAGAATTTTTTTGTTTTGATGTTTCTCCCTCTCCTCCACATGGAAAAACGGTGCTACAGGTCTTTATCAAGCTATATTTGGATTGCTGTCTGTCAAATGAATTTGCGAACCTTGATGCACAAAACTAATAGCGGTAAATATTGTATTTAAAGACTATCTTTTAAAAACTAGTAGTTGAATTAAGTTTTTAATTCAAAATGTTCAAGCTGTTAAGCTATCTATATAAGTTCTTCCTACTTATTATTTAAAATGCTTGTATCATAGAATTTAGTTTGTATATATGGATATATGTATAAAAGAGAAATTCGGATCTTGGTTACGTCAAAGAATACATAAATACGATGTGCATATTTTAAAGCGAGATTTGCCAATGATTGGCATATTCTAAATCGAAAAGGGCGAATTGTTCTCAGGGCAAGATGGCAAAGTCTCTAGTATTCTCGCGCATGCGTAGCCTGACGTAAGCCCATGGCATCCGGTTTAATCCCGTTTATATATTTTCGGCGTGGACCTCAGGGTCCACGCAATCAAAAGACCGTCGGTCAATGGGCTCACCTAAGGTATATATAAAATTAGGATACAAAGATGATATGTTGGCCTCGTTAAATTTTTCGAATAAAATGATCTCTCTTTTATGATACTTTGACGACATTAATCGACTTCAATCTACAGTATGTGTAAATGCTTCCATTTTGATTTGACAAACGTATATTTGTTTTTAAAGACTTTTTTAAATTTTCCCTTAGATATATTCAAGAGAGAGAGAGAGAATTGTTTATAATGTCTACCTATCGGTTAATCAAGTTGCGTATTTTTAAGTCAATGATTTAACAGTGTACAAGTACAATACTTGTGATTTTTGGACATATAGCAAAAGTATCTTACAATTCAAATAAGAACTGTGTGATGTTTAAGTTACTTTTTGTACATTTTTATTAAAACCGAAAGAACAAGCATCAATTAAGCATCCCCTATATGTGGCAAACAAAATTGGAAATGCAAGCAAATCTAAGCTAAATTGCAAGTAAATCTTCAAAAAAAGAAGAACATCAAACCTGTTCGAACATATATGTTATTTGCAAAATAAATATCTAGCTAACTTATCTGTCAACACAAATATCTTGTTTCCGAACGAAGAACAAACTTGTCAAAACTATAACGTTATTTTTTAGAACACATCAAATTCGTCCGAACAGTTATATTTTTTTCTGGACTTTAACGGCACGATATTACTACATTATATTTTGTATTTCAGAAGGCATGGCCTTCATGGATTTTTGTAAATTTGTTAAAGTTAATAAGATTTTGAAATTGCAAAATGCATAACCTTATACAAATTTTAAAAATATTGAGAAATAAATGTATTTGCTAACAAGGTTATTATAATGACTCGTGAATTTTTCGAAATGATGACTTTAATTGAGACTGTTGTTAAACCTCTGATTTGTCAATATTTTGCCTCTTTTTAAAAGCTGATCGTACTCAGAGCATGCTCTAGCGTACTGAATAAGTTAGGGAACTTAAACCCCATATGCAGGTGATAGTCGAATATTACTTCTATTGTATATGTAAGACGTTGGTGATGGAAAAGCCGATTCGGAAGTCCTCCTGTTTGTCAAATACTTTTTAGTTCGTCGTAAACGTCTATAATCCGTGAAATATTCAAATATAAAAAGGATGATAAAGAAACGTTTATATAACAGTTTTAATTAGGGATGACAATCGAATATAGAATTGTCAATCAGTTAACCGCAAAACGTTCCCACCGATTTGTCTGTTAATCGTAATAAAATACACATATTTTTCATATTCATTTTCGAGTAAGCCATATTCAAATATAACTTTATCGACCCTTGAATTTGCGAAATGTTGACATTATAACAAGACTGTCGATATCCTTGTATCATCAACTTATTTGCCAATAGCTTGCCTCGTTTTAGAAATTTTCTGTACGTAGAATATGCGTATCGAATCAATTGGGAGACATAAACTCCATATGCAGGTGACAGATGTATATTGCTACATAAATAAGGGAAGTTTACATTACAAAGTTAAAACAACCTCAACAGTACCGAACAGTTATTAAAAAACTCATCTGTATTTACTTAGAGTACACTGTAGACTCCCATTCCCCAAAAAGTAAATATTAAATAAATATAATTAAAAGAAGCAGGTTGGAAAATTGTAAGGAAAAATCATTTTTGAAAAACCAAATTATCATCAAATCATTACGATGCGCAAATTTCATTCATACACAGAGTCGTGATGCCTACTATGACATAATAAATTATGTATTATTTATACATCATCCGTTGAAATGATATTTATTTAGCTGTATGTGTACTTAGATGAATTAAGTAAAATTTTGAGTGTGAGTGTAAGCTCTATTTCTTGACACTTGAAGAAAAACTTTAAAAATCAATGTTTACCTGACCATTCAAAAGTATTTTGAAAGTGTAATTTGGGACAAACAAATAAAACTTCTGCTTGTTCCACATGAAATTTATTGTCCCTAAAAGCTAGTTATGTTAGAAAAGTGTTTTTTCAATTCTGTATTCATTTATCGTCTCAATTTCTAACTACAGGTCTTGTAGAGTAGACTTTCCCCTCTAGAATCCCTCCCCCTTCAATACTGGCTCATCGTCACGGTAGCTCAGTCGGTAGAGCGCTCGCTCCGTGATCGAAAGGTCGTGTTTCGAATCACGGCAGCGACTGACCTAAGTCGATAAAATTAGAAAGCAACTGTTCCTTCGCCAAGCGTTCGGGACTTTGAAGTGAAAGTTGCGTGTCCTTCGGATGAGACCTTAAATACCGAGGCCCCGTGTCACAGTGTCCCTGTTGGCACGATAAAGAACCCTTACTGCTCAATAGACCTAAGTGCTGAGTAAAGGTCAAAATTTGAATCCCTTCACCGTTATATGGTAAAGTCTCTATATCAATCAATCAATCAATTCTGGCTCTAAAGTATGATTTACCCCAAAGGAAAACTTTAATGACTCTAAAGTAGGATTTTCCTACGGAAATCCTACACCAGATTCAATTTTCCGGGGAGGGGGGAATCTTACTCTCTATTATAATTACGCAGTGCGATTTCCTTCACAGTCAATCCCCCAATGAAATATTATGCCAGCTGTCCTTAAATATGAGGGGGATAGGGGTACACATTAATTACAGGTGTCCCTTCAATAAATTTCCATCAGGTGCTCTAGAAGTAGACATCCATTTTAAAGAAATTTTCACAAAAATTATCAAAAAAAAAGTCTAGTTGTGCATTGAACATTTCAATTTTTCAAAATGGTGGCCAGTTCCATTGAAACAAACGAAGTATGAAAATTTAAAATCTTAAATATCTTCTTTTTTTTTAAGTAACTGCCCAACCAATTTTTTTTTTGAAGAATTAAAACCTAATTTTACTTAATCTTAAACTTATTTTATCTGGTCAAACTGTTTCTGAAAAAAATGGTACAATGTACATGTAATCGGTTGGACAAATTTTTAACTGTATCCACGGAAACAAAAATGAAGAATTTTATTTCAAATGGATTTTTTTTTCTCTATTTGAATTTGAAACTACAATGTACATGTGTATAAATATATATGATAAATTTGAAATTTTGCAAACATTTAAGAGAGTTAGTATTTTCTATTTGCTTTCAAATCCAATAATACACCGCTGGGGGTCGATGGGACATACTTGTGCTACGGCTTGCAAAATCATTTTTTTTTTATTTTGTTCGACTTTTTCCCCTTTTAAGAACTACTTGATTCAAATACTCAACAAATGGTATGTTGAACCTATCATTTATATAAATTTTCTCACAAAACCTTTTTAAAAGGTACTTGTCCGTAAATAAAAACAACGGGTCGGAAGAGGGCAAACAAAATGAATCTCTAAAGATGGCCTGATGTACATTTTAAAATTCTTGAACAAGCAGTTACCGCTACGCCAAGAGAGTGTTGAGACATCGAGTCTTACGATTTTTGAGTGACTAATTTTACAATTTTTATGAGTTAAAATGTTTGGTTGAAACGCAATGATTTGAACTTTATATTTTAAGATTTTATACTACATTTGAACAATTTCTGAGTTGAATTCACCCATTTATCCATAAAGAAAAACTCTGTTGACTTTCATATAAATATCAACAGGGAAATACGTGTTAAACTTTTCGTCAACAATGAAACATAAAAACACTGACGATGGAATAGCACTTTATTATTAACTTAGGTCATTAGGGTAAATTCTGGAAGTCCAAAAAATACACCCGAACAATCCGAAGCCTAGGAATGGACTAATTAACAATGGTGTATGTAACATATAAGTAATAAAACATAGCAATGGCAATTTGTACAATGAACATAAGTGACAGATGGCTTAGATAGAATAACTCATGTTAAGTTAATTGATTACATTGACGCATTTTGAGTTATACAGTAATTAGAACAACTATGGTCTTTTAAGGTGTTAAAAGTAATTATAGTTGTTCTGAAGAAATTTCTAAATCAGCTAAAACTTAAAATGTTACTGTAAATATTGTCGATATCTTTTTAGTATTGATTAAAATAAGGAAAAATTCTCTCTGAGAAAGATGAGGGGGAAATTTGGCTCTAGTGTGATATTTCCCCTGGAAAAGGGGGTCCTACTCTAAAGATTTAGGGCAGGATGGGGGGGGTGGCTATGTCGAAAACCCTACTTTACAACATTGGTACATTTTTTTTCAAAATACTATCGTATATCTAGTATAAATCAGAGTATTACATGATAGTAAACTGCATCTACTAGACTCTGAAATTACTTTTTCAATTTTTTTTAATTCAAGGACACTTTAAATGAACACATCCAAGCATCTCAGAAGCACATAAAGACGATTCCGGTGTATGAAGATATTCATGATGATGGTGTTTATAACCATTTACGTGAGGACAATAATTTAAAACCTGAAAGAGGGCAAGGACGTTATTCAACGATGCAAGAATTATCGTGTAAGGAAGATACTCTTGGAAATACCGGTACTTTATCTGAGAAGAATGCTGAAGGTGATGATGAAATCATAGATACACTTCAAAAGGAAGGATTGGAGGTTACTGCTGGAGATATGAATGGTAGAGTTAAATCTCCTGAGTGCTTGCATGCGTATTATACTCTTGAAAAAAATAACTAAAAATTTATTTTTTAGAAGATTGCAGTATATTATAAAATTATACTTCATGTAATCTATATATTAATCACAATGTGTATTAAAATAGTGTGATGTATAATAAAATTCGGTTATAATAAGTCACTGGGACTTCAAATGGTGGTTCCTTATGACAGAGCTTCATTAAATTTGAATGAATAACATAGTGCAAAGTCTCCTACGGGATTTTAAAAAATCCTTATAACCGAGATATCTTTATAAGCTAGTTCTTTATAACCGAGTTATACTATAGTATTCATTTTACATGTACTAAATTTCCATTGAAATATATATTTAAAAGTGTTTTTTTTTTCAAAAGCATCATACGAGGATTGATAAAATAAAATTCACGAGGGTTGAAAATATATAACACATTTTATTTGTATCATTCAAAAGTTTTTTTTTTTCTAAATAAAAAATAGTATTACAATATCTGTGTTATTTTATCCAAGCAATGACAAATATGCACATTTTAGAATATAAGAGAATGATGGAGAATTCATTATAAGTTATTATTTTAGTTTGATAAATAAAAATTATATATATATATATATATATATATATATATATATATATATATATATATATATATATATATATATATATATATATATATATATATATATATATATATATATATCGTTATGGCTTATTCCCAAGTGCCATTTCGCAAAACGACTAAAGACAGTTCATCCGCCGTTGTCTTCTCCGATTTTGACCTCCTTTTTTGTCAGTTGATTTTGTGTCTGTCGGGCCAAGTTATAATTTTTTTCTGCGTCGCTGGGCAATTTCTTTAGTTAGAATAGTCAATGAATAGTCCGTCAATCAAACCCCGATGTTCGCCAGACCATCGGCAGACTGTTTGTTAAGTCAGTCGTCGGTCGGTCGACATTAAGGCACTGGGTTTTCTAAAATGTTGGCCGGCAGTGAATGTCAAATTTCGCCACGCTCTATGATTGGCGACGATTGGCCTACTTATGGATATTTAAATTTTTAAAGCCATCGGTGTTCCTATGAATTAATGTGACTACTCCGCGTCGCCAGATACTAGTTTTGCCCCATTATGTTTTTTTAGCCAACGGTATGAGAAAAAAATGGTCGCCCGACCATTAGCATAAGGAGTAATGCCCCCCTCCTCTATATTTCAAATTTTTTAACTTCCCAACATTGATTGATCAAGAACTATGGCATTAGATTCAAATGAAAAATAGTATGTGGTATGAAGCAGCTCTTGATTTTTTTTTTTTTTTTTTTTTTTTTTTTTTTTTTTGTTCGTTTGTTTGTTGTTGTTGTTTTTTTTTTTTTTGTTTTTTTTTTGTTTTTGTTTTTGTTTTTTGTTCAAAAAAGATTTTTTTTTAAGTCAGATCATGAACAAAATTTTATTCAGAGAATAGGAGAGGCAATAATTTATTATCACAGCATTCAATTAAAAAATATGAGGTGTATATGAACATAATATTTGTGTAATATCTATAAATTCTTATTAGAAAACATAATAAAGTGCCCATTCCTAAGTCAGAATGTCATCATTTTTTATGTGCTTGTAAGAAAACAATACATCCATTAGCAAGAGTTATCTTAAAATCAAATATGGAGATAACAAACAGTAAGCAAGCACAAAATTCCACACAAAGAATAAAAATTATGAGCAGGGCAAACACGGATCTCTAAATTAATCAGACGTGGGATCAGGTGCTAAGGAGAAGTAAACATCCCCTGCTGACCGGTCACACCCGCCGTGTGTTCGATCCTTGTCATGATCAGGAAAAACAGAAAAATCCGTAGACAATTCAATGTGTAAATAATGTCCTAACAATTAGTATGAAAAAGTCAGTATTCGACTTAAGGTCTGAAGACACGTTGCTTGAATATCTGTTTTGTATCTCTTCATACTATATAATAGATAAATCATAATTATCATTATCTTGTGATTTTTAAACTGTTTTCAAAATGTCTTTGTAGATAAAGACACCAAACAATTGTTATATTGGCAGTGGTAGTGATTTCTAATAGGATGAAATAGCAAATAAAATCCTGTGGTATCTTGTACAAATGCCTGGTAAGGTACTTTAACTTCACTGAGAAATTCTTGAAAAAAATTATATATTATTTAGGAACCTGTCGTCTGACCTAAATTATAGATAGTTTTTGCTGACAAGTCATTGTATCGACCATATATCTTGCGAAATGATGACTTTAAACACTGTTGATATTCTTGTCTCATCATCTTGTTTGTCAATAGCTTGTCTCGTTTTAGAAATTGTTCGTACGTAGAGCATGCTCTTGCATATTGAATCAAATTGGAGACATAAACCCCATAGACAGATGATTAGAGTGTATTGCTACTTAAGTATAAGAAGTTGACAATAGAAAGTTGAAAGCATCACGTTTAGCACAAAGTTTTGTTGTTAAGTTACCATTAACGTCTTTTTCTAGTAAAATATCCAAATATGAAACAGATGTATCAGACTCTGTGGTATCTTTTGTTTCAAGTTCACTGGAATATGGAGTCGACAAATGAACGGAAGTAACTATTGTTAGTTGATAATAAGAAACATCTAAATGTCGAGTTGAAGGCCACAGCAAGTGTTTTTCTTTTCATGTACATTCTGCTTCATACGAATACAAAAATAGATCTGCTAATAACGGGCGCAATTGGAACCAATGGGAATTCCGACAGATTGTTAGAAGACCTGATCTCGAGAAACTACATAGATATTGTAAATCAGAAACTCAAGCATCTTTTTATATCAACTTCAGAGTTCTTGTGTGTACAACCAAAATGTTTTTAACAAAATAATTTTGTAAATGACTTATGATAAGGTAAGTAAATTTAAGAGTTCCATTTTTATTGTAAAAAGCAGCTGTCTATGATCTCAATAGGCCTTGATTTTAATTTATCGTGGGGAATGGTTGTATAAAGTGTTGAAAAGTCATACGATTTGATGTTATCAATTTTGGTAAAATTTTGTGATTTCAAGTTTTCTAAAAGTTCCTTGGTTCCTTATCCACATCTGATTTACACCACTTCTCGAAGATATTGTTGTACAGTATTCCTGAAGTTTCACCACTACTGCTGTTAATATCTTAGTGAGGGGTAAAAAGGTTTGGCTGAACATTTACTGGAACCCGCTATGCATATTTGTTTGTAGGAATATTTAAAAAGTTTAGGAACCCAGTACAGGTATGTTAATTCAAATTCATTTTAATTGTTAAGAATATTAAAAATATTTAAAAGTGACATACGACTTTGAAGAATCTCCTTCTTAGAAAGAGAGCTATGGGTATAAGTTGGATTAACACTAGCAGAATTAAATACCAGATCCTCTAAAATGCAATTAAAATAACGAGCCTTAAAAAAGACAATTCTGTTACCTGTTTTGTGAGCGGGGACTAGTACATACTGATCGTGTAATTTTTCTAATTCTTGTTTCACTTCACTTCTGCATTGTCGAAGACAGAAGGATAGATGGTTTTCATATTGCCCCTCAATCGCTTAATGCGAGATTTCAACATTCACCTTATTTTTTTAATCCATTCTGACAAAGTTTCAATGATTTATTTTTCATGTTAGCCCATCGCCTGGAGTAATCTTTGACAAAATTGATAATATTTATGAAATTATTACCTAGTTGTAAGATCGGAATTCCCTGAATTTCGGCCCTTTAAATAAATGATTTGAGGTCCTCATATTAACTATATTTACTTACCAGTAATGACATGCCCAGCAGAACTGTAGTTGTAAGGTGAAGAAGAACATAAACACGTTAGATGATTACGTTTCAGATGTTCGATATCTAGGCACAGTAAAGGTTTGGTTTTGTTTTGACTTTGTTTTTGTTTTTTTTAATTGAAAGTTTGAAATTGACAGTCGATGTATTTTTGTAAGAAGTTGTGGACTTCAACTTGAAATATGGTACAATACAAGACTGAACCCTTTTGTGATCAAG
The DNA here is from genome assembly GCF_033153115.1 of Saccostrea echinata. NCBI lineage: Eukaryota > Metazoa > Mollusca > Bivalvia > Ostreida > Ostreidae > Saccostrea > Saccostrea echinata. The sequence goes on from NW_026889764.1 coordinate 13,093,683, forward strand.
AATATCACTTACATTAAATACGTCAATTCTTTCGTTGGCATATTGAATTTTAAGGAGCAAACGGGTTGTTTGAACGGTATTTTCTTCCGTAAAACGTGGCGATTTAAAAAGCCTACAATAATCACATATCCGAGCCTGTATTCTGGAGTCGAAGGATCCAAATATGAACTTTCCTTGACTTTTTCAAGTAGATTTTATAAAATTTCAAAGGAACAGAGTAAAGTTTGGTGCGAATGTGATGAAGACCTAACTGTTTATTTACATAAGGTTGTATTAAATCAAAGGTGGTGACATCGTGTATAATAAGTCTATTGTAAGACCAATGTCCATGACTACGATTACGTCTCCGTGTATTATTAAAAAGTCCCATCACATTCACATTGCTACATTGTCAACTTGAAAGATTTTCAACACTATCGATATTGTCATTGCTACCATATACGGAAAGGCCTCGAATTTAGTCTTCTAATCCAGTATTCTTTTCGTTGTCTAGGGAAAGGTTTACTCAATGGTGGACAATTAGTATGATTGTAAATCTTTTCTAGAATTCTAACTTTCATTTAAAATATAGAATGATTAGGTAGGTTAAAGTGCTTGTACAGAAGCTGTTGGCCACCTCTGTTAATTTTAAATCTGTGCCCCGATATTTTTTTATTCAGTGAGCCCTTGGTTTCCCCAACATAAATTAAACCAACAAAGGGTACATTCTATTCCGTAAACAACATTAAAGAATTCGGAGTTTAGATTTTCCCAAGTTTTGGCATGGAAGCTCTGTCCAGTAAGATTAATATTACATTGTACATGAAGTCAATCAAATCCAAACAACACAGGTTTTACACTTTTTTACAGAACATTTGAAATAGAAGACATGGGATCGGAAATGGAATCTTCAAATATATCTCTAATAGAAACTACACATTCTTTCATTTTTTGTATGAACTGTTTGTTTTATACCAAAACTGAGAATCTGAAGACTGTACAATGAAATATGTTTCATATCCCTGAGGATTAACCAAGATACAACGATGAAACTCTTTTGAGTCTGTATCTCTTATAGACTCAAAAGAGTGAAGCCTATTTATACTGGGCGACGCGTCTGCAAAAATCATTCCATTATACTGTGTACTACTTATGAAGTACCGAAGGACAATTATCCTCGTGGACAGACTGTCCACCACCAGGGATACATGTTCGGTGATTAAAATCACATATGGAGATAACAAACAGTAAGCAAGCACAAAATTCCATACAAAGAATACAAATCAGGCCTAGGAGCAGGGCAAACACGGATCTCTAAATTAATCAGAGGTGGGATCAGGTGCCATGGAGGATTAAACATCCCCTGCTGACCGGTCACACCCGCTGTGTGTTCCTTGTCATGATCGGGAAAACGGGCAGAAAAACCGTAGACAATTCAATGTGCAAAAATTCTTTACAATTAGTATGAAAAAGTCTGTATTCGACTTAATGATAGATTGTATTTGCTGAGAACGTTATTGTATCAACTATAGATCTTGTGAAATGATGACTTTAAAGGAGTGTGTTGATATCCTTGTTTCATCAGCTTGTTTGACAATAGCTTGCTCAATGAAAAATAAATGCAGTACAAAAATATTCTACATATGGTACATGATACATTAACGCACTTTTTTTTAAATGGATCATAAAAAGATAGAACTTGTTCAACTTGTAATTAGTTTTTCCCTATATTTTTCTTTTTTTTTTTTACATGTACATTTAAAATAAAGATTTAAATTCAGTTTTATTATTAAAAAATGAAAAATTCTGGTAAGATTAATTATGAGTAATATTAGGATTTTCTTCTAAGAAAGTTATCTGTCTTATCAGAGGGTTAGTCCCACTTAAATGCGACTGAGGTACATTTGACATCTAAATCTGCGTTATGTACGGCGGCAAGGAATTAATAGTAATCATCCATTTTATTTGCATCAATCATTCTGAAAATATATGTATCAAATTCAGTATTACTTTAACAGTCAATGGCCATGCAAAGAAAACCAATGAATGATAGCGTAATTAAAACTTAATATATTTATAATTTAAGTAATAACTGACTAGTCTGAAAGAATTAAACTAGTTTAGAAGGCTTATGAAATTATTAATTATATTTGAACTTGGTCATTTCCACGGGATAAGCATCATGAACCATTAAAACTAGAAGTTATTTCTTATACAAATATCTAAAATCGCTAAAGGGGACAGTCATTTGATTCGAGATGTAGGTGTCTGGCAGATTTTGAAAATAATCTGCCCTTGATAACGTTGAAAATAAATAATCTCTCCTCCACCGAGAAGAAAATAATAAATGCTGTGGTAATCTGACCTTTAATGGTGGTTCTTAACACCCCCACCCACCCACCAATTTATTATTAATATGGTCGATACAATGATCTTGTCGGCAAATACAATTTATCATTAAATCAATGTGGACTGACGTTTTTTTCATACTAATTGTTAGGCCATTATAATTATTTACACCCTGAATTGTCTACGGATTTTTCCCGATCAAGACAAGCTCACTCCTCCATCGCACCTGATCCCACCTCTGATGTTTGCTCTGCTCCTGATTTGTATTGTTTAAATGGACTTTTGAGCTTGAATTCCGTTCGTTATCTCCATATTTCATCTGAAAGACAGGCCATTTACAACAATTTTTCTGTTCTTTTTCCTTGATGATCATTTCTCAAACGAAAATGTTATAAATGTGTTACATGTTTTAACGTTTTTTTTTTTTTTGTTGTTTTTTTTTTTTTTTTTTTGTTTTTTTGTTTTTTTTTTTTTTATTCAATGTAAAAAGGGTGTAAATATAAGTGTCCGGATGACACATACTTAAATCTGTATTATTTTGAAGGCAATTGAAATTATTAAAGATATAAGGACGGGTTGTGTTCAAGTTTAATTAGCGGTTCATTAAAAAAAAATATCATACTCGTTTAACTAAGAGGTTAAATCTCGGGAAAATTAATGCAATAAATAAATAAAGATTTGATATTGAAATAAAAATACTTAAAATTAAAACAATGTAAATGTATTTAAAAATTCATGAATATGCATGGATAGTGGTACTTGATCCAACAGGTCATTTGCATTTCTCCCAGCCTAAGGAATCAGTGATCAGTGAATCAGGAATCAGTGATTATGGTGTTAGGATCGCACACATAATTAACCGTTATACAATCAACACAAAATATGATGGTAGGCAGAATAACTTAGCATACCTTAAAATTACTTTTCTTTCTATTTTCAATCTCATTTCTTGAAAGGAATCAAATTAAGAAGAAACACTGAGAAGAAAACTTGGCTGGAGTTGTTAAAGGGGTGGGGTGGGGTTGGGGTTGGGGGGTTGTTGCAGTTCCCTTCCTACAGTAGACAACGTAATGTATGTACCCATTTTTATCTTCTAATCAACTTTTAATCTAAATATTGATATCACATAAGAGATTCCATATATTGTCATAGCGTACAAGTAAGTCGTCGTCTTAAAAATCATCACTTCTCGCAAAAGTCTATTTGGATCAGGATTTAACTGTTTTATTTACTTGTAAATGTCACAAGAATGCGAGAGCATTTGATTTGGATCTGGGGGCACTCGAAAAATTCATATAGGTTTATTGTGTTTTTGATTTGCTAAATGATTATTTGATACAAAACGTATTTTTGTATTTTTTCCTAATAATTTGTTAATATTCGGATAATCTCTCCATGATTTTAAACCGTTGTGTACATTTTAAGTCAACTCATCGTAGCGAGGCTTAACTACAGCTAAAAGGCACCATCCTTTTCCATTCTGGAGAGAGAGAGAGTTGTAGAGAGAGAGAGAGAGAGAGAGAGAGAGAGAGAGAGAGAACAATAAAACACATTGTATCATATATATATATATATAGAGAGAGAGAGAGAGAGAACAATGAAACACATTGTATCCTAGAGAGAGAGAGAGAGAGAGAGAACAATAAAACACATTGTATCAGAGAGAGAGAGAGAGAGAGAGAGAGAGAGAGAGAGAACAATAAAACATATTGTATCATAGAGAGAGAGAGAGAGAGAGAGAGAACAATGAAACACATTGTATCATATACATATAGAGAGAGAGAGAGATAGAACACATTGTATCATATAGAGAGAGAGAGAGAGAGTGAACAATGAAACACTACATTGTTTATCTTCACCTTTTTCATTAAGTCAAAAACGTGATATATATTAAAACATGCCGTGTCTTGTTACCGGATATATGATCCAACTTTACTTATGATAAGTTTAATAGCATACCAATATTATAAAACACAGGCACTTGACATTTTGATAAAAATATCATTTAAATTTAAGTTGTATAACCATTTAAAGTTATTTCTAAGAATCTAACGTGAATTTGAGGGAAAACAAAGATGAAAAATGGTAGGAGTTTTCTCATTATCTTTTACTATTAATTTATGGTTTTTAAAAAATTAAATATTTAAGGATATAAGAAATAACTTCAGGAGGTAATAGTTTAACCATTAGTGGTAGTCTACGAAGGTCCGTTTAGGATCTATTAGATCTAACAGAAATTTTAAACGAACTTAATTCGGTATAACAAATCTGTAAATTCGTGACAACGAATCTAATCTATCTGAACAAAGTTGAATTCGTTAAAACAAATTAAAAAAAAACATTGTTATGTGAAATTAAATTGGTTTAAACGATTTCAAAAATGTGTTATAAAAGAATAAATTCGTTTAAAAAATTCTAAAATGTGTTATAACGAATTAAATTGGCTTAGGGGAATTCGACAATTCGTTATATCGAATTCAAAAATATTTTTGATAGGTCCTAAATGGGCTTCGATCCGTAGTAATCCGTACTAATCACATCGGGAAAAGAGGACGTATACAGTCAATTTTATTTCCTTTTGACATTTATTTTTTTTTTTTTTTTTTTTTTTTTTTTTTTTTTTTGATATTCATACTTTCTCAATTTAAACATTTGCACCCAGATTTTTACCTGTTATGAGTTAAAATATTTATAATTATCTTTTCACATAAGCTTGAAAACTAGTATAATTAACCATGTGCCATCTATAGAATTTTTATTATCATTTTTTTCCAAGAGAGAAACTTAAGAAAGATGGCTCTCGAAAGATAGGCACTTTACAAGAAAACTTTTTACCATTTCACAAGCAAACCTTTTGCCATTTGAATCTTTGTTGTTGACGAAAATCAGTGTTAAGATTTTTTTTATTTCTTATCTGAAATATAGAACACAGGGTCATTAGACTTTAAATTCAAATCAATACAGGATGTCAATGATAAAGTTCCTAGTATGCCAATTTAAAAAAAAATAATGAACATAGATTGGTTGTTTGATACAGTTGTTGGAATTTTGGTAATTTTATCTGTCCTGTGGTATCCTGTTGGCAGCCTTTCTATATTGTAAGTATTGTTTTGAATTTTATATAGATACATATATACACATGTTTCTACGAAATTAATATTAATTGCCCTGACGGCTCATAGCCATTATACATGCATGTGGAGAATAATATTAGATGAATTACAAAGAACAAGGTACGGTTTAAATGCAAATCTGGCCCTGTATTTTTTCTACATTATAAAACTGATGTAAGAAAGCAAAACTCATACTTTCTGAGTCATTGAAATTCCATACAGTAATAACATATAAATCGTTTTTCATTAACTTGTTCATTACGTTCCATAAGACATCAATTTTTAGTGGAATTTTCTTTGAGATAATATAGAGCACATGCATCGCCCCACAAGGATTTTGAGAAATGTGATTTTCAAATGATTTTACACAACCTATCCAAATATTGAAGTGGGCGACGGCTGTGAACATTATTTCGTAAGAAAAATAACCCCAGAAATGAGTCGTTTTGAGGGTTTGTTTCTGTTTAAAACTTGTACAAAATTAATGAGATCATATTCCCAAAATGATCCTCCTTCATGCTATATTCTGTCATGATTTATCACATTTATATACTCGACTTATATTGAAGCCAATTTCATAACATTTTGAAAACATTAAACTTTAGAGCACAATAGAGCCAAACCTTACCTACATTTTTGAAGAAAATAAAAGGTTTGAAGCCAAAGACTTTATTGCATGATTATATTTCAGACAGTGTATTGAAAGAGCCGCAGATTTTTACAGAGTGATTACTAGCTCTACAACTTGTTTATCCAGTTCTGAAAGTAAGTAAACACTTTAGAGCTTAAAATACTTACTATCATAGTTTAATCGTGTGTAAAGATTTTAATACATTGCAGAATAAGTAAATTATACAAGAAAACCACTGGAAATATATAACTTGTGTTCTCTTCCCCTTTTAGCAAAGGTTTCTTTAAGAAACATCACAGAATGTTCCGGAGAGTGTGTTATAAAAGAGAATTCGAGGGAGGATAATTACATACGTATACACATCAAGTACGACACTGATATTATTTTGAAGCTAGAAAGCAAGAAAAATTACGATTGCGGATACAGTTCTAAAAACATGTATGTCGAATGCACCATAAATCAAAAGACACAAGGTAAATCTATAGGTAGTATCATTTGATGTTTCAAATTTAAAAGTTTGATTTTATATCAAATGATTTATTTTTGTAGGTTTATTGTTATTATTTTTCAGGATCATTAGAAACATGCATAATTGATCAGTGCATCAACAGAAGAACCAATGAGTCGAAACAAGGAAATGGTGAGTTTCTCTTTTCATTTTAAGTGTGGTTTAATAACCATATAATCGTAAAATAGAAAATTACTGTTCATGTGGACAATTTTCAAGGCACGAATACCACAGATACTGGTAGTGAAGCTCCTCATAATGTCGTACCCTTATCGGACACCTGTTTAATCATCTCTGCTGCTGTCATTCCAGGATCTCTTTTTCTCGGTGTCTTCATTACAGTAGCAGTGTGCCTACTGGCCAGAAGGTTACGGTACAAGGAACAACGGTGTAGTACCAAACTATATATTTCATAATGTGCAAAATATTTAATGAATACCTCATACAGTTCTCAAAATATAAGGTGTTACAGACAGATAGACAGACAAACGCCGGATAAAGAAATCCCTAAGTGTCGCTCTGATCTGAACGAATTAATTCAAATCAATGTTCTCAAATAATGCATTCTAGGATGATCATGTAAGAAATTGGCCAAAAAACCTACCCGGTAATTGGCCAAATGTTCAATTCACAAGTAAGAAGAACAAGTGGTGCATTAACAATTTTGTCTGTATTGACTAAACCCACGTCCTACGGTTGTTGTTTGAAAACATTTATCTTGAGGCCATCATTAAAAATATCTTTGTTTCCCCTAACCCGACCCTAAAATTTGAAGTTGGGTAGGTAGGTAGGTAAATTATTTTTCTTTTTGACAGCAGTTTTGAAAATACATTCTGAAAATTAAATAAAATCTTTATAAATAAGAAAGAACAAAAGAAACCTATTTTTAAACCGAATATCATATAAATGAAATTTAAAAGCAACATGTATGGTAAATTAATTTACAAATATTATTCATTTCATTTTGAACTTGTGAAATATCTCAGGCCAGCGTAAATTTATTGAAATCGAATTTTTTCAAAAGACAAGATTCTCTAATACTCAACCATCTGCCATCCGGGTATATTTTTTTTTCAAACCTACTATCATCTTCGAGTGCTTTCACAAACAAAATGTCAAGGACCTCGCGTTGCGCAGTAATTCTAGTGTTTCGTTTTGGAGTCACGACGTAATTCAGGAGCTTATTGTAACTCACAGGTCCCGACGAGGGACGTGGATACTGGTCAGTCGAATGAGACCATTAAAACGTAGATCCATGCAGTTTGCAGTATGCATGTAGATGTCGGCACGAAAAAGATTCCTTATTGATGCTTTATGATCAAAATTAGGAGCCCTCCACTAGACAGGTGTTCAAATGTTGTCGACCCAACAATTTTTAAACGTATTTTACAGCAAAGAAACAACCTATTGTCAAGGGCCTTTTGCTAAAGAAAAATACACAGGACGTCTCAGGAAGCCGTACCATAAGCCAATTTAAAAAAAAAATTTCAACACTATATTTGAAAAGACTGTACCTGTATAACCAAACCATATCTAAAATGATTAAAGTTTCATATATCTAATAGTATAGTCAGTCACGAAGTTTACCCCATAAATAAAAGAAATGAAGAAAATCTAAATTATATTTATCAAGATGAAATAATTATACAAAGACATATTTACAAACTCCTATGGTCCTATATAGTAAAAAAGAATCATACATGAAGTGTTTATTAAATCGAAACAAATGAAATGCATTGAAATTTATTGATATGCAATACACAAGGTGGGCCCCTCATCTGCTCATGAGGCAGGCTTTGCCATGCTTACTACGTACGTTAATTTTAGAAGACACATTTGCAGATAACGGCTTAACACTCCTTAGTCATATTATATTTAATTCACGAAATGTTTCAAGAGTGTAGGATTCTTATAAGTTAAAGATATATATTAAGATTGATAAATCGCCGTTGTTTTATAACACGAGCTAACTTTCTTTGGCCACACAAATGAGAGTAGAACAAAAGCCGCCTTTCTGATAAAATATGAATTTTAATGAAATTGTATTTTATAAAGTTGATAAAAAATAATAAAAAAAAAATATTTGAATAATCTTATCAAAAAAACTTTTCAGTCGGAACGATTTAAGTGGGTCGGTCGCGTTAGGGGAAACAAAGGTATTTTTTTTATTTTGGCCTGACGCACTATTGTTTAAAAGGTGCTTGAACAAATTTTTTTTCATTTCTGAGATTATTCTAGGCACTTGAGTATATACATGTAACATCTTACTTGCATCTTGGGGAAATTATCTTTAATCAAAATGTGAATGAATGTTTTCATTCCTAGATAATCAGATCATAGTTGGAAGTTTGTTAGGTATGGAACGCCTCAGCTGCCTTATGTGGAGAACATTCATCATATGCTGATACTTTGTCATTATATGCTGAGACTTAGTCATTATATGCTGATACTTCAACTTTATATGCTGATACTTCAACATTATATGCTGATACTTAGTCATTATATGTTGATACTTTGTCAATATGCTAATACTCTGTCATTATATGCTGATATTTTGACATTATATGCTGATACTTTGTCATTATATGCTGATACTTTGTCATTATATGCTGATACCTTGCTATTATATGCTGATACTTTAACATTATATGCTGATACTTAGTCATTATATGTTGATACTTTGTCAATATGCTAATACTCTGTCATTATATGCTGATACTTTGACATTATATGCTGATACTTTGTCATTTTATGCTGATACATTGACATTATATGCTGATACTTCAACAATATATGCCGATACTTTGTCATTATATGCTGAAACTTCAATATTATATACTGGCACTTTGTCAATATGTTGATGCTTTGTCATTATATGCTGATACTTTAACATTTTTTATGATACCTCACTAATAGGGTGCTTTAAAAATAGGTTAAACATCGGGATCGTCATACCAAAATTCCTTGACTAGAGACAGTTTAAAATTTCCTTTGAATATTGCATAGTTTAGGTATATATACATGTTCATGTATCTGCAAATTGACGGGACGAAATGGAGGAGGGAGGCTCGTGTAAGCAATCTTCTACTGGTGGATTTGGAAAGGGGTAGAGGGTAATACATAATATTAAGAGTGAACTAAACAAAGCTCTGCAAAAGCGCGTGTACCGTTAACTTTAGTTAACTATAGTAAATCAAAGTGTCAAAGTTATCACTATAGCAAATCAAAGTTTTCAAAGTGATCACTTTAGTATCAAAGTGATCACTATAGTTAATCAAAGTTTTCAAAGTGATCACTATAGTGAATCAAAGTTATCACTTTAGTAAATCAAAGTTTTTACTATAGTAAATCAAAGTTTTTACTATAGTAAATAAAAGTTTTCATAGTGATCACTACAGTAAATAAAAGTTTTCATAGTTATCAGTTTAGTAAATCAAAGTGTCAAAGTTATAATTATCACTATGGTAAATCAAAGTGTCAAAGTTATCACTATAGTATATCAAAGTTTTCATAGTGTCAAAGTTATCATAATAGTTAACTTAGTTAACTATAGTAAACTATAGTTAACTATAGTATTTTTTGTAAGGGCATTTCCTAGATGATCAGATAGAGATTATTTATTTCACACACACTGAACATACAGGTCTATCTAAACTCGAAATTTCTTTTTCTTTGGGGAGAGGGGTGGTCATGCCATCCACCTATTCAGATTGTTGGATGACATGATCTCCAAAACTATATAAATATTTACAATCAAAAACTGAAGCATTTTTTTTAATATCAACTTCGTACATGTAGTACTTGTGTGTAATCGAAGATTCGAAGACATATAATTTTTACTCTGTCCGTCTAGCTGTCTGTCGATCTGTTTGCCTGTTTGTCCACAAAATTTTTAATCTTGCCCATAACTTTTGATTGATTGGAACTATTGCTTTCATATTTCAATGTATATTTCTTGTGACAAGACCTTTCTTTGGGTACCAATATATATGACCTCTTGACTTTGACCTTGCAAACTTTTGCAAATCTTGCAAAATTTTATTAAACTTTAACCTTGGTATAACTGTTGAACCGTAGGCGCTAGGGCTTTCATTCTTCACATGTGTATTCCTTGTCATACGACCTTTCCTTTGGGTACTACTTTTTTTTACCTTGACCCTGGATTTAGACCATCTTTTGAAAAACCTAAACCTTGGCTATAAGATTTGAATGGTTGGAGCTGGGATTTTCACATTACAAATGTTCATTTCTAATGTAAAAACCACTTCTTGGGTACCAACAATTTTGACCTTTTGACTTCGACCTTGGAGTTTGATCTTCTCTTGAAAAACTTCAACCTTGGCCATAACTTTTGAACGGTTGGTGCTAGGACTTTTATATTTCACAGGTGTATACCTTGTTTAAAGAGCTTTCTTTTAGATCTTTTGACCTTCATCTTGGAGTCTGACTTGCATTTGAGAACTTTAACCTTCACCATGAGCTTCAATAAGAGGGGGATCAGTGTTTCACAAACACATCTTATTTAACAATGAATTTGATTTACACTGTTGAAGTCCCTGCCAAATATACTTGTATGTCAGTGTCCTGTCTAATCTTAAAAGTTGATAGTACACAGAGCATGTTCTAGCATACCAAATACGTTGGGAGACATAAACACCATATGCACGCAATATTGAGATATTACTACGTAAATACATGACGGAAAAGTCGCTTCGGAAGTCATCCCATTTGTCAGATATTTTAGTTGTTAAATGCCCTTAAACGTCTATAGTCATTAAAGTTAACAAATGTGAAAAAAAAACAGAACATTTAGTTATCTAATTAGTTGTGTAAAAAAGATTCCCAAATCGTTGCCATGGCAACGATTTCCTTAAATGTAGAACACTTGGGGTTGCTGATAAATATTTTTTTGAAGTTTCATAAACATTATCCAGGCCTAAGGTGAGAACATTTATAGACAAAATTATTCTTTTTTATGTGTTTCCATGGCATTGGTGATTATTTTGATAAATAAAATTGTCAAATGAACATCTAGAGTTGCTGATGGCCATTTCTGAAAAGTTTCATTAAGTTTGTTCAAGACATCTCGGAGAAAATGCTAGGACAAAATAATAGGTCAGGTGATAAAAAGATGTCGCTCCAACTGCCGTTACGGACAACAAAAAGCCACTCTGACGTATCTATTGTTCTTTTTGTATTGTGCGCTGAGAACTCAATACGTCTATTTTATAATTATTTATTTTTAAAAATGAAATGAGATTTCAGTCTTTCTCTACTCTAAAATGCTAATATCAAAACCATGCCTCACAAAATCAAAAGAGACACTGATTAAATCAACTGTCCGGATTATTTTGCAAATTGGGTCAAAGGTGAAGAGGATTGGAGGATTAAAATGCTGGTAAATTATGAGAAAGTGAGTAACCTTATTATAAAATGATTTTCCTATTATTTATATTTGTCCTCCAGAGCATGTCTGATAACACTGATTTTTCTACATAATAAGGAGAAATGATTTTTTAAAAAAATTTTAAAAAATGTAGCTAATGTAGCTTCAATAAATATTCTTGCAAATATGATAGAATGTTCATAAGTTCTGGATGTTCGTATTTAAATCATACTTTAGACAATAACAGGAAGTGAGTACTAGAAATGCTTTTCAAGAAAGAGGGAAGTACTTGTACTCTCTAAATTGTTGATTTTTACAATATGGTTTTTGAAAGTGTAGTTAGAGTGTTTCCAACTTAAGACATAATATTTATAAATAATTAAAAGCTATCAATGACTATCTATCTAGTCAGTATAAATGCATGCGTATATTGGACAATATATAGGGAATTTACTATGAAATCATCAGATTTCATGGAATTCATGGGTTCCCCTTAATCTTCTAATTAACATCCATCACGAATTGAGAAACTTGGGTTTCAGAGTCATCTTTCCTTTTGTTGAAACGCGTGAACATAATAACATTCACAAGAACCTGTTAAATTTAAGCAATTCACGAAAATTGCCCCCATGAATCTTACTTATTCAACAGTATACTGCCTCGCTAGTGAGCAAGTTTTTTTCTTAGTGATGCAGTAGAGTCTCCCTCCATTTCAGGCAGGTTAAGCTACATTGACCTGGATAGTCTGAAATGGTAGAGATTACATATACAAATTTTGACCTATATTGGCACTCACGGTCATGGAGCAGTGAGAGATCTTTTTCGTGCCAGCACCTACTGCGACATGGGACTTCTGTTTACACGGTCTCATCCGAAGGACCGGTCTCCACGTCCCGCAGTGGGATTCGAACCCGCGACGTAAGGATCAACTCCTTACTCCGCGACTCTAGAGCAAACGCTCTAATTTAGCCACTGCGCCACGCGATCGACCTTTGTGAGAAGAGAAGAATTATGAAACTGAAAATGATTTTAAAACCGGATTTTATTTAAGAGCCCTTGAATGTTATTGTCTCGGCTTTAACAATGTAAATCTTTAAAAAAATCACAAGATCGTTTTGTAGTCACACAGGAATAACAATAGATGAATACTTGGAGAGAGAGAGAGAGAGAGAGAGAGAGAGAGAGAGAGAGAGAGAGAGAGAGAGAGAGAGAGAGAGAGAGAGAGAGAAGGGGAGATTTAATAATTAAATACTTGGGTCATGAAATAAAGGCAATTGTGTCCCTTGCTACAATTACATTTTGTAGTGCTTTTCGAGAAATTCTTAATGCAAATTCACACTGTTAGAAAGTGTTTTAAAAAAGCTAATTTCATTTTCAATAAATAGCCTGTTTGACTTCTGTGAAATGTAATTTATCGTAAACTTAGAAAGAAAAATGCTATTACTGGATTGAAATCATCTAGACTAATTATGCATATAAATGTACTATGAAATGTGAAGAAAGTGGTAGAAATCATGCTCAAAAGACCGATTAAACAATACAAATCGTGAGCAGAGCAAAAACAAACCCTCTGAAAACATCAGAGGTGGGATCAGATGCCATGGAAGAGTAAGCATCCCCTGTCGATTGATAACACCTGCCGTGTCCCTCGTCGTAATCGGGTAAACGGAGAAATCCAAAGACAATTCAGCATGAAGATATTGACCTTACAATATATACGAAAGACCTCAGTCGACATTCAGTTTAACAAATGCACAAGACAATCGTATTGAGTATATTTTAATGTATATACTTAGAGTATTCATATTTATAATTTTTAAAGAAAGCTTGTCAATCGATATTCTTATTAAAATTCTTTTAGAATTCTAGATTTTTAGAATTCTAAGAAAAAATGAAGTCTTACGACGGCGTAATAGTACCATTTCAATTTTGCAGAAAAAATAAATAAAATCCTTTGAACGATTTAGAAATTCGTTTTATGATTTTTTTTTAATCGTTTGTACGATTTTTTAAATAATTTTTACGATATTTCAAAAGGGTTGTACGATTTGGATATTCGTTTATACGATTTAGAAATTCGTTTGTACAATTTAGAAAATCGTTTGTGCGAGCTAGTTGGCCCACCTCTTGTAGAAAGAAGAGTTGTTTCCACCGCCCGCCCCCTTCCCCCAGAAATAGAATTGTTGAGGTTGGTCAGGTCTCCCCCCCCCCCATCCTTTTTATTATTTTTTTTAGACTTTTTCTGTTTGTCGATTGTTTTTTACCTGCCCCCTTGTCCACTTTAAAAAACGGAAGTAAATGTTTTGAACACATTTCCAGGGAAAGAATGAATAACCATACTTGACAATAATGCTTATGTGAAGAACAAATTCTCTATTTTTCCAACTTATTATTTACATGATTTTTACTTATTTCTGTCGTGTTTTAGTTAGGTTTGTTGATGGTGTGGTTGTTGGAGCGTAATTTCGTTGAGGCGCAAAACTGCAAGTGTTGAGAATTGTAATAAAAAAGATAATTTTAAAAAACAACCAAACAACAAGAGGTCCTAGGGACTTAACGGTCACCCGAGTATAAAACAACAATCCATAGAAGATCTATAGAGTATAAAATAAATGATAGAAGAAGAAAATTTTTAAATGATCTTTCCTATATAAATATATTCCTAACTAAAACTTTGATCACCTGTTGTGTCCCCTCCCTACCCCAGGGGGTCATGATTTGAACAAATTTGAATTAAAATTACCCAAGGATGCTTCCATATAAATAAGACAGATGTACTTATATGTAAATCTTTGATCGTCCATTGTGGCCCCAACCTTCATTTGAACAAAATTGAATCACCTTTACCCACTCACTTTGTGGCAAGTTTGGTTGAAATTGACCCAGTGGTTCTTGAGAAGAAGTCGAAAATCTGAAAAGTTTACACAAGACGCACATCAGCACACCCGCAAGAAGATGGACGAAAACAGATAGCAATAGGTCACAGTCACCTGAGTGACTCAGCTAGGTGACCTAAAAATCAAAATAGAAAAAAACCAAAAAACAAATTTTTATAAATAGGTTGGTAAAACAACAATAGGTTGTACAAGGTTAATACAACAACTGAAACGCTGAGTTTTGAATAGATAATTATAAACCCATCAAAGTTTAAAAACTCTTTATGGTTATTTTACAGATAACTCGGCATCACACTTAATCTACAATGCTTTGCCTGTACGAAAATATTCCTGGCAGCATTCGTAGAGCTTTACTTGCCTGCTCAAAAAAAACCTGCTCGGACAACTCCTCAGGGTATATAAATAAACAATGGATCATGAACAAGAGGCCCATGGGCTACATCGCTCACCTGAGCACACTGGCTAGGCAAAAGCACAAATCAGTTCAGTATTGAAAAGATTGCCTGGGGGTGGGGGGGTGGGGGGGGGCTTGAATTTTAAACTACCTGATGATGCTTCCATGTCAATATAACAAATGGCTTTATTGTACTTGAGAAGATTTTTTAAAAAAAATTCCCATATATTCCTTTGTAAAAATTTGATCCTCCATTGTGGCTCCTCCCTATCCCAGGGGTCATCATTTGAACTTGAATCTACACTACCTGAGGATGCTTCCATATCAAAATGACTAATCATGGTTTGCAGTTCTTCAGAAGAGGATATTTTCCTATATATTTCTATTTAAGACTTTGATCCTCCATTGTGGCCCCATCCTACCCACGGGGGTCATGATTTGAACAAAATAGAATCTACACTACCTGAGGATGCTTCCACATAAATATGATCAATCAGGGCTTTGCTGTTCCTGAGAAGAAGATTTTTAAAATTTTTCCTATACATTTCTACGTAAAACTTTGATCCTCCATTGTGGCCCCGCCCTACCCCCGCGGGTCATGATTTGAATAAATTTGAATCTACACTACCTGTGGATGCTTCCACATAAATATGAACAATCTGGGCTTTGCTGTTCCTGAGAAGAAGATTTTTCCTATATATTTCTATGTACAACTTTGATCTTCCATTGTGGCCACGCCCTACCCCCGGGGGTCATGATTTGAACAAATTTGAATCTACACTACCTGAGGATGCTTCCATATAAATATGACTCATCATGACTTTGTTGTTCTTGAGAAGAAGATTTTTTAAGATTCTTCCTATATATTTCTATGTAAAACTTTGATCCTCCATTGTGGCCCTGCCCTAAACCCTGGGGTCATGGTTTGAAAAAACTTGAATCTACACTATCTGAGGATGCTTCCATATAAATATGACTCATCATGACTTTGCTGTTCTTGAGAAGAAGATTCTTAAAGATTTTTCCTATATATTTCTATGTAAAACTTTGATCCTCCATTGTGGCCCCGCCCTACCCCCTGAGGTGATGATTTTAACAAACTAGAATTTACACTACCTGAAGATGCTTCCATATAAATATGACTCATCATGACTTTGCTGTTCTTGAGAAGAAGATTCTTAAAGATTTTTCCTATATATTTCTATGTAAAACTTTGATCCTCCATTGTGGCCCTGCCCAACCCCGGGGGTCATGATTTTAACAAACTTGAATCTACACTACCTGAGGATGCTTCCATATAAATATGACTCATCATGGCTTTGCTGTTCTTGAGAAGAAGACTTTTAAAGATTTTTCCTATATATTTCTATGTAAAACTTTGATCCTCCATTGTGACCCTGCCCTATCCCCGGGGATCATGATTTGAAAAAATTTGAATGTACACTACCTGAGGATGCTTCCACATGAGTTTCATCTTTCCTGGCCCTATGGTTCTTGAGAAGAAGATTTTTAAATGTTGCCATTATTTTTTCACTAATTCCTAATTATCTCCCCTTGAAAGAAGGCATGGCCCTTCATTTGAACAAACTTGAATCCCCTTTACCCAAGGATACTTTGTGGCAAGTTTGGTTGAAATTGGCCCAGTGGTTCTTGAGAAGAAGTCGAAAATGTGAGAAGTTTACAGACAGACAGACAGACACACAGACGGACGCCGGACAAAATGTGATCAGAAAAGCTCACTTGAGCTTTCAGCTCAGGTGAGCTAATAAAAACTGAGTGATATGTCTTTAATTATATATGAATACAATTTCAGGACTTTGGCGAAAAAAATGTATCAAAGGATTTATGTGCTATTTGACTAAATAAATGCTTTAACCTTTTGCATGTTTTACTGGAAGAACGATTTTCTATCTTCATGGAAATATTTTTGAGGAAATGTAAAAAAAAAAAAAAAAAAAAAAGAAAGATAGATAAATAAAAGAAACATTCATTACATTGTACATATTTTTAAGTCACTTTAGTCACTCAGATGACATTGCTATATGTTTCTTCCGTCTTTTATCGTCGTTTGTAGTGTGTCGTTCGTCATCATGACATGAGTTAACATTTGAACATTTTCAACTACTTTTTTTTAACACCTCAACGAATTTCAACCAATTTTGGTATATAGCATCTATGGATTGAGTAGAACAAAAAGTTGTGAGTTTCATCGTTCCTGTCCCCTGAGGCCCGAGGGATGGAGCTAAAACAACTCTTAAAATTAATGCAATTTTTAAAAATAATCTTCTTTACTCTGGGCATCAAGCAGTAAAACTGTTCGCACGATTCATTGTAATTAAGAAATAAGGTATCTTTTTAAAACATTTATCAGGATGTAAATGGGATTGGTCATGTGATCAAACCTAATAAAGCCTGAAAGGCTTTATGATAGTGTAACGTTTCTATGTTCGAGGATTCGGTTGCTCTGCCTGAGCACTTAAAGGAATAAATCAAATAATTATTAGAATTTCTCAATTACGGATTTTAATTAACAATATTTACAATGTCCGATTCTGTCCTGGAGCACGTGTGCTTCCTAACTATGTAAAACAGTACTTATCAACTTGCAGTACTATACAACAAAGTCTCAAAAGCCTTATACAGGCACATAAGACTTGTTAAGCAAGTTTATGTTTCTCGCCTTAGCTGAAAACCAATTGACTTCTCTCGACTTCAGTCTGGAACTGACTAAGAGCTCTAATATCGATGTTTATATACCCTAAAAGTTCTATCACGTGATCTCTGAGGATCGAAAGGGTGAACTAAACAGGAAGTACTTATAATCTTCCAGAGGACAGAATGGGATAAATCATTTCGATTCCTAGTTTAGTTTCATTACCCACGCCTCCAGGAATGCATGTGTCCAGCATTAAATTACTAACAACTTGGGGTTAACATATAACCCGTGGTATAAACAAAAATAACAACAAAATACTAAAACTATCTGGCTTTCATTGTTCATATGATTTAACAAATGTTGCACACACAGAGTAAGCATTACTGACAAAAATCACTAAAAATATTCATTTTTCTTATATACAGTTACAAAAAATCAACTAATGATTCAGGTATAGTGCAATATGAAATAAAATAATCACAAAACTTTTAATGTCAAAATAACTATTTAGGAGGGTTCCTCTAAAACCAGGTCTCCTCCTCATGTACTTCAACAACTGTTTTCCCATCTTTCTGATACGTTTCCTGCACTCTGCCTTATCTGCGTCGATTGTCTCTTGTAGTTTGTGCACCCATATTTTGACAATCCGTAATCGTCAGGGTTCTGGCTTCGACTAGCTGACGATAGTCTGTGTACTAGCTTCCAGAGCTGGACATGTCAAATGAGCAGATGGTGCATCCAAATGAACTAAAGAGCGTTTTCTGGAAGTAGTCATCGGATGTTGGAATGGTGATGGAGCACGTGGCGTCAAGGGGTCCTGGCTTGCTATGGACTTGGATATCGGCGCAGAGACTGGAGCTAGTCTTGTTGGCTTCCTCTGGCTGACTTCGTCAGCAGGGCGATTCTGTGATGTGCTCCCGACTACATAAGACATATTTCCAGGGTCAAATTGTTTCTAATCATTCGTACCACTATCAGCTGCTGCTAAAACGAACTCACTGTGTCGAGTGCGGCGATGTCTTCCCATGTCACTTTTCTTGTCAATGGCATAATCTCATTCGGCGCATTCGAATTTCTTCTGTCTCCGCTGTCTACCGCATTCAACCCCATGCTTCTCCGACTCAACCTCCTTCACAATTCTGGGATCACATATCGGACATCGATGACCTTCTTTACTAGGAGTAATCTTTGTATTACTGATCTACCAAAAAAAACCCAAAAACGTCAATAATCCGTATTTCTATTTTTTTAACAACTGGTTATAAATATACATACTTACCCTTAAACACAAGGTAATCTTAAATCTCTAAGCGCTATAATCGACTTCGTAGTCCTGAAGATATTCGGGTGAGTTTTTAGCGCAACGCGGTCTACTGCTTTCGCGTGCGTCTGCTTCTGCATTTAAAGCCCAAGGTTCCTCAAATTCAGCCACAAGAACATCGATGGTGGACATTAAAATTGGGAAACATTTGATCTCCAACTTGAGTATCATTCCTATCACATATGTCTTCCTCGGTTTCTCCCTGTAGTATTTGTGCATGACTTTTTCTCATTCGTTCACAATGTATGACGGTGATTTTCCCCCGAGAGTCACGCGCAACTTTATATAGCACATCAGACAATTTCTTCTCGACTTTGAATGGTCCCCTCCAGAACGATGTCAGTTTTTGGGAGCAGTCACTCTTCCTGACTGGAGAGTATAGGAATACTATATCCCCTGGCTTAAACGACAACCATGATAATTTGACATCATGATACTTCTTTTGTCGCAACATCTCTCCAGACATGTATTCTCTCACAATTGCATGCTCTTTCTCTAGGCTTTCGCGCAATATCCATACCCACTGATGCGCTGGAACGTCTTTCAACTCTGACGGCATTTTATACATTAAATCTAGAGGCGTTGTTGCCTCTCTTCCGAGCATTGACTTGTCGGGAGAAACCCGGTACTCTCATGTACTGTGGAGCGATAAGCCATTAGGATGTAAGGAAGGTGTAAATTCCAATCTTTCTGATTCTCCTGGACATAAGCACTGAGCATTGATATTAGTGTACAGGTGAAGCGTTCATAGTCCTTGTTTTAGTGATTCCCAGCAACCGACACATGTCCAAAATACTTTGCTTTCATATTGGCACTTTGATCGGAATGAAGAACGGAAGGAACGCCAGATCTTACTATTACTTGTTCCATAATCGTTCGGGCAATAGTTTCTGTCTCCATATTTTGTGTAATAATCCGATACGACGAGAATATGACGATTCCCTCTGTCGGTTTCCGGTAATTCACACAAAATGCATGAAGATATTCTCTCCATAGACACACCAGAAGCCATAATCTGCATTGGAGCCCGCCGTTTAGGGATAGGATTCTTCCTTCTTGCACAGGTATCACATCCTGCTATGTACTGGTGGACATCCCTTTATAATCCCGGCCAAAAATATCTCTAATTCTGGCTAACGTCTTTGTAACACCAAGATGCCCTGATGCTTTGTTATCATAGCATATCTTTAATACATTTCTCCACTCTGAATTTGGTATTATAACTTGATACGTTTCTCGATTTGAGGGAAGTAAAATCCATTGTCGCACTAGAAGGCCATCTCGAATGCTCAATCTCTCAAAGTGATTCCATAGTGACTTAACCACGTAACCAAACTGTGAGACATCTGTTTATAATGGTCGTTTGCCTTTTTCAGTCCACTGGCGCATTAGCTGAATATCACTGTTATCCTTCCGTGCTTCTAAAACACCTTTATTTTCCTTATCACATTCCTCGTTTGTTACTTTTGTGGATGACTGCACAGATCTCCCTGAAAGGTTAGGTTTTTCGTCTTCCCAGGTAGGGTCAAATCCACACTGTGTGCTCGGAATTTTACTAAGAGGCATCCGCATTTCCATGATTTCGACCCGGGCGGTGCTCTATCTTAATATCATAGGTGCTAATAACCTCAAGTCATCTTGCCAATTGGCCCTCTGGGTTCTAGAAGTAAAGTAGCCACCAAAGGGATCCGTGGTCAGTTCTAAGAAGGAATTGTCTTTCATACAGATAATGGCGAAATGTTTTATAAAATGTACGACAGCCAATAATTCTGTCCTCGTCACACAGTATCGTTTTTCTGCTTTTGTTAAGGTGCGACTGGCATAAGCTCTCACTCGCTCTTTTCCACATATTTCTTGTGAAAGCACGGCTACTGTAGAGTGATTGCTCGCGTCTGTGTCAAGTATAAAAGGTAAAGATACATCCGGTTATACCAATATCGGCCTAGAGATCAATCTATTCCGAAGATTTTCAAATGCGTCCTATACCTCTTTTGTCCATCGAAATTTACGCCCTTTCTCTGTCAAGGGGTGGAAAGGTTTTGCTTCCTAAGCAAAATCACTAACGAAACGTCTATAATAAGTGCACAACCCTAGGAAGGAGCGGTCCTCAGACACACTTGACTTAATGAAGAAGCACATCGAAAAATCTTCCTTACGCACTAGAACGACGGGCGAAGCCCGAGGGCTATTTGAGGGTTCTATTACATCCTTTTCCAGCAATTCATTCACCTGTTTATCATCATCTTGTAACAAATGCAATGGGATTCTCCATGCTCCTTGCTTAGTAGGTTTCTCTGTAAGTCTAGTTTTAATTCTGCGTTTAACAACTGACTGTAGCTCGATCCAGATCAAAATTTGAAGTAGCAAACAAATGTTGATTTCTATGTAAGAATTTTCAGACTTCCAGGTCTACTCTGTTTGATGCGTAAGCGCATATCGGAGTTAACTAATGCATCAATGAATGCATCCTTCCCTGGTGTTTCTCCAACTTCCGACGGTACTGTAGGATAAGCTAGACAAGTCGATCCGCGGATAGCCTGTCCCAGTTCAGACATGGTCTAAGACGCTCTTTGTTTTCTTTCCGTTAACTGCACACGGTATAGTTCAGTCTGATTTGGCAGCGCAATGCGTCCTTCAAGGGCCTTAACCAACAAATCATATTGTTGCCCTGTTTCTTTTGAAACATTTCCAAGTACTCCCTGCGCGGTTCCTTTTAGCGATACAGCTAAGTAAAGACCTTTTTCTTTCTCTGACCAGTTGATAATGGTAGCGCATGCGTATAGCGCATATTACACTTTGCATTTTTACTACTTTGCTCTGTGTCATCCGTCTGCCGATGAACATTCATTGGGTTTCTGACTCCGGCTTTCAGACTTTGTTCTTGTACATTGCTATGAATATTTCCATGACTTGTATTTGGCCCACTCAATAGTGGAGCATTTGAATTAATCGATGCACTCGTTATCGACGGCGCGCGCAGTCTGCTGTGCATCTGCCATTACTCTATGTTCATCATCAGCTAAACAATAATTATACAGCGCATTCACAAGTTCAATTTCATTTCTGCCAGTTTTCCTCATGTGGGCTTTTAGACGTATACAAATTTTCATAAAAATTACATAACGTTCCTAAAATTTCATTACTACTATATACAGAATTTTCACTTTCAGTTATTTTTTCTATAACATTATTTTGCTGGCGTTTTCGTTCTAAATTCAAGAAGTACGATGTGCATTTTTCTCCATATTTAATCCAGTTAGCTTTAGATCTTATATATGCACCTTTTAATTTTTTCTCATAAATTTCATTTAATTCTTTTTCAAGCTTCTGTTTTTCTTTGTTATTTATTTCATGAGAAGGTCGATTTTCAATATCTCTAATTTTTTGTTCTATAGTTTTAACTTTGCGTTTCAGGCAGCTGCTTTTTTGTTCAGAAAAATCTATTGAGAATTCTTTTATTAAATATTTTACAGTCTCCCATCGTTCATGTGGACAATTAATTTCTTTTATTTTTAAGTCCTTTTCCTTCAGCATTTTTTTAAGTTGAGAATTGTATTCTTTATCTAATAAATGGGACGTGTTCATTTTCCAATATCCTGACCCTCTTTTATTTATATTTAAAATGAAATCTAATCTTAGTCCAAGATGATCACTCATTCTATTTTGTTTGACTTGTGGACAATTTGTGAGAGTCATTGAATCAATTGAGAGAAGAAAGTTATCTGAAATTAAAATATAATCTATTCGACTACTAGGCACATTTTGTGCATTGCACCATGTGGATCCTGGTTTATTGCAGCCCGGAGGACCGGGCTGCTCTATACATATAAGTTTAAGTGTTGGTATATGGGGATTGAGGTGGGAGAAGTTATTCAGAATTAAAGGTTTTCTAAACATAAAAAAGATTGTTAATCAGAATGTTCTTTCCCTTTATAAATTACGAGATACAAAATATATTTACTTCCATAAAGTGAATCTGTAAAAATATATATGTTATAGTTACACTATAGATATTAATTGGTTAGCTGTAAATACACTCACAGTTTTTCATTCACGAGGGGCGGAGCCCCGAGTGAATAAAAACTGTGAGTGTATTTACAGCTAACCAATTAATATCTATTGTGTAAGTTACTTGTACCAGAGGACCAATGAGAGAAAAGCGAGTTGTTAATTAGCACCGCCTACTACGAGGTGTCAAACCATGGTCCGGAGTCTGTATAAATAGCTGTCTCCATCTGCAAGGATCATACTTGACTGCGGCACTGCTACTGCAAGTTGTTGATAAAAAATTCGGAATTCGTACGTGTGAAGATATTGTACCTTTGAAATGTTGAAGACGCAGAAAACATGATTTTTTGCAGGTACAGGTATAAGGGTAGCGATTGTAGGCTTTTATATTCAAGCTGTTAACTCTGAAAGAAAATTTATCTTTCTAGATCTTTTTTTTTTTTTTTTGAAAAAGGGGGATGGGTATGGGAAACATCGCCATTGAACTTTATCTTTATGGCAATCGGCGTACAGAAAAAATGAAATGATTTGTGACGTTTTAATGAAAGTTTGAAATGGTATTGGAAGTAAAAAAAACTGGGGGGACTTCTGAAGTGAAATTGCTAAATGTATTTGGAGATGGGAAAGAAAAAACGAGAATTCGAGATAGGACGTATCATTTACTGATTAAGGATACGCGGAGAAAACATACAGAACCATTTATTAAGCGAACACCGACAAGCTAATGTTAGTATTTTTTTAAATTAAAAATGTTGACTTATTAATTCATTCATCAGCCATTGCCAAGGTCTTGAAATTCATCAGTCAAGGTCTTGACACAGTCCATGGCTTGATGCCAAAAGGTGGGCGTGACTTAAAAAACTGTGATTCTTCTGGTAAATACACCACAGCAACATCAAAGCAAAATCTGAATTTACCGCCAGTCCTATGGTACAAGTTTTTCATATTTAATATATAAAGTTGCTTATCATTTACTATCGAAAAAACGACAGGTCCCTTTTTTTTAGAACATCGAATTTTACTTATCGCATAAAAACGTAAAAACGTACTTTACACAGTTCGTGTTTTATAATCTTAAAGTGAAAGACATTTTTGAATATAGGTGATGCATGTGTCTGGTTTCAAATTATATTTTATGTAGCCAACATTTACTTGAGGAATTGATAAAGTTTAAAAGGGTATCGTTTTTGTTCGATTTTCATCCGACTTTAAGTTTTCAAAATATTCTCTACTATCGTCTCCATCATTTAGACGCATGCCTTTTTCACACATATCGAAGCGGTTTGATGATCAAGACTCATCTCCATTGTTTACTTTATTTATTTCCCGGGCGACAATTGATGGCTACATCAATGTTTTCTTGTTTTCATTTAGATTTCTCCATGTGTCAATCAAGTGTAATTGTTTAATTAAAGAGGAAAGTTGATTTATACTCGTGTCAAAACATTGATTTTTTTCATCTAGTTTACAATTGAAATCTCCGCCAATAAATAAATTATCCGTATTGAGAGCAAATTTCCTTACCCACGATTTTGTTGTTATATAGAATCCCTTTCTATCTAGCACCCTATTCGGGGCATAAAGATTCACAAAACAATATACTTCGTCCTTAATTCTAATATTAAGTATAATCTTGCGACCATCAGCTGATTTATGACAATTAATAAATTCAAAAGGAAAACCATTTCCAATGAGGATAGAAACTCCTCGACTATAGGATGAATTTGAAAAACAATGAAAACTATGTCCACGCCATCTAGCATTATAAACATAGAGTGTCTTGAAGTAGAACAATATCAATATCAAGATCTTGGAGCCAGTCATATAAAATTGTACGTTTATTATAATCATTTAAACCCCTTGCATTAAGGGAATATACTTTCAGTAAGTCTGAGCTCATATATCAGTTTTGTTGTTACAGTGTTCAAAGAGATACCTTACTCACTGTCAGGATGCTGGCTGTCATCATCCGCACATAAGCTGTCTCGTGAGCGTTTTGTAGGCCCATCTTTCAGCTGACTGACAAAAGTGGTTATCTCTTGTTGTGTATTTTTAGAAGCTTTTCGCGAAGGTTGTCTTGGTACCGAGAAGCTTCGATTGGGCCGAGTTTTCTGGCGGTGTTTCTGTGCCACAGAGCTAATTAATTGTCCCAATTTATTTAGCCCAGGCCAAGCTTTGGGTTTGGTATTTAGAGGTATTTAGAGTTGCTTGTTCATTGAGGCCGCTACCCCAGAAGTCGTCATAGGTCGCTTCGACAATAATGCCTTTTGGGTTGCATTTTGAATTTTTTTCTCTGAACGGTGCAACTTGACTGAACTTAGCCTCAACTATGCCCGTCATGACGTCAACCTTTTCTGTTTGCCAGGTAGAATTTGTTGCCACAGTATCCCCAATACGTTTCGCTTCAAGAGCAGTAGTTGCGGTTCTTATTCGCTCAGCGGCATTGACATCACCATTACGCAACGCTTTTATTAGCTGGAACGCAAGCCATGTTCCGCAGATCTATGGGTCTCCCCGTTTACTTTTATATCTGATGTAAAAAAAGTTAGAAAGAACATATTTATGGCCGTGGAAAGCCACGACACTATCATTCTGCTTTTCATGATATTCGCAGAGCTCCGAGCCAGGATCATGACCTGCTTGCTTGCACACTTTGCATCGTTGATCATTTTTACAACTGCGCGCATGATGACCTGTTTCCCAGCAGTTTTTACATTGTATTTCCTGCTTTGACTTGTTTTGGCCAAAATGATATATTCGGCATTTTCGGCCGGCGCAGTATGCAAACCTTGGCAGAGAAGTTCCATCAGGTAAGGGGACGATGTAAACGAACCGGTTCCCACTGAGAACACTGGTCATTTTACCCGTAACTGGATTTCTAGTGTTTTCGTAGCGCAATTAACTTTTTAATTCTACATTAAAGTCCTGTAGCATTTTTATTATTTCTGTGTCTTGTACTGACAGAGGTATGCCAGAGATTGTTACTTTCAACACGGGATCATTTGGATTCTTAGCCCCAGAAGAAAATGGGTTTGAATCATATACTGAAACTGTTTGATTTTTAAACTGGAATCCCTCACGAAGTAATTTTTGTCTGCAGTCCTTGTTTTTCAGGTAAATGCGCCAGAGATCTCTGTCTAGTTGTAGACATTTTACATTGTCTCCAACGGATTTTGTGATTGATTGAAGAATATCGTAGTCTACAATGTTTTGGTTATCAGCGAGTAATTCACTGTTTCTGAAATAAACCGGTTTATCTGTCCTGTTATCCATTGTCTGGTGATCACAGCTATGAGAGATCGGATATGCAGGTCAACACAGGTAAACACAGGTAGTGAGTAAATACTCACAATGTAGACAACGCGATGAAAACAGAATATATGCAGAATATATGCAAAAGAAAAAGTAAATAGAGCATCCAAAACTTGAGAATATTAATCCAACACATATACAACACATATACACAATATACAGAAGCACTTGCGAGTGCAAAAAGCGAGATAAATTCAGATTTTATGGTCAAAAACACAGAGCTCACATAGACACGTCCGACTTGTAGCCCGTCACGTGACCTTAAATTAAAAGCTATATTTCAGAAACTGAAGTTTCTTCAAAATTAACAGATTATGAAAAAAATTATTGTGATAATATACCCACAATGAAGGAATGTGAAGAAGCTATCAAAAATATGAAAAATAATAAATCACCGGGTTTAGATGGGATACCTGTGGAGTTTTATAAACTCTTCTGGAACGACATAAAAACGTACTTTTATGATGCGTTACTAAGTCATTTGAAGCTGAAGAGCTAACAGCGACACAAAAGTTGTCAATAACTAGAGCAGAGCTCGTTGCAAAGCAACGAGTAGGTCTTCCGTTGGAGCTGCGAACAGGAAGAAGTGACTTTGAGTCAAGGTCATGCCACATTCTAAGGTTATAAGCAATCTTGTAAGGGGTATCAACTTGCAATGTCTCACCAGTAGAAAGACAGTTAAGGAATGTTGTTTCTCCGTTGATGACCTTGAAGTCGTTCAAATGACCTTGCATCAAACCATGACACACAATGGTTATAAGCAAACCCTATCTATGTGTTACCGACTCGACAAGTTAACACATGTTCTTTCAGACCATTCATCCAGTCAAAACATTCCTTCCTTAGTGACCCTAAATTTAATCAACATGGCCGTAAACCGGGAGGGGGCACGGGGGGGGGGGGGCGTGCCCCCCAATAATTTTGCCGATATATAGATTACTATAGTAGACATAGATACTTTACTTGTGCCACCTCAATAAAAACGTCTGATTTTTTTGCTTGTCAAGGAATTTTTGGTAGTTAGTGACCTTTTTTTTTTTTTGCTTGTCAGGAAATTTATGGTAGTAGTGCTCCCGTAACTGTCAACTGAAAGTGTATGGCTGTGCCCCCCCCCCCAAAAAAAAAAAACAAAACTGAATTTGCTTCCTATGGGCCTGATCAAGGCAATGATAACACTCTGTATGATATCAGCGATACCCTTTTGTGTGTTTCGCACTTGACAAGTTCACAGTTTGCATTTATTGCATGATAGTGAGGGAGACATGAAGATTTCTTCGCCCATAAAAAATCATATTCCCAGAGGGCAACATGAAGATTTCTTCGCCCATGAAAAATCATACTCCCCGAAGGCAACGCCCGAGGGAAATATGATTTTTCATTTGCGAAGAAATCTTTATGTCTCCCTCACTATTATGCAATAAATTGTTTATAATACCGAATTAACCAAAATGTAGGAATTACAAAGAAGATCCAATGAATAAAGCAAACATGCATTTGATGAGAACGATATGAAAGATATGTAAGTTACAGGTACACCAATAGCCTCGTTTCATTAAAAAAAAATTCCTACGTGACAAGTTTGTGTGATCACACCAGTAACATTCAAACACCACCATTACATTTTTACACATTTAAATCGACACAATCAATCAACGATAATATGTTGACGGTGCGACCGTTGGGGCGAGTGCATTGTTCACTTAATTTTAAGATCCGCCTCTTCAAACAGCACAAGACATTTGGAACGTCTAGACTGTGACGTCTCATGACGTATGTTAGCTGTATTTCCATAAACGAATTTTGAAAAGTGCAAACATTTTAACAAAGAACGTTTAATCTACTATCTGTATGCAATTCTATTAATCAAGGTGATTTTTTGGGGTGAATTTTTAGTTGTTGTTACCGCGCGAACGAAGTTAGCAGCGTCGCTATAAACAATCTAATTCCCAACTCGTTTAATTGTGGCGTCACAATCGTTAAACACGACGTTTTGTTGCAGAGCAAACATGATGGACACGTGACTTTCTCGGCCAATCAAATTCTATTTTACTAGTGATTTTTCACTTGTAAGCTAGTTTTCACAGAGGTATAATAAACTTTTTTTTTAGACCATACATCGAAATAAATTATCATAATTTCTATAGTCGTAATTTATTAGGTTCAACTCACTGCTTTAAAGGATCATTGTAAATGTTTTATGCCCGATTTGGATACTGAACAACGTGTGATTTTTGAAACACTGATGCCCCCATATGGCATCTTATGGCAAAAGTTAAAGTTTCTCAAATGCAAGTCAAACTCCATGGTCAAGATCAAAAGATAAAAAAGAATGTTATTACCCAAATAAAGGTCTTGAACAAAGAATATACTGTGAAATATATACTAGTATGAAAGCCACAGCAGCAACAGTTTAAAAGTTATGGCGAAGGTTAATTTCTTTAAAGGGTCAAACTCCAAGGTCAAGGGATCATAATTGTTTGTACTTGAGGGAAGGTCTTAATTGTTACAAGGAAAACACATGTGGTATTAAAAAAGCCTTAGCACCAACTGTTCAAAAGTTAAAACCAAGGTTAAAGTTTTTCAAAAGTAGGACATACTCAAAGGTCAAGATAAAATGGTCAAAATTATAGGTATACAATGACAGGCCTTGTCACAAGAAAATTACCTATGTAATATAAAAGCCCTAGTACTAGTCATTCAAAAGTTATTGTCAAGGCTAAAGTTGTTTAAAAGTTGGTCAAACTCCAAGAAAAAGGTCAAATGGTCAAACATATTTATACCCAAGGAGGAGACTTATCAAAAGGGATACAGATGTGAAGTTTAAAAGTCCTAGCACCAACTGTTCAAAAGTTTTGGCCAAGGTTATAATAGTTTGGTAAAATTTTGCGAAAGAGGATCAAACTCCAAGTTCAAGGTCAAGAGGTCAAATATGTTGGTACCTGAAGGAAGTCCTTGTTACTAGGAATACACATAAGAAATGTGAAAGCAGTAGTTCCAACCAATCAAATTTTATGGGCATAGTTAAAGTTTTTGCGGACAAAGAGGCTAACACAGTCTAACAGACAAATAGACAGGTGGACAGGACAAAAACTGTATGCACCCCGGATCTTCGATTACAGTAGCATAAAAAAATGTCGGCGTCTTTGGGTTTTCGCATTGGCCTTAAATCTGAAAATCCAAAGGATTACAAGGTGCATTACGATACGCTTTCACATCATGTTCTATAACCCAGAGCATATTGTCTGCAAAGATAAATATTTAATTCAGTATTTAATTAGCTATGCATAATTATCTATGTTGTTTTAAAAAGGAAATATAAAAAAAAAAATATTTGTTTTATATTTTTCGATGTAGAGATATACAGAAAATGTTTTCCAATTTTAAGTCCTATCGCAATACACATTAAAAAAAAAAGTGTGTGTTGGAGGGGGGGGGGTCATTACATTTTTGCTGGGATTCGCTTATGTATGACCGTAGAGAAACAAAGAGTGGGGAGGGGGCAAGCAGCAACTAAATCAAAATTTACATATTAAAACTACAGCAAAAGACTATTTTCAGAAGGTCTGCCCCCCCCCCCCCCTACAATCCGTACAACGGACCTGTGAAAAAAATACTGATCCTACATTCAGAGTCCCAGGGCACCAGGAAAGAGTGGCAAAAAGAGAATATCGGTTTATTTCAGTCTATAATTCGAACCAAAATATCTTTTCCTCAAGAGTCTTCTTTCTTTGAGTTCATCCCAGTGATCGTGTGATTTATTTCATTTATTTTACGTTCTGTATTGGACTTGGAAAATGAGGATATCTTTAGGTTCCTGAGCTGGCCTTGAAGCCCGCAGAACAGATTTTCTGCTTTATGATAAATTCAAGTGATATGTAATTCGGTATTAATTTTGTGTTGATTTTTTTAATGTTAATTTCATCAAGAAATATGAAAATTTAATGCTTTAACTAAACATAGTGAGGCATTTTTGTGTGGAACGATTATTTTGGGGTTTTCACGATTTTTTCATATGGTACACATGATAAGTAAGTGCAATAAATATAATTTGTGGAAAAAATGTCCAAGCCCCGGGGTTGAATATCGGGGGGGGGGGGGGGGCTGTCAACAAGTACCTGTTGTCAATCCCGTAGAAAGCAATTTCAGTTTTTTTGGGAGGGGGGCAAATAGAAATTTCCATAGGTACTTGTACTCGATTTTTTCCTATGGTACACATGATGAATAAGTGTAATAAATATAATTTGTGGGGAAAAAAATGTCCAACAAAAATCGGGGTTGAATTTGGGGGGGGGGGGAGGATCCTGTCCACAAGTACCTGTGGAAATTTCTTGATACATAAACAGAATTTAAAAGCATGTATAAGACATCAATTGAAGGGGAGAGGGCACGGCCGTAATTAAAAGTTATATAGAGACTAGGAAGGAATGAACTGTCATTAAATTTTGGTTAAGAACTATTACCTAAACTCTTCACTTTCACATTTTCAATTACAGATTCTTGTTTTTAAAAAGCTATACATGTACATTTATATGTATCTATTAGATGTATAAATTATGTTATTAATCATTTTATCTTAAAGAAAAAGTAAAAATCTCAATCAAACTTGTTCCGCATATTATGCTCTCTGATTCATTACTCAACAGATGCTTCACATACATGTAAGAAGAGAAGACTTCAGACTGCAGGTGTGATAAAGTCACAGCATGCAGCTCCAGCCTTAATTCCAACTTTGTTCCAAAATATTATTATTCAACGCGAAAAATTAGAATTAGCCGAAAGAATATTTTGAATCACTTCGGAAATGCTACCGTAGCACCAGACTGAGTTCACAATATCGAGTGATTTTGATTGACAGGTGTAGCGACGTTGTGCATGCATTTCGTGTAACTATACATGTACTGCAGATTGTGGTTGAAAATAATAAACAAACAGCTTTAAAGAAAAGATATTGTATACTGTACATATATTTGTTAAGAACCAGTTCATTCATGAAACGAATTTAGTCGTATTATGTGGGCCCATGTTATATTTGACAGGTTGATTTACTAGTAGAAATTCAATGGACCACAGTCATTTAGGGTATTCCGAATCACCCCGCAAATCGCGACTCTCGGTAATTTACCTTAGTTACCGCTGTACCTCGCACGACACATGCACAGGTGTGACAACCAAACAGTCATTATTAGTAAGGTCTATACTTATTGCATACAACAAATAAAGAGGTAAACATAATGCGTTAAGTAAAAGAATTAATTATTTTAATTCATTAACTTCCTATCCTTTTCGAAGAAAATGCCCGTGTGGAAACGTTGCATGGTATTTCTCATCGATGTCGTGGCGTTGTTGGTGGATGAAACATGGCATATAAGGTATCGATAGAACGGCAATCTTATAAGCTTTTGTGAGTATTATTTGTTTTTAATAACACCTTAAAAATATACTAGTTATGGCCGCATTTATAGCCCCCTACAGTTTCGAACCACGTGTGTACATGCCCCTAGCCAAATAAATTGCACACGCTACATGTATACTTGTTATATGTCAGATTATTATTTTTTTTTATAACATTGTTTTTCTTAAATGCAAAGGGTATGATTGTAATGATTTGACAAAGCAAGAGCTATAATAAGACTATCCCGGGTCCCGGTATACACTTGATCAGTGTTGATCAATGGTGATATGTACGAGTACACGTATGCAGTGATATACGTCATTCTTGATAATCATGAAATCTAAACATGAGTTGGTTTAATTCCTTTTCACAATTTTTTTTATCATCATTATATCATTATTTGGTAGCCTACTCGTAGAATTATGACTGTTCAATGTTAATTATTTGCATTAAAAAAATCATATAGGTAAAAAAAATTACATAATTATCATGATTATATTTACAGGACAACAATTTACAATCAGGTAATTTCAGAAAGTAATATTCTGTTGGTATTTGCTTTTCTGCATGATCCGCCTCTGAGAACGCTGTTTTATATTGTTTCTACAGAAGGGAGGGAGGGGGGGGGGGAGGGGCTTTAATAACTTAATATAAAAAACAACAACATTCAACAAGAAAATAATTCTTTTCTTTTGGTAAACAATACCAACTAATTCATTAATCATAATGTTGTTATCTGACTGTTTTTAGCCATTTACCTGGTGATTCGAAATACCCGGAAGTGACCTGCAATACACTAAAAAGGTGATGTAAATATAACCCCTGTCAAGGCCGCTGTATCGTAGATAGACTCGCCGTGTACTGTAGATTTGATTTTTCATTTAATTGGCTTTCCTTTAATACCAACCAACCATTTATAAACTTGTTAATAAAAGCGTTTACAGTCAAAATGTAAAAAGTGAATCGGAATACTCTAAATGTACCCGTTATAAAAACAACTCATTATCAATTCAGTGGACCAATAATTTACTTCAAAATAAGCTATAGATCAATAAAATTGATTTCAGATTAACCAATATTTTGTTGCAAAGATAATGTAAAACAGAGACCGGGGATTTTGTATTTCTCTGTATTTTAAACACTCGATATGCGTACATTTGGGGCGCTCTTGCATATACATGTACACTTGTACATTCGAATTCATGATCGTGCTTATAAAAAGAGCATGTTCTGTACTTGCATGTATGTATGTATGTATGTATGTATGTATCCGTAAAACTTTTCGATTTTCCCTAAAATTCATCCTCACAATGTCAATTCAGGTTCCGAAATCACAATACCTTGACATTGTGAGGATGCCGAGAATTGAAAAAGTCACCTCCACTTACAATTATCATGCATGTGTACATGCAGTTTAAAACACGAGACAGAAAAATAAATTGTTGCAAACTTAATGGTTAAGTCGGCAATTAAAATGCGTAAAACTTGAAATGAATAAATGCACGGGCGGTAAGGATTGATAAAAATAAGCGTGAGATAGAGTAAAATAAAATAATATGTAAGATTCGAAATGATTTCAAACCCAATTTTCCATTAATCGCTATGAGTACACAATGTATTTTAACACCGATATGACCCCGACTCTCTGCGGCCACGTGTGCACGAAGACTGGGTTACAAGGCGACAGAGCAGAATGTAAACTGTGCTGTAAGAAGGCGTGAATTATTGTATGTTTAAAAGTATTATTTGATGTATATAGTTTAATATTTAATGAAAAATTTAATGAAGAAACAATTAAGAGACTGATAGTAAAAATTATACTTTACACAAGTATTAATACTTAATACTTCCATCACTAATTGCAATTATTTGCCTTAGCACCTTTTCAATTACAAATGAAATAGAATACAATTACACGGGACAGAGAAATAAATTGTTTGTTTTTTTTTTTTTAAAATCGTATTGCTGTGTCGACAGTGAACAGGCCGGTAAAAGCGATTAAGATTCGAAATGATTTTATGCACTAGTGTTTGAAATTAAGATTAAATCAAAGATGCAATTACACGGGACAGAGAAATAAATTGTTTGTTTTGTTTTTACTTTAAAAATTCGTATTGCTGTGTCGACAGTGAACAGGCCGGTAAAAGCGATTAAAATTCGAAATGATTTTATGCACTAGTGTTTGAATTTAAGATTAAATCAAAGATGAGATTAAGTTATCTTAAACTGTTAAAGATTAAAAAAAAAAAAAAAAAAAACCACAATGTTTCATTAGTCGTTGTTTCTACACGATGGATTTAAAACGTGATCACAGTCTTCACAGATATTTGTTTTGTTTACATGGTTTATGACCGCAGGTGGCTGGTCGATGGTGACCTTGGCAACGTGGGATCGCGGATTGTGTTACATAACAAAACACATCTAGGTGAACATGGAGAACGTAAAATGCGTACAGTTAATGATCATTAATTATTCGAAGCTTAGAGTTTAATATTACTTACATAGTTATATAGATACATTTAATTCCTTCCTTTATTTGAAGACGTTGTTCCCTTTAAAACTAAATTAAAAAAGAAAAGAAAGTTGTAAAAAATAATTTATGAGTGAACCACAGAACACGTTTAAAACCTTATTTAGAAGAAAATTAACATTAAATACAGTAGGGTATATTATTTATAGCAAGTTTGTTTAAGTTATACACATGAAGAGTTCTGATTTACTTGCCGAATGAAAACGCTTACCTGTTTACGGGACCTGCTTTTTACCTACATATTACGACATATTACGCAATACTCGAACAAAACAACATTTTTATGAGATCAATAAGGTGTTAAAGAGCAACTTTAATTCCTAAATCCATATCGAAATATTTACCGTTTTTGAGTTATAAAGCGAAAACTTTCAAGGGCTCTAGATCCCTAATTTTAGGGGCCAGCCCCTTTTAAATGATATCAAATGAAAGCTCTCGGAATTATGCACAACTTTTATTCTACATGTTTTAACAAATTATTTTTAGTTTTAAAGATATAAAGGAAAATATGTCAAAATTTTTGCTCTTTTTCGCGTTCTAACTTTTGACCCCTCTCTAGCGCCATTTTTAATGCAAAAATCAAGAAAGAAAAACCGATGTGCACAACTTCAATGCTTCTTCTTTTCAATTTCAAATGGTATTGTGCTCCAATTATTACAGTTTCCGAGCCTTTGTCTGGAAACTAGAGGCATAAAAATTTCAATCAAAGGGGAATAACTCGTGAACAGAAGGTAATTTCCGAATTGTATTACAGTATTCTGAAAGTGTTTTGTAAAGTCTAAAAGCTCTGAAAATTTGAACAAAATCCGTTCAGAAATGAGGAAGATATGAAGCTTCAAAGTTGGCGTCTAGGAAAAAAAAAAAAAAAGAATAATAAGAATAATCTTAATCATTACAATCAGTAGAAGGTCTTCCGTTGGAAACGGAAGACCTTAATTAGTCTTATACACAAAAAAGGCGATAAATCTAATGTTAAAAACTACAGACCTATTAGTCTTACTAACTGCGACTACAAAATTTTAGCATTTGTTTTAGCCAAACGACTACAAAAAATTATTTCAAAACTTATTAACAACGACCAATCCGCATATATAAAAGGTAGATATATTGGATGTAATGCCAGATTGATTCAGGATATTTTTTATTATTGTGAAGACCAAAACGAAAATGGAATTCTTCTATTTCTGGACTTTGAAAAGGCGTTTGATACTGTAGAATGGTCCTTTATGTTTGAGACATTGAAAGCTCTAAATTTTGGTCCAAATTTTATCAAATGGATTAAAATACTGTATAACAATCCCAAATTTAGAGTTAAAAATAACGGTTTTATATCCAGAACATGTAACATGACTAGAGGTATACGACAAGGCTGTCCAATATCCGCTTTATTATTTATAGTTACAGTTGAAATACTAGCTATACGTGTTAAGTCTTCGGAAGATATACACATTTTCAAAATAAGTAATAACAATGAGATCAAAATGTTACAACATGCAGACGATTCAACGAATCCACTTCAAGACATAGAATCTGTAAAACATGTTGTTCAAGTAATAAATAAATTTTCTAAAGTAGCTGGGCCAAATCTGAACATTGATAAATCTAATGTATGTTACTAGGGCCCTTAAAAAATTCATGTAATAGAATAGATAATATAAAGGTAACAGATGGACCAGTAAAAACTTTAGGTATATACATAGGACACAACAAAGAAATATGTTTAGAAAAAAATTGGCAAGATAAAATTGATAAAATTTCTAAAACATTAGATTCATGGGAAAAGAGAAAGTTGACAATTTTTGGGAAAAAAGAAATTTAAAACACTGCGACATTTAAGTCCGGACACGACATAGTCCGGACTTTTAGGTACCCTTTTGAAAAGACATAATTTAAAAATTTTCCTGGATTTTGGTGGGATTTTTTATTCTCATCTCATCATGTCAATCTTAACTTCCACAATGTTGTAGTTTTCTTATAAACTTCTCCCAAAACTTAAAATCCCATGGGAGAATGGGGGGATTTTTCATCCCACCTGAAATCCCACCAAAATCCCATGGGAGAAATAATACTATGGGATAATTTGTCCCATATGGGAAAAAAAATCCCTTGGTTGTTGCAAAATGGGATTATTTCTCCCACAGGACAAAAAATCCCACTAAATGAAGAAGCTAGGATTAAATATCCCATGTCTTGGCACAATATAGGAAAAATAATCCTATAGTAACCTTTTTAATGAGTCATTTGTTCAATTACATCAAACTAATACAATGATGTACCACGATACTTGAATGGTATTTAGATTTCAATTTCCTCCTAAACTTAATTCACAATACAAGTGAATCAATGTATGTTATAAAAAAAATATATCCACCTTATGACAATATAAAAGAGGGATCAACTTCAAAGTTACTATGCTTTTTATGATATTGACATTTTATTCCTAATATATTTAATTTGAACCTTGACTCCTGATCTTGTGACCCCAAACAGGAGGCCTAAGGGCCTTGAATTGCTCTTCTGATAAACTGTACAACCTATCACTTCTATTTGAAACCTCTAAGTATCCTGTATATTTAGATAAAGCCTTGAAATTCCAAATGTAGGTCATCATGACCTACATTTTTGATGAAACACTGAGAACCCAAGATGATTCTAAGCCAACTAGTGCCTGAGAGTAGGTCATGGTGACCTACTTATCACTTGTCATTCTCTGAGGACCCAAGATACTATCAACAAGGTTTGATGATTCTAAGCCAATTAATACCTAAAATATTTATAAAATTATTACCATAAAATTTCAAAAGTAGGTAACAGTGACCTACTTTTCAGATGACATACTTTGAGGACCCAAGATGCATCAACTGACAAAGTTTGATGATTCTAAGCCAATAAGTAC
Organism: Saccostrea echinata; assembly: GCF_033153115.1. Taxonomy (NCBI): domain Eukaryota; kingdom Metazoa; phylum Mollusca; class Bivalvia; order Ostreida; family Ostreidae; genus Saccostrea; species Saccostrea echinata. The sequence continues at coordinate 13,131,055 of NW_026889764.1, forward strand.
CCGAAACATTTAATTACAGTCATGTAAAATTGAAAAGTAGGTCACAATCACCTCCTTTTCTGTCGACCTACTCCGAGGACCGAAGATGCATCAACTGACAATTTTTTTGGATTCTAAGCCAAATAGTACCCAAAAATATGAAATACAGCCATAAAATTTCAAAAGTACGTCATGGTAACCTACTTTTCAGTTGTTGTACCCCTAAGACCCAAGATCCATCAACTGACAAAGTTTGATGATTCTAATCCAATTAGTACCCGAAATATCTAATTAAAGCTATAAATTTTAAAAAGTAGGTCACAGTGACCTACTTTTCAGTCAACCTACTCCGAAGACCCAAGATGCATCAACTGACAAAGTCTAATGATTCTTAGCAAATTAGAGCCCGAAATATTGAATTATAGTCATATAAATTGAAAAGTAGGTCACGGTGACCTATTCTTCAGTTGACGTTTTCTGAGGACCCAAGATGCATCAACTTACAAAGTTTTATGATCATAGGCCTTAAAATGCCCACATTATGCCTCTAAAACGCTTTGAAATTGAAAGTTCAAAAAGTAGGTCACTGTGACCTACTTTTTAATAAATATATTTTATGGCCCCAAGATGCATCATCTTACAAGATTTAATGATTCTAAACCTCTCAGTATTCGAATTAATGACCTTAATTGTTTTGAAAAAGATTAGCCATAAAATTCAAAAAAAGGGGTGATGGTGACCTACTTTTTAGTAGACATACTCCGAGGACCCAAGATACATCAACTGACAAAGTTTGATGATCATAGGCCTTAATTGTTCAAAATATGCCTCTAAATCATTTTGAAAAAGAATGGCCGCAAAATTTAAAAAAGTAGGTCACCGTGACCTACTTTTGAGTCAACATGATATGAAGTCCTTAGATGCATCAACTGACAAGATTTGATGATCCTAGTCCTTATAGTAAGCAAAATATCAACATTTTAATAAAATTTAATTTTTGGTCAACTTTGATGTGACCTTGAGACCATGCCCTTTGCCCCAGGGCAATTCTTTGTGCAAATTTTAATCTACAAAATATCTCCTCTTTTGTGTAAGTTTGGTGATAATCTGCCCGTGGTTCTTGAGAAGAAGATTTTTTAGCAACCAGTACTTTTGTTTCTATTTTCCTAATTATCTCCCCTTGTTGAAGGGTCACAACCCTAGTTTTAGTATAAACAGGAGCCCTTGGGCCAAGGATACCCTGTGACAAATTTGACAATAATTGGCCAAGGGGTTCTTGAGTTATGGCTTATATTCTAAAAAGTTTACACACACACTGCACAAATGGCCATAGCATTAGCTCTTTGAGCCTTTGGCTCAGAAGAACTAAAAATATAGTGGGCATCTATTCTTCAAAGGGTATTATTTTATAAAAATTAAATGTCTATCATGCAAAATTTAATGGTTCTTAAAATATTGAATGGAAATATCTTTTTATGCCTAAAGTAGTTTGTTCATTGGCCTTAGACCTTGTGACCTCAAAATCTGCAGTGGTCATTTACTCATCAGGAGATGCCATTATACCAAGTGTGATTTCTGTCAAGTAAAGGGTTCTTAAGTTATTGAGCGATCAATATTCTTATGTCCAGTTTGACCCTTGATCTTTGACTTTGGGACCTCAAAATCTATAATTGTCATTTACTCCTCAAAAGAAAATAATGTACTTATAAATATGAGGTATGTCAAGCAAAGGGTTCTCAAGATATAGAGTGGTCACTACCTTCCCATATCAAGATTAAATCTTGGCCTTAAGAAACAAGTTATTTACATAAATATGTGTATTCTTTTCAGAGGAGTTCAGGATTGAATACTATCACTGTATTAAAGTGCCACTTTTTTGTACATGCTCAACAGAAAAAAAAACATATTTAAGAAAAACTGTGGTGGTCGAAATAGCTTAAGCTATTCTGCATAGCTTATTAAAGCAATATAACAAAATCAATCTAAGATTGTATGAGAACTGACAATAGTATGCTTATACTATACTTATACACTTCAGTTACCAGTGGTTACACGCTGACATATGCATGTAAACTTGCCCCCGTCTCACTGCCAAAAATGACAGCAGAATGGACCCGTTGGTGTTGTTAATGGAGTAATTCACACACGCTAAATCAAATATAGACTGATTTAAAACTTGCATGAATTAACCTTTTTAGAATAAACATCTTTTTTTTCACTTTCATCAGCATCTTTCTCTGGATATGATGATCTTGTGCGTGAAGAGGATCTGGGTGATTTTTAAAGCGCTCTACTGACTTGGAATAAGTGTGCACTAATTTGCGATCTTTTAACGGAACATATAGTAAAGATACTTATTGAAAAAGAAAATAAACACGTCACTATTTATGGTTTTTCCATAATTTATGTATGAATGTAACATAATTCCCCGTACATTTTTTTTGTCGTTCTTATTTAATAATCTATTTTTATTTTATTTTACTATTATTTAAAAGAAAAATTGCAATGAAAGCTATTTATGAGTGACTGATCGAGATATATGTGGAAAACAAAAAAAATCACGCCTGGGCGATTCTAAATCAGGCCGTGCATTGCTATATCTGAAGTGACTTGGTGAAATCGCGATAATTGTTTGGGTTTTAACCTTATTCAAGATTATATAGGTACCACATACAGGAGTATTAAAACTACATAAGTTATTACCTACCCCCCCCCCCAATCTCCATGTTCATTTCCCTCCTCAATATTCTATGTTTAATACGTGTACGCCATCGGATTTTTTTTTTTTAATTTTACCCGGTTGAATCTTGGAAGCAATGATGACAATATAGAAGCGGGTCGAATATTTTCTAGAGTATAAGCTTTTTATATACATCATGTACATAGACTATCATAGACTATATATTATTATAATAGAAAGAATTGGTCTTTTACCTGTTTACACTTCAGGTATAATTTTCATGTTTTCATTCAGCAAACCAAACTACATATACATTTTTTTCGTACAAATGTAATCCTTGATTTTTTTTTTTAAAAAAATAAAACACGTTAATACCTATAAAAACAATCGAAATTAAATATAAAGAATCACTGAAACACGAGAAAAAGTTTTATGATTCATTCAGCATGGCAATCATGCTAGATTGCCGGCTTCAAACAATTTTCCACAAAAGACCCCAACCCCTATCTACGAACACTGCCATCGACTGACACCGTAATCGGATACCTCTCTCACTCTCTCTCTCTCTCTCTCTCTCTCTCTCTCCATGACTTTTTAATCTATATAATTATCTTATACATCTTTTAATCACTATATATGACTGACATTATTGAGAAAATTTGAATGAAAAAAAAAATTAAACTTTATGTGGCTTTACCAGGGACCTATACATGTATACTACTAGTCTACATGGTATATAGGTCCCTGGCTTAACTTAATTCATTTAAAACATAACGAAGCCATTAAATTTAAAAAGGTGTAACTGTATGTATTTTTTGTAATTGCTTGACCCATATGGGAGTATTATGAATCCAAATAATCAATGATTTAGTTTTAATTTTCATGATTTTTTAAAAGCAGTTTCCCTTAAATGAATTATTGCGTCGTAGAATGCAAATTTCGATAGATAATTTTATTATTGATGAACATTTTTCTTTCCATAATGCAAAATATTAATGCATTATGATTGCGAAATACTAAATAGGGATACACTGTCATACATTCAACATGTTCAAAGGATTATTTTTTAATAAAAATTCAGATTGTATATCGTATGGATAAATTGTATCGATCCCTCCAGCCGTTCACACCTTTGAAAATCAATTGCAAAATTCACCCCGGGGCTGTAACCTGTAACCTTATAGAGTTTCCGTCCGACAGTCGCACGTATATTCAAGAATTCGGCTTCACGTCTACTGACAATTGCAGTCCCCTGTTTATATTGCGTAACTATCATTATGGAAAGACCTCGATTCCTACAAAAGACCAGTACATGTATTATTGAAAAAAAATCTACCGAAGGCTGAGATTGTTAAGAAAATATTAACATGTTTATTAAAAATGTTATAATTTCATGCTTTAAAATCACAGTTTAACAATTATACCTGAATTTTATGCTGCAGAACTGTAGCTCTACGAAAATAAAAATACTGACAGACCTGAGAGCTACAATGCAACCTACTGAAAAAAAACTTTACTATGCACAATATGTTACACTTTTCTGAAATAATTTTCTCGAATTATTAACCCAAATACCAAAAAATCCCGATTTCAACCAAATTCTTTAAACCTCTATCAATTGTTCTCGAAGCCAAATTTAATGCTGCCACCCAAAATGGCAGTATAAAAAGGTGAAATTTCCGATGTTCTCAATGTAAGGCATAAGCAGAAGGGCTATGACCAAGGGTTGTAAGGAATGTTTTGTTATGGGAAAAATAAAAGTATATGTTAGAATGTTTTTCGGGCGCGATAAATATACTCTCTAGTCGTCCGACCAATTTTTTTTCAGATCAGCGACCTATACAGCTACTGCTTACCTTAATTCTTATACTATACAAAAGATCGCATGAATGTTAATATAAATGATTTTTAACAGTACGACTCTATTTTCCCCATAGCTTATTATTAGTAAACCAAGTTTACTATTCCTATGGAATTAATTTTCGAATTTGAAGCATGTGTTAATCATTAAAGTATTCTTTTAAGGAACTTGCAAGACCACTTGATATTACATAGTTACATATTATTAATGCAAGGAAATGCATGACATGAAGGGAAAGCGGACAAGAAAATACCCCCCATCCCCTCCCCCCCCCCCCCCACTACACATACCACCACCATCACCGGCAAAAAATGGACGGTAATTTTCCTTGTACATTCTGTCGAATTTTCAACTGCTTGACAGAATAAACATGACAAAAAGTACATGTAAACTCGTACAGTAACTTTCAAATTTCTTTTCTGGTATCATAATAACACATACATGTGTAGGTATTATACTAGATAATTTCTATGGCTGTCGTTGACTCAATTCGAAGTTCACATTATTAAATATATAGTGATACCTAATATGCTATATACTTATATCAGTTAAGAAAACCTTTTAAAAAGTTATCATGTTATGAAATTGTCTTACCTGGTAACTAAAATATGGAAAACACACTGACAAGAGAAGAAATATAATCCCTTGCAATATAGGAATGTGTTTGTAAAAAAAAAAATCACTCGAAAATTTCGCCAAAAGAATATTTCTGCTCCAGAGATCGAAAAATGTATTTTGAATACAAAGTAGCACACTACCTTTAATTTTTCATCCTATAACAATACAGCTAAATATAATTATAATAGGCTGCTCTTAATCATTTTGTTAAATAAATATAATTAAATTCATCAAAACCAAAATAACTGCACAATATTTGTTTTCTTTGACCCAATAAAATTAAAACCATGTTGTTTTTAAAGTGAGTTTAATTATTTACTCTTCATTTATTAAACCCGTTTTGGAGTGACCCCTAACTTCCTTAATCATTCTTAAAAATAACATAAGTATAGTCTTGTTTTCACTGCAAGAATTAGGCATCCTATAAAGGCTTGGGTTGAACTGTAAATTTTTCAATAAATTATCTACATAATTTTTAATAATGTAGCTACTATGTAACTGTAATGTGTCCGCTGAGTACAAAGACAACTACAATCAACTGATTAAAGTCAAGCTGTGCATTATTATGAATGATGGATGTACATTTGAATTACTTTATAAATATAATATTACATGTATTCATATTTTTTAAAACTATATTCAATGAAAGTTTTAATAACATCCAAATCTGCTCAAAAACTGAATACGATATGTAACAATAAATATGAATATGTAAGCGTTTTTATCAACTTGAAAATCTTAAAGCGTCATTTTAAAGAAAGAGTTTGAGATTCAGTTTCTCCTTTTCCAAAGCCATTGTCACTGTTTCAGCCATGATTAATTAGACTGTGTGTGGTCACCCGTGTATACATCTTCAGACATGCAGTGACTACCCTCTATTGTTATCTAGGTATTAGCTGTATCCCGAGTATATATACATGTATGTACATATTCACACATGGGTAGTCACTAGAGGAGAGTGGTTACACTGAGGTGCTCGAAGAGAGGCGGATCCAGTAAATTAGTCCAGTCATTGATTCGAAAGTACTTTGATAAGGAGGGGAAAAGAGATCTAATTATGAACTCCCAAATTGCAATTAATCAGTTAATCGCAATATTTAAGTTTTAACGACAAACATAATTTATTATCACATTCACGATACCTCACAGGCATACAAAACACTGTTTCAGGCCCGTAGTGCATCAATGTGTTTCAAAGTAGAGAGTTTGACAAGTAAGCAAAAAAAAAAAAAAAAAAAAAAAAAAAAATGAAAAATCCCCATTTGCCGTGATTTTCCAGTGTTTGACCGTAAAACAACAAAAATATGTGTGTGTGTGTGTGTGTGGGGGGGGGGGGCTTCCAAATGAAAATTAACTTAGAAAATCTATTCTCATAAAAAGTGCCCCCCTCCCCCGTGAACATGTACCCATGGGTCTGTTTCAATTAAGGAAAAACATAAGGAAGAAGGTTTACTACTCATAGATTATATAAATATATACATAGAGGACTAGTAGATTTCTTTTCTATGGGCCAATATATAATTTTATGTACTGTATTCCAATCCTTCTCTTTATAAACAGAAATTCTTCAAAATGAATTCAATCAAACGCACCCAGGAATCAGACACTTCGAAGCACGTCTACCGACTGGCGATTGAAGTACGCGTGTTCTAGTGTTTTTCAATGGATTTAATACGAAGTTAAGCTGTACATCTTGTGGCGCTGTAAGTGATTGAGAACCATTTAATATACAATTAATGAATTATTGATGGAGGATGCATACATGAGACAAACTTGTTCATACTTCAGGCTTTGCATGCCTAATACAGAAGGCTGATCACTCATTCACTGATCAGCTGTTCCGTTCTAAGATGCTTTCTGTTCACCAGCTTTACAATGTAAGTAAACACACAAACAAACTTTGTCTGTCCCTAAACAGCCAAACACATATTTCAAAATACATATGTACCTTGTCAAGTGGAAACACATTGACCATGTTGAAAATATGACTGCTCTGACAAAAATGATTGACCCCAATGTGAGAGGGTGGGGGTTTAGATAATGTGATTAAAAGAAGTCCATTATCATTTCATAGGCGAGAGGCTAAGGTTTGTTGACATAATTTTTCTTCCGAAAAAATAGCAAAATTAATGCTTACCAAAAAATTTCATGGAGATCAATGATTTTCTTTTAAAAAGGTCTGACATCTATAGGGAAAGATGGATGCATGCATCCTAACATTTATTCAGAGTATAACTTTGGACAATACAACCCATCAGTTTATAATAATGACAATTACAACATGTTTTACAGAAGTTAAGACCATCAATGAGTTTAAAAGGGGTTGTTGTTGGTGGTGGTGGTTGGGGGGGGGGGGGGGGTAGGGGTGTTCCAGTAATGGAGCATTTGAACCTTGTATTTCATAAGAGGAAAAAATATTGTTTGCTTATAACCAAAACTCTTTTTATTACTATTATTGTAGTAATTTACATGTACTTAAATTTAAAATAAAAAATAAATTATCAAACTTGTGTATTAAATTAACATGACCACATGAGTAAAATACTATATAATATGCATAAAGTCACAGCAGTGGAACAAAATCAAACTGTATTTTGACTTAATTTGTATATATTAAAAAATGTCAATACATTTTAAAAATAATGTAAACTTTACAATGTTTTACATAATTATTAGTCGTCCGCATGCTCTAGAGTCGCAGAGTAAGGAGTTGATCCTTATGTCATGGTTTGAATCCCACTGTGGGATGTGCAGACTGATCCTTCGGATGAGACCGTATAAACCGAGGTTCTGCGTTGCAATACATGCTGGCACGAAAAAGATCCCTCACTGCTCAATGGCCCTGAGTACCAAGCATAGGTCAAAATTTGCAGCTCTCCACCCGCAAGTGGTGGTGTCTTCATATGAGTGAAAAATTCTCAAGAGGGATGTTAAACAACAAACAAAAAAAACATAATTATTATACTTAGTTTTAGAATTTTAAAAGTTAGAAATCATAAATGAATGTGCCCCATTCACTTACTGTTATAGATCTACATATGTTTATATGTACAATTCATATTAGTTTCTACATAATGTAGTTAAAAATTCAATGCTTAGCCACAATTCAATTGTAGTTTTCCTTTACATGTGTAATTTGCAAATACTAAAGAAGAATTTAATTGAAATATATATAACTTTCTGTATCAACATGATCAACTGATACATTTACATTTTTAAAGTACAAATATAGTCATTAAAATTTACAAAGACTATTTCATTGTCAACATTGCAATAAAAGTTCACTGACACAAAGATTGAAAATGGCTTAATGGTTCAAAAGTGATAAAATCATCCCAGACTGACATATTGCATTCCAAGTGTAAATATCCTATAACTAGAGTAAAAAAGACTAATTCCTAGCTCATGATCATTAATCATATTAATACTTCTAATTTGATATTTGAACAAATTAAGGACCTTACTATGATACATATGTAGAGTGCACAGAGAAAGATTGTGAGATCTAAATAAACAATTTAAAGCAAAAATTCCCCCACTTTCACTACTTTTAGAGTTAAGAAACTGTCTCCCTAGGACATGGATTCACGATATTCAAAGGATTGTATCAAATGAAATTAATAATTTTAGATCTTTTAAAAAAAATCTATCTGCAAGTACAAACATTAGCAATTTAACACACGTTTTCTTGTGTTTATCACTATGATATATATACACAAGCCAATGACAGAAGTAAAGAAAAGAGTGATCAGGGGGTCATACAACCTTAATTCTTCCCTTATGTATACAAGTGGACATGAAAGCTAGAACTAAGAACTGATTGATAAACTAATTGACCATTTTAGTAATAATTAAGTCCTGTATTTATATATCATTTTCACTGGAATTTTAAATTTAAAAAGTGGAAATAATAGAGAAATATTGACTACAGTAACATGTACACTACATGTATAAGTTGTATTATGTTGGTAAAGATTGTAAAAAATAGATTGTAAGTTCAATTTAGCTTAAATACATTAATTAGAGTTATGTGTACATATCATTTGTAAATAAGCTATTAAGATTTCTGATGACTTGAGCAGTGAATCCAATATGTGCTCAGGAAAATTTTACCTTAATTTTGGGAAAAGGGAGACAAATTTTGTTTTTGGACTATAAGGTCCTTTTTCCAATATATATCATATATGACAATGACAAAACTTTATTCTTGAGCACAAAACTGTTAACAGTTGTAAAGAACAATATATATTATAACAAATATACATGACAATTGGCATTGTGTGACAGAGCCTGACCAGGGGGACCTATATACATATATCATATACATGCATGTAATAATGCAGCAGATAAATATCCACTTAACAATAAATGCATGCATTTTAAGAGTACATTATCATACAGTGTAATGCATTGTTTATATATCATCAATCCTCAATTATTAGGTGTGGTGGGTTTCACGGTCATATAGAGATGTAAAGGATTTAGTGGAGGAACCAAGCGAACATCCAATTTTTAATTAAGAGATCCAAGGGGAGTTAATAAAGCTCATTTTTTTTTATAAGATATATAAGGTCTCTGTAACCTTTAAAAATCTCAGTAAATTTTATGTAGGAAATATTTAGAAAATAAAAAAAAAAGCTTTGAATAACAGCAGGACCACACAAAATCCCACAAAACATATGTTGTTTTTTTTTTTTTTTTTTTTTACTAGGGTGGGGTTTTTAAGTTTAATTTTCATATTTTGTGTATTCATAACAACTTTCCAAATCCTCTGGCCCTTGATTCAATCCACAGGGTGACTCTTAGTATTGATCATATTAATTTTTATTGAAAATTCAAATCGACTTTAAAAATCCTGTGGCCCTTGGTTTAGTCCCCAGAATGGGACTGACTAGGTCATATTTCAAGAAATTGTTTCAACTATGAACATTTTATTTTCTATTAAAAAGGACATTTTAAATTGGCAAACTGATTTAAGCATGATTACAGTGCATACATAACTTTCAATCAAAATTAGAAATTAATGTTTCATGCCCCCTTGGTCCAGCAATCAGACAAACTGTTCACATATCATTACCAGTACACTGAATATTTATAATTACCCCTTGACCAAGATGCAAATTTCATGTCCCCTAGTCCATGGATGGGTGGGGGAAATAAGTAATATACTAGTGTACCTTATTTCCCGTAACAATATTACTGGATCACTGAATTTTTTCTACTTTCATGATAATATTTAATTGACAGTGGGGTAGCTAGACAACAATAATGTGGATGCATGCTTTAATGATTGCGGGGGGTCTGGTGCAGCAATAAACCTCCCTCCCTTTATACACAAAGTGGGTTCAGGGAGGGGATCAAGCCCCCTGAAGTACCACAACAATTTAACTGACAACAATTAATACATGTACTAATTAATGTGCACAGTTTGAAGATAATACATACAGAGCAATTCATTTATCTTTGATTAATGAAACAAATGTTTTGATTCAATATTATATGTTCTTTTTCAAAGAAATTAGCATTCATATACATGTATATAATTATTAATTATTATCATTTTTTTTTTTGAAAATGAGGATGCTTTGGAATACAAGCATGCATGTACTTGGTAGCTGCATGTGCCACTGATTGAATCAGTGACTGAAATCAAACATGCTATGATTTATGATGCTATGATTAAGGTATATTTAATTCCATATACATCATGTAGAATCCAATGGGCATGATGGGAATGGGGATCAAAATTTTAAGATATTCATTTATTTAAATTATTATATTAATTTCACTGTACTTTAAATAAACATGGAAATTATTATATAAACTGTTGGAATCCAAAATATTTTTTGGTGGATCAAAGTATATATTTTACTTTCATCATTGAATTCAAAGAGAAACATGAAGATTAAATTAAAATCCATTGTAGTGAGCGGTGGATCCAATGGGAGTGGAAGTGGACATTAAAACTTAAATCAAATATATGCACAAGGGATCTAAAGTATCTAGTGGATAAAAAAATTTCTTCTTCTTTTTCATGGTAATATTAACCTGAATGAGACTGTAAAGTTATTAATAACAGATGACTTATGAGTATAGTTTATACAAGGTGAAATGGGCTCATCATTTGCTATACCTATAGTTGTACCGGTAATCCAAAAATGTAAATATTTTTATCTGAGTAGAGTACAGAAGCTATTTGAAATTAATATCTATATGTTGTGGGATATTTAGCTCACCTTAATGAAGTTTGGGGTGTCGGCATCCCAGGTTAAAATTTTTCGAGCAGATTTCTTTTTAAATATACACTGTACTTATATGGCCTACATTAATCTGAGATGCATGGAGGATGATTCTAATGTGTTTCATTGTACCAGACAAGGTTTCAGATGCTGCAATTTCAGCTAAAGAATGACCAGATTAATGTTTTTGAAGCAGGTTAAAATTTTAGGAGCAGGTCTCATTCCCAAGTAATTATGAGCCCTATATTGATCAAACTTGAATGGATGATACATCTAAGGATGCACACTACCAGGCTTGTTTTGGATGCTGAATCTGACCTACATTTTCTAGATGAGTGACTAGATTAAAGTTTATGAAGCATGTTCATTCTAAACTAACTAAATGCTATATGTTGACCAAACTTACACGGATGACATATCTAAGGATTTGACACTACCGACTTTGGATGCTGGATCTGAACTACATTTTTTCTTATGAAAGACCAGGTTAATGTTTTTTTTAGCAAGTTCATTCTCATTCTAAAGTTACTATTACTATAAACCCTATTCTGACCAAACTTGTATGGATGATACATCTAAGGATGCACACTACTGGACTTGCTTCAGATGCTGAATTTGACCTATATAATATTTTTCAAATGAGTGACCATGATAAAAAGTTTTTAGGAGCAGTTTTTCTTTAAAGTGTCTAAAAGCCATACTTTAACCAACTTTGAATTGAGGAGACATTTATTGATGAACACGACCAGGGTTGCTTTTGATACAGGATTTGACCTACATTTTTCAGATGAGTGAACAGGTTAAAGTTTTTGGAGCAGGTCCATTACCAAGAAACTATAATACCTAGATCTGAACTAAACTTACAAGGATGATGCATCAAGGTATAAAAATTCTAAAATTTGATTGAAATGCAGGATTTGACTTACATTTTCTGGATGATTGATTAGATTAGAGATTTTAGATAAGTTCATTCCCAAGTATCCGCAAACTCCTTCAGAAAAAAATTACATAATTGTTGCATTTAGAGATGCTCACCACTAGATTATTAGTTTGGTGTGGGAATTTGCCTTTCTTAAAGACAACATTTGTTGAGGTGAGCTCTGTAATCTCTGATTACCTATGTTTTGTGTGTTTCCTCCAGTCCTATTGTTTTCTTATGGATGCCAGTATAAACTGTGATCAAACAAAGCATTCCCTTCATTACACACATCAATATAGCAAGGTATTTTATATCCTATGGGATAAAAATTCCCAAAATGATACTTCATAGGACTTTAAATCCTAAGAATAGCTAATAATGGGATTTTTAATCCTATTTCTCCAATGATGGGATAAAAAATCCCATGGGAGGAAATATCCCTCACAGATTTTTTTCTCCCATGGGATTTTGGTGGGATTTCAGGTGGGATGAAAAATCCCCCCATTCTCCCATGGGATTTTAAGTTTTGGGAGAAGTTTATAAGAAAACTACAACATTGTAGAAGTTAAGATTGACATGATGAGGTGAGAATAAAAAATCCCACCAAAATCCAGGAAAATTTTTTAATTATGTCTTTTCGAAAGGGTACCTAAAAGTCCGGACTATGTCGTGTCCGGACTTAAATGTCGCAGTGCTAATAATTAACAGACTATGTATTTCAAAACTACAATATAATGCAACTATTCTGCCTAATCCACCTTAAAAAAATTATTAAACAAATAAGTAGATTAATTTTTAACTTTGTTTGGAATAATAAAGACCGTATAAAAAGAAACACACTTATAGGAAAGGAAAAAGAAGGCGGAATTGACATTATTGATGTTGAATCTAAATTTCAGGCATCAAAAGCATCTTGGATTTCAAGATTACTAAATATAAAATCTAGTCTTGCATCTTTTTTAAATCATTTATTTCATAAAGAGGCATTATCACTAGAATACATTTTAAAAACTAATCTAACACATGTAGATGACTATAAAGAAATAAAATATCTCCCTAAATTCTACAAAGAATCAATATGTGCATTCAATGCATGTAAAATTACAAAAGATTTAACAAATTTATCCACTGACGAGTTTTTATCTTTGCCAATATGGAAAAATAAACTCTTCACGTATAAAAATTAACCAATTTATTTTGAAAATTGGATTAAAGCGGGAATTCTGTACACAAAAGACTTGTATGATGTAAATGGCTCATTCTATGATATAAGACACTTCTGTGATAAGGTTTTATACAAAAACAATATCTTATGTGAATATTTTATCCTGAAGACAATATTTAACAAACTTTCAAAGATATATATACGTGAGAAGGCGCCATATATCAATATAAGAAATAACAGTCATGTATATACTCTTAAAAGGAAATAGATATGTTCTTATAAGTAATGTAAAATCATCTGTTTTCTATAACATATTCATTGAGAAAAAATTCTTAAGACCACTAACAGAAAATTATTGGAGTGAATTGTTTAATATTCCCAAATATTTATGGGCTTCTATCTACTGTATGAAAATTTCAAGAATGTCTGATAAACATATAGCAGAATTCAACTTTAAGTTATTGCATAATTTATTAAACAATAATTTGAGTGTGAGCAAATGGAATCCTAATGTACAAAAATTTTGTGCTAATTGTGGAGAAATAGAAAATATTATGCATCTTTTATATAACTGTAACGACTCAAGTTATATATGGATTAAGTTAAGTCTAATTGTCGGGTTTAATATTAGTTGGAAACATGTTGTAATAGGCTTTTATGAAAACTCAGATTTTGTTATGGGCATGAATATTTACTTTCTTTCATTGCACTGAAAATTTTCAAATACAAGATGAACTGTAGACTTACGAATTCACATTGTACCAGAGATTCTTTGAATAATTTTGTTAAATCTGCATTAAATACATATCAATATATTTCAGAATTGTCTTATGATAATGTACAAATTCAAAAAGTGTTTAAAAAAGTTTGTAGAAGTTATTAATTGTTATTTTCTTTGTTTAAATCATTAAAATACATGTATTTCTTTCTTCAACTGTAATCTTTAATCAAAATTGTCATATTATATACTGTTTATATGTTATGTATGTTATTGTTTGTTTGCATTTAATAAATAAAGAAAAAAAAAATTCTGCCAGTTTTCTTTCGCGCTATATCGCAGGCCTCTTTGTAACATTATGATCGGTGTTTATTCTTTCCACGATGGCACTTCCGCTTTGCTTATTCCTCAATTGTATTACTGTTTCATCTGTTGTAGATGAATTTGAATAGCCCTGGTCTCCACTCGCACCAACCATAGTCGCAATTCCGGAATCGCGCGCTCGCGCACGTTTATCTAGAGGGGCAGAGTACCTCTCTAATTCTTTGCGCAGTTGTTCACAGCTCTTCTCCGGGAATGAAATTTCCTCATCCATCATCTCGTTCATAATGATTGCAGATTTGATCTTAAAATTGACTATAGAAAATATTCCTTACCGAATCCCGACGCTGCATCCAAATTTATATAACGTTTCTGGGTTCGAAGATTCGGTTGCTCTGCCAGGGCACTTAAAGGAATAAATAACATTTATTAGAACTTCTCAGTTAAGGATTTAATTAACAATATTTACAATGTCCGATTCTGTCCTGGAGCGCGTGCGCTTCCTAACTATGTAAATCAGTACTTATCAACTTGCAGTACTATACAACAAAGTCTCGAAAGCCTTATACAGGCACATAAGACTTGTTAAGCAAGTTTCTGTTCCTCACCTTAGCTGAAAACCAATTGACTTCTTACGACTTTTGTCTGGAACTGACTAAGAACTCTAAATGATACCCATGGCTGATTTATTTCTCTTCAAGCTGCAACGGTATAATTTGAATGTGTTGAACAAGTCTACCAATCATGACGTCACTATGAAATAATGTAAATATTAAGCATTGAGCCCTCTTCAACATAGTGAAATTCATGGCCCCAGCTGCAGGGTAAGGGGTTCTGGTGTAAGGACGGGGCTCTATTGATTTTATAGTAAAAATGCATTATTTCTTTGAAGATTTTTTTCTCTGCTCCTGGGTATTTAAACTAAGTGCATGATTATGATGAGCTAGGTTGTCTCCTCCAGAATTGTGAAATTTGTAGCCCCAGGGTAAGTGGTTCATGGGGGATATCTATTAATTTTTTGTGAAAATACATTAATTCTTTGAAAATCTTTTTCTCTGCTCCTGTGTGTAGTAAACAAACAAACTAAATGATAAGCAAGGGTGACTCGTCCAAATTTGTGATTTTCAAATTTGTCATTTTCATGGCCTCTAGGTAAGGCGTTCCGGCGTTAGGGTGGGGCTCCATTATATAGTGAAAATCTTCTCTATTCCTGTGTATATTAAACAAATGCATTGCTATGATGAACAAAATGCCTTTTTTAAATTTATGAATTTCATTGCCCCTGATAAGGATTTCCGTGTTAGGATGGGGCTTCATTGATTGTATGGTAAAAATGCATTAATTCTTTTAAAAAATCCCTTTCTCTGCCTCTTGATATTTAGCAAACAAACAAAGTGCCAAGTTATGATGAGCTAGGGTGCCTCTTCCAAAATTTGAAAATAACAAACAGGTATCATGCTGAAAATTCCAATGAAACAATACATATTGTGAGAAGAGGATAAGCGGACCTCTGAAAAGTGGGAGGTGGGATCAGGTGGAGGAGTAAGCATTCCCTGTTGATCGCTCACAACCGCCGTGCGCTCTTTGTGATTGGGTTAACGGAAAATCCGTTTGAAAGTATGAAAAAAATGACTGAACAATTTGTATAAAGGACGTAAGTCAATATATTTGTCAGGTGCCTGTCTCGTTTTAGAAATTTTTTGCTCAATTTACAGTTGTATCTATAATTATAAGCAAAATTATAAAATTTAGAATTCAGTCTTAAAAGGAAAAACATTCTAGCAATTTAATTGCTAATCGCTTAGATAAATATCAAGTAGGGATGCGACGTTTTTTCGAGAATAGCTGTCAGCAAAGCTAAAAGAATTTTGAGATTTTGTAAAGTGTAAGTTACCTTTTATAGCTTTTTACTTGTAAGAAGTCGCCCTCGTGGCGCAGTGCTTAGAACGTTTGCTTTAGAGTCCCTGCGTAAGAAGCTGATTCTTACGTTGTGAGTTTCGAATCCCACTGCGGGACGTGGACACCGGTCCTTCGGATGAGACCGTATAAACCGAGGTCCCGTGTCGCAGTAAGTGCTGGCACGAAAAAGATCCCTCACTGCTCAGAGGCCGTGAGTGCCGAGTATAGGTATAAATGCAGGCCCGTAGGAAGCAATTTCAGTTTGGGGGGGGGGGGGGCACAGACATTCATTTTCAGTTGAGGGGGCACTATCAATTACCAAAAATTCCTTGACAAGCAAAAAAAAAAAAAAAAAAAAAAAAAAAAAAAGAGGCATCAGACGTTTTTATTGACGGGGGCACAAGCATATAGCAGCTAAGTTTTCTATAGTAATCTATATATCGGCAAAATTAATGGGGGCACGCCCCCCCCCCCATGCCCCCCGGTTCCTACGGCCATGAAATGTGAAACCCTCCACTTGCACGTGGTGGCCTTTCAATATGAGTGAAAAATTCTCGAAGGGAGTTAAACAAACAAAGAACATGTAACTACATGTACTTTCAGAAATATGGAATAAAAGATTTCGGTCATTGTCATTGCATTTGAGTATTTATGAATGTACTTGCAAGAGTGGATTTTTTTAAATACGTCCCAATTGTACAACAATTGCTGCTCGTTTTCTTCGATGCATTAGGGTTATCAAACTCTTGATCTGAGCGAAATAAATATTCTTAGGCATTTTTAAGGGCCAGTTTTTCAGATACTTAGGTCGAATTTTCTCTAACCTGGTGTAGTGTAGTATCCCTTTGCTTCACGTCTGTACTGTCATTCATGCTTATGATCGCATGCGCCTGATGAGTCGTTATGTAGTGCATATTTGCACCTGCAACTCTCTTTTACCTTTATTTTGAGAATTTTCAACAAGAACAATGAAAATGCTTGCTTTCAGTCATTTTGAGGAAATATTGGCATCACATCGGGAAAAGAAAGAAGGATTTTTTTCAGAATATTAGTGCAATACTTATGATTAACAGCTACAAACCCTTGAAAACAGAAATTATTATGAAACAAGAATATCAGCTGTCTCGTTTAAAGTCATCATTTCGTAAGTTCTATGGTCGATACAATGACCTTGTCAGCAAATACAATTTATCATTGAGTCAAATGCTGACTAACGTTTTTCACACAATTATTAGGCCATTATTTACACACTGAATTGTCGACGGATTTTTCCGTTATTTCCCGATCATGACAAGGAGCACACGGCGGGTGTGACCGGTCAGCAGGGGATGCTCACTCCTCCATGGCACCTGATCCCACCTCTGATGTTTGGAGGTCCGTGTTTGCTCTGCTCCTATTTTGTATTGATTAATAGACTTTTGAGCTTGAATACTGTTCGTTATCTCCATATATTTCATTATTAAATATGCAATTTTTGATTTCTGTTAAAAGGGCTCAAAATCAACTTCCGGTAATGGAATGAAAATCATTCAACCGTTAAATTACTGATTTGGCAAATTTGAAGATGTCCTAACTTTTTAAGTACAAAGTTATAACCTGTATATAATTTCCCCCCTAAAATAAGGATGTTGCGTTTCTTTTGCGTTTCAGTATACAATCATGTGCCCATATAATTGGTGTTGGAGTTGACATTTTTAGATCACCTGAACTGGAAATTCAAGCAAACTTTTTTGATCACATTTTGTCTGACCGTCCCTCTGTCTGTAAACTTTTCACAATTTCATCTTCTTCTCAAGAACTACATATACTGGGTCAATTTCAACCAAACTTCCACAAAACATCCGTGGATAAAGGATATTCAAGTTTGTTCAAATGAAGGGCCATGCCCTCTTTCAAGGGAGGTAGACAAGAATTAGTGAAAATTTAGTGACATCTTTTAAAAATCGTCTCAAGAACCACTGTGTCAGAAAAGTTGAAACTTATGTGAAAGCTTCATTAATTATGAAGTGTAGATTCAGTTTAATTCAGATCATGTCCATCGGGGGAAGGGTGTGGCTACAAAAGGTGATCAAAGTTTTTCATAGAATCGAATATTTAAAAAACATTCTTTCAATTTTTTTTTCAAGAACTACTGGGTCAGAAGAGATGATACATATGTGTAAGCTTCATTACACTGCGTATGTTCAATTTTGATGTGCTAGCTGGCACGAAAAGGATCCCTAACTGCTCAGTGACCCTGAGTTCCCAATATAGGTCTTAATTTGCAGCCCTCCACCGTCTAGTGGTGACTTCTACATACGAATGAAAAATTCTCTCGAGATGGACAATATTACAACAAACAAGCAAACAAAAACAAAATCAATTTTGTTCAAGTCGTGACCCCGGGGTAGGGTGGGGCCACAATGGGTTATCAAAGTTTTTCATAAGAATATATACAGAAAATCTTTAAAAGTGAAGAATGTAACAGTCAGATGAAGCACCGGCGCAACCCCCCCCCCCCCCCCGCCCGGTGGTTTGATTTTTATCTTCTTTTTTTTTTTGCCCCCCGTATCGAAGATTCGAGGGTATATAGTTTTGGCCCTGTCAGTACGTCTGTCTGTTTATCCGCAAAAACTTTAACCTTGCCCATAACTTTTGATTGGTTGGAGCTATGGCTTTCATATTTCACATGTGTATACCTTGTGACAGGACCTTTCTTTGGGTACCACCATATTTGACCTTTTGACCTTGGAGTTTCACCCAGTTTTGCAAAATTTTACCAATCTTTAACCTTGGCATAACTTTTGAACGGTTGGTGCTAGGGCTTTCATACTTCACATGTGTATTCCTTGTGACAAGACCTTCCTTTGAATACCAACAACTTTGACCTATTAACCTTGAGCTTGGATGTGACCTACTTTTGAAAAACTTTAACCTTGGCCATAACTTTTGAACAGTAGATGCTAGGGCTTTCATACTTCACATGTGTAATCCTTGTAACAAGACCTTCCTTTGGATACCAACAACTTTGACCCTTTGACCTTGACCTTGGAGTTTGACCTACTTTTGAAAAACTTTAACCTTGGCCATAACTTTTGAACAGTTGGTGCTAGGGCTTTCATACTTCACATATGTAATCCTTGTGACAAGACCTTCCCTTGGATACCAACAATTGTAATCCATTGACCTTGACCTTGGAGTTTGACCTTCTTTTGAAAAACTTAAACCTTAGTTATAACTTTTGAATTATTGGTGCTTCAGTTTTCAATTTTACCTGTATAGTCTTGTGAGAAGGCCTTTCCTTAGGCACCATTAATTTTGACTATTTGACCTTGACTTTGATGTTTGACTTACTTTTGAAAAACTTTGACCTTTTCTATATCTATTCAATGGTACATGTAACTGCTAGGGCTTTCATATTTCACACGTATATTTTTCGAGACAAGACCTTATTTTGGGTACCAACATATTTGATTTGCATTTGAGAAAGTTTAACCTTTGCTTTAAGTTGCCATACAGGGGCATCAGTGTTTCACAAACACATGTTGTTGTTTTTTTCCCTTTGGTAAATTCTGTTTGTTTAACTTGTATATATTCTCAATTAAATCCACAGGTAAAATTTCATAATTAAATTATTTACTTAACATATATAGTAACACATCTTCACATACAAATTACTTTTTTTTTTTTTTTTTTTTTTTTTTTTTTTTTTTTTTTGCTTGTCAAAAAAATTCTGAACCGCACCTCTCCCACCCCCACCCACCCCCTCTCCGTTCTGAAATTTCTGGATCCACCACTGAGAAACAGCAGTAGGCCCATGATCAGTGATGCTTATATGGAAGCATCCTCAGGTAGCGCAGATCCAAGTATCTTCAAATAAAAACCGCGCCTAGGTTGGGGCCACAATGGGCAATCAAAGTTCTTACACAGGAATATATGATAAAATTCTTAAAAAATTATCTCAAAAGCAATGAAGGTAGGTACAAATTGTTGCCGGCGACAATATGAACAGAACGACAAAATGTATCGTCACAATCAGGCTGCATAAAATGGCATACGAGACACGTCGTTGTGATTCACACACCAATTACATTCACAAAACTACCAAAAAACAACAAAGAAATCATATTGTCGCCGACAAGTTTTGGGTATTAATATAAATGTCTTCTCTATATACTCCTGTTATTAGCATCGCCATTACATTTTTTCTCATAATTTTATTTTTAAAAATTTAAAATCATTAAATTTTGATATATTAACATTTTTTTACGCTTCTGACGTTACGTAAAAAACGTCAAATATTATTAGCATCGCGATGTTATTTGCATCGCGATGCTAATAATTTTTGACGTTATTTGCTTCAAATATCATTGATCACAGGAACTTAATTAAAGTATAAATTATACTTATATTTTTTTTATTTTTTTTTTAATTTCTTCGGCTGATATTGGAGTCTCGGGTTGATATGGGATGTGATACAGATTTTGCAATGTATTATTCTCTATCGAACTAGTCTGTAACTGTCCATTTCTTTTAACAACATTTGACTATCTGATTGAAAATAGCTATGAAAAAAAAATATTTATTTAGTATCTAATTTAGTTTCCTTATCACTTATAATAATGAATGAGAACAACAATTTTTACTTTGAAATAAAAATGATTTAATAATCTTAATGATCAACAAGATATAATTAACTTTTTCTGTACAACACAAAATGACAAGGAAAGCATTTTTCTACAGTTTCCCAGAAAGAGAAAGCTAATTGCACTAAGCCCCCTCTACTACTCAACACACAATAAAACTTCTGAGTATTTGCAAAGTCTGATCCATTTTCAACTGTTTTAGAACACACACAAAAAAAGATGAAAAAAGGAACTTTGGAAAAATAAAGAATTTTCCCAAATTAAAATTTCAATATTCAAGAGTAAAGACTGTAACCATATGGTACGTCATGTTACCTCTCTAAAACAATATAATGATTGGTATGAAAAGAGATTATTGGAGAGGTTTGAGACAAAAAATAATTCAGCTAAAGGTTTAAAATAAGATGATGAAAGCATAAAGAATAACAAATGAAATCATTTGGCACAAAACAGTTCTAATCCTAATGTGAAAAAGACAAAACACAAAATGAGGTCATTTCCATTCAAAAACACATTAGTGTTAGACAAAAAGAAAACACATATTCATACATTTAAACATTATCATTTATGAGTTTGATTGATACAACAATCTAAAAGTATCCATTTGTGGGGGGGTTTTATCAGTGTACAAAGCAAAGCTGTGCACATCGTTTTGCTGACATGCATTTTTCTTTAGAACAATTGGGGAATAGCTTCTATCTTTTTTATGTGTCCTCACTGAATGATTATCTGCTAGCCAAAATGGCACTTTTTCTGCACTAATTTATTTTTTTACAGAGGATGAAGATAAAGAAGTTATGTGTATCACAAAGTTCAATGAAAGTTAAAAAAGGAAACACTGCAACAATTTTATTTTAGAGTTACCACTCTTTCCTTAAAGGGCGTTGATCAATCAATTTGAATATTTACCCTCAAAATGTTTCTCTTTTATAAACATAAAGAAAAATTGCCAATCATACATGGAATCTATTAGGATTTTGCATTTCAAAAATACAATATAGTTAATATAACCTCTGTCTTATACCTTCTTTCATCTGTTTTATCAAACTTACAATTAAAAAACAAGTTTTAAAAAACACAGAACTTAACTCAAACTAACTCCACAATCAACAAAACACTCATTGATTGATTGTTCTCTACACATGTTCAAAACAGTTTCAAAACACAACCACTGTCAGTTCATAGCATGTACTCTTTGACAACTAAAAAAAATAGGTACCTGACCAATTAGACATTGTTTCTAAACCTAGAGCTTCATTTCAGAGTCAGCAACTTTAGAAAAACAACACATACTGATATGATTTTCTTGGTTTGTTGCAAAATAACTGTAACAACATCTAGCACAACCTTGTGGTTCATTATTTACCCATGATGCAGTATATATATTTATATATGTCCCAATGTGCATTTGGCAAGAATGAAATGTTCGTTTAATAAAGAAAATGGATATCATATGAATAAATGAAATTGTGCAAAATTGTATGAAAAGACTGCATGGATATATTTTGGGTGAAGTGGGGAAACATGATGACTATGAAGGAAATAATTAAGTGAAAATGGCAAATGTTACATGATTCACTTTCTTTAGTACAATGAATTTGAAATCAAAATAACAGGATAACCTTATGTTTAAGAAGAAATGCATGAAAAAACATCAGATTATAAGTTTTTTCCCAAAACTAATAAATTGCCAATTTATTTAAAATGGGGGAAATGTGTACTTTTTTGTTAATACATGTACAAGTGAAGAAGAATTTACAAACATTATGGTACTTTGATGCATAATGAAGAAACCAATATTACATATAGCCATTATTTGCAAGATGAAGAAGATAAAAATTTAGTAGTTCATGGGAAAAACCCATTTCAAGGTCACATGACTTAAGCAATATCAGTCCTTTCTTTTATATTAGAAAATTAAACATTCATACTTGTTGCCATGCACCCAACTTTAATTTGTTAATTAATATAGATTATAATGACCATGGAAAGGGTGGTACTAATGAACATTATCATTTTTGGGATTTTGAGACATGAAGCTAGAATGTCTATGTGCTAAATTATATACTCATTGCCACTGTCATTAATTCTTGCGAGGTTTAACTTAGTTACATTATTTAGAGATGATGATTATTTTTGTGTCAATCAACTGATCAGAGTATTTCTGATAATGATGAATGATGATGATTTTCTAGTAGAGAATAAGTAAATGTAAGCTAAAACTACACAAACTACAAAATTTCACAACCTTTTGAATATGAGGATTCTGATTGGTTGAAATTCCCATTCATATTTAAAAATTACGTGATAGCAAGCACACAGAGTTTTCAAACAATCATTTCCATTTACCCAACAGAAAATTCATCATGGCTGTTTTACATACAGGTACATGTATGTACAAAAATGTACAAAAAATCAAGATGATAATAGCTCTAAGTACATTTAGTAAGAGAAAAAAAATTAAAAAAACATTTTGAATGG
Source organism: Saccostrea echinata (assembly GCF_033153115.1). NCBI lineage: Eukaryota > Metazoa > Mollusca > Bivalvia > Ostreida > Ostreidae > Saccostrea > Saccostrea echinata. The sequence continues at coordinate 13,154,560 of NW_026889764.1, forward strand.
TCTAGGTATGTAAATATGTACAAAAAAAGATTATTTTCAAAATGGCTGCATGTATTTCTATATAGTGTTTAGTATATTAACTTAAAAAAGTATTAATTAGCAAACTCTTTCATTGGGAAAGAGTTTGCAATTCCATTATTTTAAGTACATTTAAGATACAAATGTCTTCAATGAGTAAACGTAACTTTTTCTTTAAAATGCCAAAACTGGATGTAGGATTTACCAGCAAATCTGTTTGATGAAGTGTTTTAAAAAATATATTCTTTTCAACATTGTACATGGTATAAGTCTTTTATTTTAATTTAATGTATAGCCTTCATAACATTTTTTTTTAATAGATCTTCACATGTATAATCTGAATAACAACTAAGAACTACTCTATAATCTGACTAGAATAAGGGTTTTAAGTCTTCAGCAGGCTCAAAATTACACATATTTAATATCTTGAATACATTTGTACTTAACTATAAATAGGTATGATAAAACTTTTGTATTCATTGCAGATTAATACTCAACGGGAAGTAAATGTATAAATCATAGATATCTATGAAATATCATTTCCATGTTAAATTATTTACTTCAAAAACTGTGATCAAAAATAATTCATACATAAATTCGAGATTAATATTTGTTACTGTGACAACTACAATCTTTGTTCACAGAAATGACACAATCTTGGACGAGGGACTATACAATCACTACACACAGTTATTTTTACAGATCACTCGACACCAAGTGTAACTTTTACAACTTCTGAACCACAAACAGCTAATTATGGCACATAATCAATTCATCAGAAGATTCTAAGATGAGACACTATTATAGATTCTGTAGCTTCTCTGCTCATTTGACTCTCATCTTTGCTTGGGTTTTTTTTTAATCTGAGGAAAAGTCACATCAGGAAATTTTTACTGCAACAAAATGTCTTAATTTATAAACAAAGGATGAAGCCATGAAACTATTCGCTGTTGAGACAATTCCACTTTGTTGTAGAAAGATGCATACAATCTGCCAACTTCATTGGAATGTTTTATGGAACTTGCACAAATTCGGAATGATCACGGGAAAATGACGTCACTGCCATTTCCCAAGAAAACTGAAGTTCATGGACACATTCTCAAAAGAATACTTATTTCTGGACTAGATATATTCATCACATTCTTGAAATATATCAAGCAAGCTTTCAAAAGTTCATTCACTAAAGTGAGACATTTTGTTTTTTCTGCCAAACACTGATAGCATGATTATCATTACAGAAAACTGAACGTAGCCCAGGTTTAGAAACTGCTAGAATTGCAAGTCTCAGTCTCTAGCATTTTCTTTTATAATAAAGCCATTTGGTCATTATGACCATACTTTAAATTTCATAGAAGTATATATATGCACTGCACTTTCTTTTGTATAACTTTTACAGTCATTAAAATTTGAAGTTGGCAGTTTTCAAAAATTTGGAAAGTTTTTCTCTAATATGTAAAACACACTTCTATTTTATATTTGCACAAGTATACCAAAGTTTAGCTTAAGACATCGGACAGCTGTAAATGTTAACATACTTAGTCCTACATCAAAGATGGAGCCTTGTGTCAAATTACTCTAGGTTATTTTGTTATAGCACTGCTTCAGTGAAATGGACATCAATTCTGAATCCATATAGTTGCAAATATCTAGTTCAATTAGATTCAGTGACACACTACAATATCAGATTTTCTCCACTCAGATACTAGTATCCCTTGAAGCAGGATAACTGAGGTAATGATATTGACAGAGGAAACCTTCACAATCTGTGTAAGACCAGAACATCCTACACTCTCTAAGTCTGTGTCAGTGGAAGACGAGTTTTGCCATAGTCCATGAGATTGCTAAAGCCATGAGCACTGTACAGTTGACTCCGAGGACATGTGATGCTAAACTAATGCCTGATTGGTGGATGCTGGCCATCTGACTGTTTGCAGGACCTGAAAATGTACACGTATAAATTCTCATTGATGAATTTTGATGATTTTCTTTTGCTGAAAGTTATGCAGCATTCAAGAAGCCGGAGAAAAATGATCTAAAATATGTACAAACTAGATAGAAAAAGCAGCAGTGTAAGATTTTAAGTCTCGATCTGCATGAAGCCTGTTTTACAAAACACTTTTTTACTTTATTCACTCCTTGTCAAAATAACTATCTATCAGAATTTTGAAGTGGATCAGAGACTTGATTTCATCAGATTGTTTGTATAAATATGAGGCCTGTGTATTGATTTAAAGTTTCATTTCAGAATAATGTGACAAATTTTACTACCAAACAATGATAACTCAAACTATAAAGTTAAAATCCATTCCAGAACATCAGAACAAGAAACGATCACTCAGAGAGGAAACTTCAATCAATACCAACATTATCGGCAAGAAAACAATTAAAGCATCACTGCACGGTGATCGCATTTTAATCACAACTCATGCAGCCATTAATCTTGTAAAAAAGACTTAATGAACACAATTTCTAAGCCATGATTATAGCACGACTCCATTAAAGGAGATAAGTATTTTTGGCAATAAAATCTCAATCAAGTCGCCTCCCTGGAGAGCTCTTACGTGCTTAACTTAACTGAGTCACCATGGTGACACGAAATGAGAAGCCATTGCTATTAGTGGACCCTAAAAGTTGAATAATCATTACTTATTCATCAATGAAGACATTTAATTCCAAGTTACTGGTAACTTCAGGCAAAAAATGTAAATGAGTCATTTACAAAGAATTGTTTCCACCTATGGAAATCTTTTCCTTAAAACACTAACATTGTACTACCAAAAGCTCAAGAAAAAATTGGAGTGTATTTTCATACCAATCTGCTTAAATCAATTTTAACTGCTTCTTTTAATATTTATAACAAAAATCTATCAGCAATACATGTACATTACCTTTAATATTAATACCTGGATAGTTACATGTACCTTATCTTTAGTTAATACCTAGCCTGCTCATTTATCCCTGCAATACCTGTGCCTTAATTATGCTTTGTTAAAACCCTGACTGCCTATTCATCCCTGCACTGAACTTAAAACAATTAAAACCTGATACCTGTACATCTTACCTTTTGTTAACACCTGAACTCCCCGCTTATCCCCCCTCCCTGAGCTGGTTCTGGCCCAGACAAAGAAGCGGTACTGGTGGTTGGGCTGTAGACCTGTTATCCTCGCTGAGGTGTGGGAGGGGTTATTAATCCTTGGCTCCAGGGCCCTGATGTCTCCCTCCACATCACCATTCACTGAAACAAGTAACCCATGGTTCACACAAACTATTCAAACCAAATTTCTTGAGATATCTCTTTAAAAAAATTCCCCCTTTTGTGAACTGATGGTTGTTCTTTCTCAAAATGAAGGAAAATAAATTGGCAATTGTATTACAAAAATATCCAATAATTTAAAAGATCGGACTTTTTTCTGATTTCAAAAAAATATCTAATAACAAGGTAAAATTGATAAATTTCTTCTGCATCTCATGTAAATAGATACATAAACAATTGCAATTAGAAGAATCCCAAGATATGCACATTCTATTGTAAATACTTCCATTTATTTCAAAGCTTTGAATGAATCCCCATATAGCCAAAGGGCATTCATTCTGATATAATTATGTAACAGGAAAGGAGAAAATGTATGGCTGGACCTGGAATCGAACCTTGGACCCCTGTATCACTAGTCAGGTGCTCTACAGACTGCGATATCCAGGCCGACATCCACAGCCCAAACCAATATATTTCTCCCTCCTTAAATTGTCTTTGCCCTCCAAGACACAATCCAAATTCTTTTTTGCCCCGGAAGGACTTTCTTCTTCAAGTCAAGGGTGGTCAATGGCACAGTAGAAAACGTATGATTGGATTGGGAATTAAACCCAGGACCCCTGCATTACTAGTCAGGTGCTCTACCAACTGAGCTTTTCAGGCCGATATCAACAACCCAAACCACAGCCCAAACCATTACAATGCAAAGGAAATTTTCAATCACAGAAAAGCGGTTTTTTAATCTTTGGTTTCAAGATCAGCCTTACATTTCTGATAGCCAAGATCGTATCCTAGGAGCAGTCCATTAGGCTCATCTGGGGGATCCCACTTCAGGACCACATGATCACTTTCCACATCATCCTTCTGCAAGTTCCGAACAGGACCAGGAACTGAAAAATAAATCCAAAGGTCAACACAAAAAGATAAAATAAACAGTTGTACAATTACAGAATGATAAAAAACTTTGAAAATTTCTTAATATTGCTTTGCAGAATTTTCTTTTTCTTTCTTTTTTTTTGGTATTTTCAGCAATTCTTCTAAAATATAGTAGGAAAACAGGTTTCTTATGTAAAAATTTACCAATTATTCCTTGAAGGTATTTGAAAGTATACAAAGAATAATACGGTAGAGTCCTAGGACCTCCAACTGGACATTGCATGATTAAAATCAACCAAAACATTTGTTGGTTGATCAAAAAAGTTTGTTTATTAATTCTCAGGGAACATACAGAAATTCCAGATAAAATCATTAAAAGAGCAAATTGAAAAAAACAGTATCACAAACACTCTGAAGAGTTACACCTCACAAACCAACATTATAATTTAAAACAGACAACTACATGTAGCTGACCTCCTTCTGATGTTTTGAAGTCAATGGTGTCACTAGGTGGTCCTGTGTGGTGTCCATTCATCACAGATACCTGCGCTCGGAATGCCGTGTTGGCCGGTAAAGAAGAGATGGAGGCCCTCATGTCATGTGACAAGTGTGCCGTATCTGGGTCAATGGTAATTGGCACCTCAACCTTGTTCCTGCGGCCTTCACTGGATTTCCAGTATTGTAACTAAACCACAAAGAAAATGAGATATATTAGAACTGAGAATTACATGTGTATACAAAATTTGATTTAACATTAATTATGTTAATCAAAATCATTTTATTTAACAAGAACTGAGAAAAGGTATAATCATGGTAGTACATACTATTATATGCATAGAATTCATACTACATTTAAATCATTCTTTCTAACAAATGACCTTACCTTATAACCTCTGAACTTTCCCCTGAGTCCATCATCCAATGGGTCAACAGATTCCCAGATGAAGTGAGCTTCATGGGGTTGGGGGTCCTTGGTTTGATCAACTCGAAAATCATGAGGCTTGATCAATGGATCTGGAAAAATCAATTAACGAGTTATAAAGAGAAAAATACTCCCATATGTAAAGATTCAGGATGACACTTAATTCTTATATTATTATTTGACACTTCTTATATTATCATTTAACATGCATCAAGTATCAAAATGAGTGTATTCATACAGGCTTCTGAAAAATGAGATAATCTCAAAGTTTCCTACATATCTTGCTTAATCTGTCATGCTAATTTATAGGTTAAATAACATATTTATACACCTGCCACTAATTTGAACTTTTGAAGCATACCGTATATACTCACCTATAAGTCAGTTTTTTTGGAGTTAAATTTTGGTCCAAAACTCTATGTCAGACTTGTAGGTGAGTCATAAAAAATTGGCATTATTTTGAATGGCAACGTAGTATTTTATAAACGCGTCCAATGATTATCGTTGAATAAAGTTTGGATATATTATTCATTTTTGTATTCTAAGATTATGCATGAAGTACAAGGATTTACATATTTCAATAATTTTATTTTTATCTTAAGTGTGCATTACTTATTTTTTTTAATGATTTAAAATTAAATATTGGCGTCATTTCTAAACAAAATTACTTAAACCAGGTTAAAACATCATTAAAATATTGATTTGAAATTGTCAGCCGGTTCTTGCAAAAAGTTGTACAGACTTGTATGCGGGTCAAGGGCAAATCCCTCCTATATAACCTAAAAAATTACAACTGACTTATAGGCAGACCGAATAATAGGTATGAGATTAGCAGTTGTATAGTGACTGAGAGGAGATAACAAAAGCTAATACTTACCCCCCTCCCCGGAGTGTCCACGTACAGTAAACACTGGCATGAATGACACACCATGACTGTTGAAAGCTTGTACCTGAACGTCATACAGACCATAAACATCATCCACATCTACCTCAAACTGGTTTTCGTTTGCATTCTTGATATCTTTCTTGTTCCAAAACGTACTGCCACGTTTTCTCCAGCTTACCCTGTACCCAAAGCTTGGAGCATTGTGCTGCATTCGAGGCATTGGCTGAAGGGAAAATGATAATAACCTCTCATAATTCTAGATAACATAAATTCAAAGAAACTACAGTCACTATAGACAAACAAGCAACCAACTGTTCTATCAACCACATTATTTTTGTTCTGACTTAATCTACCTCAACAAGAGCCAGATAAAAATTACCAGTGTTTGAAACTCACCATAAAATTAGCCAGACATGCAGGGCTGACTGGTAGTTAAAGTTGTCAGCCCTACCAAAGATCTACTAGCCCGAGAAAATTATTATGGTTTATCAATTTGTTCTAGCCATTACTGGTATGTGACTGGGACTAGGTCGAGACAATTTCGATCCTGAATCTATAGACTGATGATTTCTTCCTCTCGGCTAATGTTACATTTTGCTACCGATACTATCAACTGATTTGAGAGAGATTTATTACTTTTATGAATTTTACTTTTCAAAAATTTTAAACACATCCAGCCGGGCTTCAATACAGGCAAATTTGTTCGCCCGCTGCAAAATTTGTGTGTCCTAGGCTGTTGGGTGCACAGTTACTTAAAACACTGAACATGATGAAATTACATAAAATTAAAATTATAAAATATAAATTATAAATTTATAAAATTATAAAAAATTATGTAAAAATACATATTAAATTTTAATTATTGCTATTACAGGTGTGATTCCCCACCCCAAACTTGTTTCATATCCAAGGACTTGAAATTTTTATTTGATTCATATAATTCAATTTATTCTCTGTGCTTGTTAATTGGTTTCATTGTTATTTTTAATCTATAAGTAAAAAATTTGCTTAGTAGATAAGTAATTATATACCAATATAATTTTGATGTTAACTTATGTTTGCATGTAACAATGAGATATATAACATCTACACATGGCAAATGGTGCCAGACTGTTTGGCGAGAACTTTGTAAATTATAGCTAAAGAGCCTAGTTGATCATAATAAAATTTTTAACCATATGAACATTTTATGATCCATCTACATGTAGTTTAATAAGGACGTTTTTCTTTTTGAGGAAAAAAATGTAACAAATCTTTAAAATTCTTTTTAATTATGCTTTGAGTAAAAATGGTGTTCATGATTAAAATGTGTTTAGAGATTGAAAGATAGCTTTTCTTAAAGTATTTTCAAAAGAATTTGATTAAAACAAAGTCTGCATAAAGAAGTCAGGATAATCTCATATTACATAAATTATTCCCAAAAGTAGACTGTTCTCATCTTTAGCTTTGGTTTGGAAAATATCACTGCTTGTATTGGGAAGTGATTACGATAATTAGTGATAAGTTCCGTCCATAGCAGGATTTCATCTTGTTTGAAACTGATCCTCGTAAATCTCACTCCATCGGCCAAAGAAATTCAATTATCTGCTCCCGAGGCCATGAGAGCTCCATCGTTGTTGACGGATCAATAAGATTCTGGCTGATAGCTGTTTTATACCGAAAATGATAGGAAAATCTAGGTTTTTGTTTCCGCAATATTATACAACTCCTATATCATACTCACAAGGAATGCTTAAAGGGCTCTATTAATTGAGACTAGGCGTCTATTAAATTCCTTGACATTCCTGTTCAATAACAATTTATGGTGATTTGTGGAAAAGATCCAAAATCTGTCCATCAGAATGTTATATTGCTCATGATGATTTGTTCAATATGTCTACAGCTAACATTACAGCTACAAGTACATACACTCTTTTTAAAAAAATTCTCATTTGTTGTATATATATATTGTATAATTTATCATCTCTTCTCCCCACAAACATACCATACGTAAAGTTCTTATAAATAAAGTACATGTACTACAGAAACTTATAAATTCTTAAACTATCTCTTTCATCTTTGAAGTAATTTAAAGATATAAATACACCTACTTAAATTCTTTTACTATGCTACTTTTTAACCTCTATTACTAAATTCATTTTCTAATTTCACATATTTTATAAAAATATTAATTATAAATAGGCATACATCATATTATGATCTTTTCTTCCTGATTTCTCTATATACCTACACAACTCAAATTTTAAACCCTAACCTTTCCTTTCTCCTTTTTTTTGCAAATGTGCTTTGTCACTTTTAATTGCACAGACAACCAACTCTCCTCTGACCTTTAATTTACACTAATCTCACAAAAAAAACTCTAATTCAGAGACTTTTCTTTAGACTTACGTCCCAAGTAATGATTAGTTTTCCCTCCTTGTCTGTCTTCATTTTAACATTAACCGGATTTGACGTCGGTCTCTCGGGCGGTGTGTTACATTCCTTTTTTGTGGGTTTACTTGGTTCGCTGTATCCCAGACTGTTCTTTGCCATGACCCTGAAAGAGTACCACCCCCAGGGAGACAGGCTGACGAAGGCGGTCTTTGATACCTTGTCCATGTATTCGATTTCCTCATCCGCGGAGTTCCAGTAGTAGGGATTATCTGATGTATTGTATTGTATGAGATACTCATCAATTGGCTCGCCTCCGTCCAAACCGTCACGCCAAATTAACTCCACTCTCTTTGGTCCGCACGAACTGATTTCTACATCTTGAGGAGGTTCCGGTGTTCCTAAAAAAGAAAATATTTACTTGAATTTTCATTTCTGTCAATTGCCCCTTTTGATGCATTTTAAAATCTAATCTAATCTTTCATGAAATACACGAACAAAACATACTTTATTTCCTACAATCACTATAATGTGTAGTCTTTATTTCAAGTGACTACAGTACTATGGAAAATTAATCAAGGTTCTTATAGGAAAGATAAATTTAAGACAATGCGCCACCCTTTTAAATTGTAACACACACCCTTTTCAACTGTAACACACACCCAGACAAAAGCAATCCTTATTCAGATGTAATTCCTGTCATCAACATAAAAACATTATTTTCTGGTCCTTCAAAAAAAGTTAATAGCAATTACATTTGAAGGATATTGAAAAAAACTGAATTGTGAAGTCTTATTTAAAATGGCAAAAAATTTCAATATTTTGAAAATGATACTGAATAATAAGAATGCCACCGACTAGTTGCTTGATCTGCTTTTCATGTGCTTGCAAAATAACAGGGAAACGACACAGACAATGTATATGTCTATATTAACATGATCAATTCCTTTCCTTACATTTTTCCAATTTCACCAAAATTGCCATTCTGGCCTGTGTTATGTCAGTAAGAAGATTTTTTCCCACCATTTAATTATTCCTATTCAACACAACAAATCTAGAGTTATGTATTTTTGGGCAGACACTTCTCGTAAATCAACATTATTTTCAGAGGGAAATCAAATTGCATCATTACGATTCACTCTCAGTTTTCTTTTTTGGCTCCCAAAACGAAGTCATTTTATTGAAAACCGTTCATTTCCTGTCACAGTTATGTAGATGTGAGGGTGAGTTCACACCGAGATAAAATAATCTCACAATATTAACCATAAAAAATTGGCAAAACTGCCTGATTCTGACACTAGAACTGGTTTAAAATAGAAGAAACCATTCCAGCTTACACTGGCATATTGTCAGATGAGAAAATACAATCTTCATCATAGATTTATATATATTGCTTATTTCACAGCTATGAAGTTTTCATGGCATATTAAAAGCAAAAGGCCCAAGTGCCTTAATGGTCACCTGAGTATAATCCAACCCTCTTAATTATCCACGGAATGGTAAATAACAATACGATAGCACAAATTAAACTAAAACTCAAAAACAACAGAAATAGGATGACAAGGGATCAACAAAATAATTACTATGGTAATCAGCAAGTACTCAGAAACTTGCCTTCACATGCCATTGCAATCTACACTCTATTGCTATCACCAAACATAACAAGACAATAGTTTACCTTAAAACACAGTGCTCACAGAATATACTCAGTATATTGGCCTCTCACAGTCTTTGATAATATTTAATGTACATATGCAAGGTATTTTTATCTCATGTCTACTTACCTTATTCAAAACTAGGCAAGTATTATTTCTTGTATTAAATTTAAGGGGCCATGAATTTCATAATTTTGGTATAGGCACCCTTGTTCATCATAACCCTGCACTTAGTTCATCTGCTCCATAATTTTTCAAGAAGAGACCTGCCCTAAAATCTAAAGAGTCATGAATTTCATAATTTTGGAAAAGGCAACCTTGTTCATCATAACCATGCACTTAGTTTCTCTGCTTAATATCCAGTAGCAGAGAAAACATTTTCAAAGAATACAAGCATTTTCACTATATGATCAAGAGAGTCTCCTTTTAACTCCAAAACCACTGTACCAGGGACCATGAATGTCATAGTTTTGGAAGAGGCACCCTTGCTCATCATAACCATGCACTTATTTTGTCTGCTTAATATTAAGGAGCAGAGAAGATTTGCTAAAGAAGAGGACCAATGGCCTGAACATTCACCTGAGTATAATGTAGCAATCCATAGATTAAAACAAAATCAGCTGATAAACGAAGCTATGTTGCCCAAAAGCAAGAGAAATAGGATGATCAGGGATCAGCAAAATATTAATTTAGTACTCAATAACAAATCTTAAAGTTGATCTATTTATTTGCCTGTACTTCCCCCATTTGTCACTATCCTCATGTGGACTAAACAAACAATAGTTCTAGAGCACTATTAGTTAATACATTTCATTCCCCCTTGCTTTGGCCTCTCTTAGTCTTTGAAGATTATTTATTGTACAAAGATACCGTATTTTTGTCCCATTATCATTTATCTAAAAGTTTAATTGACCATTAAAAACTATGAATTTCAGAGTACTTTTGTATTAAATATTATAAAACTTCTTGTATAATTCTGTTATTTAATTGACCTTTTAAGTTACATTATAACTATTATAGGTGAATTAGCAAAGGGGAATTACTTCTTTCAGTTGAAATTAATAAATTGACCAAAGGGTACAGAATTTCAGAATCTGGTAAAAACACCCTTACTTATTACAACTTTTTATACTCTATTTGCCTCCTAGATGCCCAGGAGCAGAGATGAAGATTTTCAAGGAAATAATCCATTTTCACCATAGATTCAATATAGACCCCCCCCCCCCCCCCCGGCAATACCAAAGCCCCTGACCCAGGGGCCAAGATCATCAAAATTTTGGTAGAGGCACTCTTGCTCATCATAACCATGCACTTAGTATGTTTCCTTAATTTCAATGGGCAGAAAAGAAGATTTTCAAAGAAATAATGCTTTTCTACTATATATTTAAAAGAGCCTCACCCTAACACCAAATCCCTGACCCCGGGGGTTATGAATTTCAAATTTTTTGAAAAAGATTTCCTTGCTTGTCATAACCATGCAAACAGTTTTCTGTTAAATACCCAGGGGCAGAGAAGAAGATTTAAAAAAAAAAAAATGCATTTCTACTATATATTAAATAGAACCCCCCCCCCCTCCAGATATGAACCACTGACCCTGGGGCCACAAATTTCACAATTTTGGAAGAGGCATCCTTGATGTTCATAACCATGCACTTAGTTTATCTGCTAAATACCAAGGAGCAGAGAAGATTTTTAAAGAATTTATGCACTTTCACTATATGGTCAATAGAGACCCGCCCTTACATCAGAACCCCTGACCCAGGGGGCAAGATATTCATAATTTTGGAAGAGGCACCCTTGCTCATCATAACTATATTTTTTGTTTATCTGCTAAATACTTAGGAGCAGAGAAGAAGAATTTCAAAGAAATAATGCAGTTTTACTATATAATCAATAGAGCCCCCCCCCCCCCCCCACTGCAGAATCCCTCACCTTGGACCACAAATGTCACAATTTTGTAAGAGACACCCTTGATCATCATAACCATGCACCTAGTTTATCTGCTTTATATAAGGGGAAGAGAAGATTTTTAAACAATTTATGCATTTTCAATATATGATTAATAAAGCCCTGCCCTATCACCAGAACCCCTAACCAAGGGGCCAAGATATTCATAATTTTGGAATAAGAGCTGTTGCAACCACTATTGAAATAACGCCCACTATTGAAATAATTATTTCAATAGTGGTTGAGAGTGCATTTCAAAACCAAACAAGGTTGTAACCACTATTGAAATAACGCCCACTTTTGAAATAATTATTTCAATAGTGGTTGAGAGTGCATTTCAAAACCAAACACAGGTTGTAACCACTATTGAAATAATGTCCACTACTGAAATAATTATGCAAGCCCATGAATATACGCGAGAATTTACTTCTATTCTATATCCTTTTGATTAAGATATAAATCAATTTATTATGTTGCAACAAACACCTCTATTGGAAAAAAATATAAGGATAAATTCTTCATTATGTTTTCCAACATAATAAATTGATTTATTGAGTTTAAAAAATATATGTAATTTTATGTTTTAATTTCTGTTTAAAAATACTATTAATACACGGGCATCTGAGGTTTAACTGATCTTTTAATTTTAAGTAATTTTGTTATAAAAGGTTCATCTTTGTTATTAATCAGGGAAAGTTAAAGGTTATAGATACAGATAGTTTTGAAAATTAGAATATCTACATTAAAAAGAAAGAAGACATCTATGTGATATCTCATATGTGTACAAACTTTTTGATAAAAATATGGTTATTCTTAATCAAAAGGATATAGAATAGAAGTAAATTCTCGCGTATATTCATGGGCTTGCATAATTATTTCAATAGTGGACGTTATTTCAATAGTGGTTACAACCTGTGTCTGGTTTTGAAATGCACTCTCAACCACTATTGAAATAATTATTTCAATAGTGGGCGTTATTTCAATAGTGGTTGCAACAGCCCTTGCTCATCATAACTATACATTTGGTTTATCTGCTAAATATCTATGAGTAGAGAAGATTTTTAAAGAAATAATGCACTTTTACTATATAATCAATAGACCCCTCATCCCACAGAACCCTCATCCTGGGGCCACAAATTTCACAATTTTGTAAGAGGCACCCTTGATTATCATAATTATGCATCTAGTTTATTTTCTTTATATACAGAGGGAGAGAGGAAGATTTTTTAAGGATTTATGCATTTTCACTATATGATCAAGGGGCCAAGGTATTCATACTTTTGGAAGAAGCACCCTTGCTCATTATGACTGTTTACTTGGTTTATCTGCTAAATACCTAGGAGCAAAGAAGATTTTCAAAGAAATTATGCACTTTCACTACATAATCAATAAGCCCCTAATAAAGCTCCCTTCCACAGAACTCCTCACTCTGGGCCACAAATTTCACAATTTTGTAAGAGGCACCCTTGATAATCATAACCATGCACCTAGTTTATCTGCTTTATATACTTGGGGAGAGAGGAATTTTTTTTTATGAATTTATGCATTTTCACTATAAGATCAATAGAGCCCCACCCTTACTCCAGAACATCTGACCCTGCGGCCGTGACTTTCACAAGTTTGGTAGAGGGCTCAATGCTTATTACAATCTGTCAACAGTTGGACTGCTTGATCTCATTTCGATGGTTTTGGTCCCACCTCTAAGGCCTTGGGGGGGGGGGGGGGGGGGGGTCAGGGACCATGAAATTCAGTTTTTGTTCCCCTTCATTCATAGATCTTCTATGCCAAAATTGGTTGAAATTAGTTCAGTGGTTGCAGAGAAGAAGCTAAAAATGTTCAAATGTTAACACATGACACAGAACCCATGACGAGGGATGAAAACCACTAGCAATAGATCATCTGAGTTACTCATGTGACCTAAAAATAACATTTTCATTATATGATCATAATAGAACCCTCCCTAACTTACAAATTTCTGATCCAGGGGCATGAATTTCACAATTTTGGTAGAGGCACACTTGCTCATCATAACAATGCACTTAGTTTCTCTGCTTAATACTAAGAAGCAGAGAATAACACTTTCAAAGAACTGATACCTTTTCCAATATGATCTAGAGAGCCCTGTCCTAACTCCAAAACCCTGCCCAGGGTCCACGAATTTCACAATTTTGAAAGAGACACCCCTTGCTCATTAAACTTGCACTTAGTTTGTCTGCTGAAGACCCAAGAGTAGAAATCATTTGTTTTAAAAAAAATATACATTTCTATAATATGGTCATAATTGAGCCCCTCCCTAACTCCAGAACCTCTGACCCCTTGACCATGAATTTCACAATTTAGGTAGAAGCACCCTTGCTTATCATAACCATGTACTTAGTTTCTCTGCTAAATACCACAGAGAAGAGAAGAAGGTTTTCAAAAATTTAATTTTATGATATGAATTTCACAATTTGAAAGAAGCAGCCTTGCTCATGATAAACATGCGCTTCGTTTGTCTGCTAATAACCAGTGACTGAGAAGACAGATCTTCAAAAAATTAATGCATTTGACTATATGATCAATAGAGCCCAATCTTAACACCAGAATTCCTGACCCTGGGGTGATGAACTTCACAATTTTAAAGAGATACCCTTGTTCATCATATCTTTGCACTTAGTTTATCTGCTAAATATACAGGGGTAGAGAAGAAGACTTTTAAGAAACTATGCATTTTCAGTAATGATCTGAAGAGCCCCATCTAACACCAAATCCCTGACTGACCATATGGCCATGAATTTCACAATTTTGATGATTATTACAACCATACCAACAGTTTGTTTGATGCCCAGGAGTAAAGAGGAAGATTTTTAAAGACTGCATAAATTTGGATGATTTTAGCCCCGCCCCTCAGGCCTCAGGGTAGGGGGACCATAAAATTCACAATTTTTGTTTCCCTTCACTTATAGATGCTATACGCAAAAATTGCCTGAAGTTGCTTCAGCAGTTCCAGAAAAGAAACTAAATATGGTCAAATGTTAACACAAGACAATCAAAAAAACAGATAGAAATATGTCACCCAAGTGACTCAAATGACCTAAAAACATTTTGCAATTTTTTTTCAGCAAGTGCAAAGTATTAATCATACTAGTCTTGTATTTTTATAAATTTCTAAAATTCATTTATCTCAGTTCAAAACTTGATGAATCATAGTTTAGCAGTCTAAACACTTAAAAGATCAATAAAGCACTTTAATATGTGTATGTGGTATTCTTTTCTACCTCAATTTAATTTCTGCAGTTAACTTCTTATAACAAAATTCTATCAGTGTCCTTCTTTGGACTAGTTTACCAAAAATATTCAAAGAGGAAGTGTATTTCTATTCTTCAATTTCATTAGACATTTACCTTTGACAATGAGTTTTGCTGAGGATTTCTCTTTTTCTGTGATCTGTCCTCTCACGCTGGCGATACATGTGTACTGTCCTGCATCACCATAATCAGCCTCCCTCAGGACCAATGTCTGCCCACCGTCCATCACCTTAAATCTATCTGACCTAGTGTCCAGGATCTCACCATTATGTTTCCACCGGATACGGAGATTTTCTTGTTCCATGTCATCGTTGAGCCCGATGGAGCATGTAAATGAGACTTTGTGCCCCTTTCTGACAGTTTGGTCGGCAAGGGATTCTAGGAATTTGATTTGGTCACCTGTCAAAGAATTACAGAAAATAAACCAAGATGAGTGAGGAGTTACCTCCCTTCAGCTAGGAAAAATTTATAACTGAGCTGAGTTCAAGTCATGATTTAAATCCCACTATAATGAGTAAAATTAAATATGCATACATCAATATTTTTTTCATTTAATATCTGAAATTATCAATATATTTTTTCCTTCAATGACTCAATTTAATATGGAAAAAAAACATGAGATAACATGCATTTCAAAACCATTAATAATCTGTAGTTTTAAACCACAGCAAATTTAAGAAATACCACAGAAAATTATACGAGAAACAGTAACAAGCCGATGTGGACTTGAAATGGATTTTTAATTGCCCCTGAAACATCAGATATCGGAATACTGTCACTGACTACTTCCTGTGCTCTGCTGTCGTATTTTTATTTTCTTTTTTCTTCAGGCCTATAGCCATGATGAGATTTTATTGAATTCCAAATGGTTGTAAGATTTTATCAGTCCCCCTTTTAGCATGAATACTAGCTGAACAATGGAGGCAAATGTCCATAAATTACTGTGATGACACTTAATGGGGGAAGGCAATTTGTAATAATGGATAATTGTGCTGCTAGTCCCTCTGCAGTCCTTCTACTCATCTACATTTCGATGTGCAAAAAAAAAAGGATTTATAAGAATGGAATTTAAGGCCTGGTTTAGCTGTTTAACAGCAATAATTTAAAAACAATAAAACAAATTACTAAAATATTCAAGATGTCAGCAGCCAAATAAAAGTACATTAGAAAAAATCCAGTGAGAATATTTTCAAGGTCTAACTTATAATATGTACATGTACTACAACCACCCTCCCCCTTCTTAAAAAGAAGATATCATATAAAAGAATTTATTATGAAAGAATATGAACCACTTGTAAAAAATTCAATATAATTGGCCTGCTAAATTTGGACTTATCATTTCATCAGACAGCCTTCAAAGAGTAAATGATTCTTCAATATCAGTATGATTACATAATTTTTGTAATACACAGTTTTTTTTTTCTTTACGTCCATAAAGCTCTAACAGCCATCTTGATTTACCAAGGGGTTACCTCTCCCATTCAACTGAGGCACATGCTGTACTGACACTGTAGTTTAAAGGAGATTAATTTCTTATTGTACCCATGTAATAATCTCATAAATTTTGTGTGAAACTCATGATCGAGGCATCAAATTATCAAGCCTCTATCTCAATGAATGTGCTATCAAGTTCTGCTGACAATAGTCCTGTTTTCTATGAGGGACGCCCCCTGTATAAGGACTAATACTGGCAGGTGGCAAGTTATATTACACGATACCATCTGTTTTCTCCAAATTTAATATTAAAACACTACCGTATTTGCCCCAGTACATGTAAGCACACTGGTCACAATCAACTATGTGTCTTCAAGAATTTGATAAATTTGAAAACGCATTAGAGAGGGATTTAATTCACATTTACAAACATAACTTTTTTGTTCCTTTATCATTCTCAAATATGACCATGAGGTCGCACTAATTACAAGGACAAATATGGTAAATGCATCTCGTTTTCTGACTGAAGAGTGTTCCATGATATTCATAGACTGACACTTTAATTGAACATTCTCTGGTGCAAACTTATTGTGTTCACCAACAATTGAGAAAATTAATGTTTAAAATAGACTTTTTTAAAAATCTTAATTTCTTAAGATGGGGCCTTTCAGTGCAATATACTGGGGTATATCAAATTTCTTCAATTTTATGACAGTTCGGGCAAGAATTGGGTGTATACCTATTATATACAACAAAAAACATCTAACTTTACTAGACTTTGAATTAAAAAAAAATTATGTTTGAATTCAATTAATACCTAAATTCTCATATAAAAACATTCACACAATTCAGAAACCCCATCCAACACATGATAAGATACTTTTAAAATTTATTATTGATCTCAAAATATAGACACAGAAAAAAATTCAGTTATTCTGTTTGGAATTTCCTTAAACATTGTGGCAAAGGAATTTCCTGCTGCTGGTGACTGTTTGAGAAAATTGCGGTGAGATGCCGATGCATTGGTGTCTATGATTGTGATCTATTTCTGTGATGTGATGGAAAAATCTTCTAAAATGATAACATGTCATGCCAGAGACACGTATCTCAATGGCTATGCTATCAGGGTCGAGCCTTCGCGGAGATGAATACTCACAAAGCCTGACAGACCATACTTTATCTACCTATGACATGAAACTGTAAAGACACATTCAATGGTCTCTCAATACGAATCCAACTTTTTATCCTTTTACTTCCACTTTTAGATACGCAATTAAAGGAAATCTATGGCTCTAGACTCTAATCAGGCCTAGGTAGTTACGGAATCTTCAAAGAACGAACTCTGTTCACTTTTTAGATAATTCAATTACTATATTGACAATAGAACTTGTATGCCTTAATAACATACCATTGTACATCAATTAAACACTGGGCAAATTAAAAAAATATATCACTAAAAACTACCAGAGTCCCATGGGCCACAACACTCACCAGAGTCACACTTGCTCTGCTGTTTTTCATTACAATATTTTAAAAAAATCCATCTTTATTCAGATGAGAAAATTCTTTCCCCATATTGTGACCCCACCCTAACCTGAAAGGCAGGGTTCAACACTAACTCAGCTATTACCAACTAAAAATTGAGACTGGACTATACTAAACAAGTCATCAAGCTTGCCTGGTGCAGGGCTACTAAAATTTTTCTATACTATACAATCACAAAAAAAATTATAAAGATTAAAGACATATATATCAATTTCTGAATTTGTAAGTGATGTTTAAGCACTGCATGTTTGAAATCTCTGTCAGATAAGTTAGACTGTCTGACCTAGAAATGGGCTTACATTAATTTGGTCTAAACTGTCAATAAGGCTCACCTCATTTCTTCATCAAAAACGTATGTGAATCTATGACGTAAAAACAAAGAAAACAAGCAATACACAAAGAAAGTCTACTAGACTCAATATAGTTATCCAACAAGAATCCATAAATTGATACGTTTATACTTTGAATGTCAATAATTATTGTTTCTTTATCTGTAGTGTTAACAAGAGTATAAGTACTGGCTTGAACTAACAGATGTGACATCCTTTGATTGTGACATTAAAAATTCACCACCTGTTACTAACAGAAAGGTTGCAGCTAGTACACCCCCACCCCACCCCTGCCCCACTCACACACATACTTGTGCACACACACAATGAAAACAACTGACTTGAACATGCTTCAAAGAAATAAAGTCTGAACAGTTTACATATGCACTTGCATGATACTTGATGTTGAAAAAAGAGACAGATGGGTCGAGATGACACTTTAATTCATAGGATCTGATGAATTTAGATATAATCTCTGGTCAACTATACCAATGGCTTTATGTACCAGAGCTAATGACCAAAGACTAGATTTATTACTCTTCCAGGCACCTTAAGAAAAGCTTATGCTCTAAGTTGTGAGAGGAAGATTAACAGACAGACTTGGCCAGGGACAAACATTGCCTTATTTGCTGAACCTAGTGTCCATTAATTGAGTTGGCATTGCAATGGTCTATAACACGGAAAACAAACTCTATAAGCATTACAATAAAACTTAAAGGATGAAAATCTTTAACTGCATGCTGCCAACAGGGTTTTTGTTTCATAGTATTTATATCATAATGAATGCTTTGTCTTTATTAAAAGAATTTATGTTCACCAATAAAAAAATTTCACAAATGAATGAAAATACAGGTTCAAATCATTCTTGGGAGAGAATTCCATGCAAATTGATTAATTAATCTCATGCAATCACAAAATGATAAACTTTTCTTCACCTTTCATTGCTTTTAAAGAACTATATATGGTAAGGGCGTATTCCTGCCCCCATAATAGTCAAATTTTGAAAATCCCTTGAAATGAGAAAAAGTGCATATATTGTGTAAAATAATCCAAATTGAGACAATATATTATGAAATTGGAAAAATTAGTTGGCTTTTCTTGTCTCTGTGACATCACAAACTATTTGGATTTCCGTTATTTTTAAAATAGAGGCCAAAATGCACAGAGTTTGTTCAATTTTGACTATAGTATTTATAGAGCGCAAGCTTGCTCAGGTACCATATTCACATATTTCATTAATATTATCATTCTACACATTATATCAAAAGATCTAGTCTGAGCAGACCTGCGCTCGATAATTTCCAATCAAAATACTGACGTAAAATACACTATTTTCTCTCAAAATCATTGAAATTTGGAATTTACGTCACTTTATTGACGTCATATCTAACTAATGATGTCATAGTTGATAAAAATATTTAATGCTTTCAAGTCTGCAAATATCCACCTGGTTAAGAACATAATTAAAGAGTTCTCCATCAAAGTTTTATTTTGGGGGCAGATAATGGCCACTACAGAACATAGTCCTTTATTTTGGTTTTAAAAAAATATCTGAAAAAATTTGCTGAATGAAAAGTTCAGTTTCTATTAACTCAATCCAATTATATGCATCGATCTTTCAGCAATTGCACTAAATACAAGAAAAGTTGTACGTGTTACAAAAAATTGCATTTACTACCTTATATATATGTACTTCTGCATTTGAAGGGAAAAAAATCTTTAAAACAATCACTGACCATATTAATCTCCTATAACTGCCCCTTTGCTAGGACCTTATACTTTTAATATCCCCTCTGCAAAGATTTTCTCCGGAAAAGGTCACTCATTATTTACCCTGGTCTGTCGGAATCTTGACACACTTCAGGGCATAAAATATCCCATTATATAGTAGTTTGATTTTTTCTTTGGTCTAATCAAGCTTTATATGTCTGCACAGAGCTATACAGTTTATGACCATAGATCCATTCTGTGACTCTGTGGATCAGAAATCGAAGGAAGTAAATCTCCCCGGTCACTCACAACCAACATTATAAAGTCAAAAAGGCAAGGCTCAGGGCAAATGATACACTGCTCCCTGTAAAAATGATATTGATGGGTTAATCTTTAGTATCAATGATGGCGAAAAAAAAAGGAAAAGAAATTCAATAAAGACCACTATGATAGAAATAAAGTTGACTGTGTGTATACAGTCTAAATGTCTGCAGTCGGAGTTTGTTGTTTTAACCTGATCAATGGCAATGGCACCACAAACTGACAGGGGCCTCAGGTCAAGAAACATTATACATGTTCAAGTTTTTATTTTCTTGCAATTTCTATCCTAAATGCTCATTTAAATATTGATTTAAAAAAATAATAGTAAAAGTGCAATCTGCATATTTTCTGAATGCAGTTGAATAGGGAATCCAGTATATATTCAAAACTCGCACCACAAAATCTCACAATTTTTAAATTAATTGAAATTATCAAAGAAATTCTCTTAATTCATAGCCTTAGAGTTTTTGACTCAGTCTGTAAGTAAAAATTGCTTGCGAAGATGTGCAGATATAGAAACATCACTAAAAACAGGTATTGGTGCCAAATTATTGTGCATGCAGCTATTTATTACAATTATGACCAAATACTGCAAGTGCCAAGTCATTGAGCTGCAGTACCATATAATTTCCACCACTTCAGCAGATTTTGGTATCCTTGTTAGACAGTAGATTGATCCCAATGCTACAGTGAAGTGACTAGGGCTTAATTAAAAAATTCTGTTCTGAAAACATTTTGCTTTTTTGATAAAAGCTTCTGTAAACTTTAGAACCAAATACATAAAGATCGAGTTTAAAAAAAAATTTCATATTTAAAAATAAATCAAAATTAAATTTATTCAGTGGATTTAGGGAAAAAAATTTTTAACTGAACTACATGTATACACAACACAAAGCAGACTTTATATAGACATCACATGTAGCCTTTAATTAACTTAAAAACTACCATAAATTATATTCCCTGCTAATTAAACAGTAAATTTCACTTCTGGGGTAGGTGACATTACAGCTTTAGTATCACCTTCAAAGAAGAAATAAAATAAATCATAGGTTTAAGGCTATTGGGAAAAAAATTAATACAATCTTAGTAAATGCGGGTTTTCATACAATAATTGACAAATACTAAAATTTTGTGTGTGCCCTTTCTACCTCAACAATAGAAGACTAAGGCCTTTATGATCTGATTTCTCTGGTAGGACTTGATATTAAAATGTCCCAATGGACACACTATTGGATTTTTTGGCACCATTTATTGGGGTTTCTGGATTATGAAGGCATAAACTTTGTCTAATTTCCTGTGGGTTGGACATGCAGTTAATAAATTGCTATGCATTTCACATACTGGAATAAAATATTGGTTACATTTTAGTAACAATACAAGTTCTACCATATCATCGCAATTAATCTTTGAAATTTCTCAACAACGTTCTTACGAGTAAAATATTTTAGATTGTGAACATTACCTTATTTGAAATATCAATATCAAGTCAACTGTGATGGAAAAACATAAGCAACACAAAAAGTTCATTTAATGACTACTCTAATAAGAGGTAATATGAAGATACTTTCAGTGTCATGTAAATTTCGTCTCATTGCATCTCCCTCAAATGTAACAAATTATGCAATTATTTTTATGAAATATATCTGTCAAATGAATATTGCAGCCACAGTCTTGAAATTCCATATTATCAAATATAACCTTTGTATTTAAAGTAATTTCTTTAAGTATATTTTAACCTCAATATCTCAAACCCTCAAAATTCTCAAGTTTTCTCAGTCCCATCAAGTGTGAGATAGCAAGGTTTGACTGTACATATACATTAATATAATTATAATAATTTGTGATATAAACCTCATACAGGTAAAAGTTACAACTGTATAGATACACCCTGGGTATCGATTTCCAAACACTGATAAAATTTGATGCTTGACCGATCGACTGCCATTAAAAAGTAAGGGAAATAACTAATCAATATTACTGATGGCATATCATAGAAAGCATGGAATCTTGTCTAATTAACTTCTAATCAATCCGGCTTAGAAAGTCCTTAACAAAGCAAAGGCAGTTATCAAATATTCTATTGTCATTCAGAACCATCGAACAGTGTGAAAACCATTTCATTGTTAAACGAATTAACTAAACTGTATTGAAAGTTACTTCAAAGGGAAACACTCTTGAGTAGATTTTGAAGACAATTTCTTTGTTTTATGTCCCTGGGATGCTGTCTTTCTAGATGACAAATCTGATGTCTGCATTGGTAACCCTATCTATCCGATTTCATCTGCCACTTTCAAAAAACAAGAGTAAGTTTGTCATCCCCACAACACTGCACAGTCTGCAACACCGCGCTACTGTGACTCATTACCGATATTTTTGTCAATTTTGTCTTCTTTTCTCATCGTCCCCATCATTGACGCAGAAAATAATGTCACCCATCTTAATTACCCGCGGGTTCTTGCTCACGAATTTGGACATGTAGTAATCCCATACTTGACGGATGGCCGTCTTTTCGAATTTACTGCAGCAGATGGTTGACTCGTTGATGACTGTTGGAATTTTACGATCTCTAAAACGCGACCATAAAAATTCTGAGCTTTTCAAGATTTTGTTTTGTTTAATTATAGTAGAATCAACCATTCCAAGATGTGCTAAATTAAGTTCTGAACATTTCTTCTGCCAAAAGTTATTCTAGAAGATTATAATGGGATTTCGAAGCAAATCAAATCATAGCTTTTAAAAACAAGAAACTAACTCAAAGGAAATGAAATTAATACTAACTCAACATTTCTGCTTTCTAAGTCATTTACATTGTAATTAATTAAATACATTTTATATCTCTGTATTTTCATTATTTTCTTATCACATGATATATGTGGTAACGATTTCTTTTTTCTTTATTCAGCTATTTGGTATACATGCACATCATTGGATTTTGATTACAGAAATAATTCCATGATAAACAGTGAATCCAAATAAGATATAGTTGGTAGAACCAATTCACATGATAATTGCTTTGAGAAGGAAGACCATAAGCTGCATGTCACCAGGACAGTCCAATTTAACCTTGTTAAAGACAACCAGATGACCAATTTCTCAGTCTTTAGAGAATGGTGATGATTACAATCTAATTTCTTCACCCTAACACCCCAAGAGATGACTAACATGTGATTGGTCATCCCCAATCCGTAGTGTCCGTGAGATTTCATACTCGCAGCCTCAATGGAAATTAAAGAAGCTGGCTAATTTGTCACCAAGATATAACAAAAGGTTTCCTTCGCTTTGCACATCTGAAAGAGGTCACCTTCATCATCTGTCACAAAAATTTCCAAGACATGAAGCTTTACATTGTAGTTTGATTAGCGTCTGTTCATGATTAATTAATAGTGTGCAAAATTTTTTTATAACCTAAAACTGAACTATCAGAGAAATGCTCCATTAGCTGCATTTCAGCAAATCCCACAGCAGTTTTGATCACAATCTAAAGGGAGATAATGACATTTCTGAGCAAATGTTGATATTTTTGTCATTTGTGCATATCCCTGGATATGCCAAGAATGGAAATCTTACCATAATCAATGAAACACTAGATTTTCAATGAAAGATAAAAAAAAATACATCATTACATGGATTTAATGCTAAAGTGAATAGCTAGGAAATTCTGACATTTCTGTTTGGCTTAAATGTTAACCAGTTCCACTCCATCAGTGATGCACACTACACTGTTTTGCCTAAGTTTCCATGTTCATAAGTAGCAGAGCTGAATAAGGCAAAATTTTGTCTCAGTTTTGAGTTACACAGGTGTCCAATTTGGGAACCAAGACTACTTGTTTTTATAGGGTGGGTGAAAGTTCCCAAGAACTGTGTGTTACAGTTGCTGACAATCTGCAAATAAGAAACAACTATGTTGTTCTTTGCTGTCAGACATTTATTTAAAATAATTGCTGTCAATCAGTACCTGAGTATTATTTCAATATAGTGTCAATGTAGTAACAACAATGTAAACATTTCAATTATACTTTGGAATATGTATCTTCTTTATTATCTTCGTTAATTATGAACACATATCAATTTGTGTTAACAATCAAAAGCATCATCACTTCCAAAATTTCTCAGGCTCAAATATTTGGACACATGCACTCTCTTCAAACATGAAAAATGACTTGATGATTTAATTAATATGGACTTCATAGGAAAAAAAAAAGATGGGAACCTGAGGAAGTAAGAAAGAAAAAAATGGTGTCGAATCAAAGAAAAAAAGAGGGTGAGGACTGGAGAGAGGGGGTCATTCTACAGCTTTGGACTGGATCAGCTGGGGAGTGAAAGACTGGAGGCCATGTAGCAAATTGAAGGATAAAGTCAAATACATGTACTAGTAAACTGATGTGAAAAACCTCTGAGCATTAGGAAAGAGACTAAAAAAAATAAAAAAATATTCTCTTAATACATAGCATCAGTCTGATAATCCCCTTAATGTAGCTGAAAAAAAGAAACGGTTACCACTCTCTTGTCCACTAATAAAATATTCCTATCAAATACAACTCAAACAATATTGTTTTAAACAGTAATTTGAAGTCGATCGAGTCTGTTATTTGAGAATTTTATTAATTGCCGCACAATATTTATTCTGAGAAACTAAATTTTGCTATCTTTATTGCAAGAAAGGCCTTATAGATTTCTATACGTTGCATTTGTTCTGATTGCACATGCACTTCTTCACTGACACAAGTTATATAATAGTTTTCAATTACTTCAACTGGTTGCTACGACAGCCATAATGATGAGTGTAAGCATTTTGGATTCTCCTTTTCTTTCAGACATTTGACAAGTTAAGCTTCTATCGTTGGGATCGTCTGACATCCTAATACACCTCTCCAAGCATCAATAATTTACCGCTACATTGTCAGTCAGTCATTACAATGATTAACCACTATGTCAGTCCGTCATTAAGTTAATTATAAACTCCAATCTTTACCTGAGGGGGGATCATCAAATGTATCTCCCTCTCTCCTCTCTGTATGTATATAATCAAGTGTCCAAAATTGAAACCTATAGCTTGCATAGCTACCTTTTTTAATTCATTTATAAACAATAGTTAGTCATATCATTTTTGTTACAAGTAAACTGCCTCATGCCCAAGTATTCAGCAATTTAAGAAATTCTTTACCATCTTAGAAAAATTTACATTTCTGAAAAGTCATTAATTCCAGAGAAGCACAATTCAACTGAAATTAAAAATGTGTCTGACGCCAAAAATCTGCAAAAACACCACTTATAGGTATCATAAATAGGTATATTAATCCAAATTGTAGCATTCTCGGGAGAGCATTCCACCATTACAATCAAATTAACAAAAAGTGACAATTTTTAGTCTGTCTCCAGATAATTCTCTGCTTCCTGCAATTTTGAAGAAAATATTTAATTCTACATATTTCAGAACATAACTTTATTTCACTTTTTGCTGAATTTACAACTTTTTGATCTAATTACATCATGTTTGACAATTCTCCAAAGGTACACGACTTACTTTAGTATAGTCGCCAGGGGAGATAATTCATGAGCAGAATCCCTTTAGATGATTGCTTTTCTGAAATCATTTAATCAAGTTCACTTTTTGTTACTCCCAGCGTCAATTTTCTTTATATTAAAGAGAAAATAACACAAGAGTATTATAAATCATGTTATATGAGAGCCAATTGCTTGATTAGATATATATATCTATTAATCTCCTGGTAACTCACTCAGCAGAGAGGGGAAAAAATATGTTTAAAAATTTATTTCTAGATTCTTCATTGTTTTGAATATTTTTTCTTCACTTCTAAAAAGACAAAGTATGGCTGATATTTTTTTTTATTTCACAGAAAAGTTAATCTGATTAATTACCTCCTCACAAAGATTCAAGCCTGCAATGTACAATTTTCCTTCCACATTAATTATTGTCACTTCAGTTGCTCTATAATCCTTCTCGTTATTAAACGACAAACAGTCAGACACGCAGTACAGTTAAGGTGACGAATAGAAATATCGGCCAATTTTTACATAGAAAATACATTCTTTACAAGGATGGGCGATACTTTTTAGGATCTTTACTATCATCAGACAAATGTAATGTGGTTGAAAACTACATGTTGGGGACGATTAGATTTATTACCTAGACTTGTGACGTAATGTGGTAGTCACGTGATTTTAGCAAATATATCTGCAGTATTGAGGTCATCTATAAATTCCAATATTGCAAGGGCATAACCACGTTAAAAATCTAAGTTTAATTTATAATTATTTTCAACACTCTTTGTAGTTTGTGAAAAGTGCTGCGAACTTATATAGATTCTACTATATGATTGCTAAAATTACGTTTGTTAGACCGTATGCTGAATATTTTGCTGGTCAAGTACACTAAATATAGATATAATTAATTCATTTGCAAGATTTCATCAGGTTCGCAGCACTTTTCAAATATCATCATACCTCTTGAGTTTATGTGTAAAAGCTTGTCATAATTCACTGAGGGTATGCCCTTGCAATATATCGATTTATTACGACCCTTCTATTACCCTTCAATGAATCTGCATACAAATATACGGCAGTATCGCTTGTCTAGGAAATGTACGGGAAGTATATGAACAAAATCATAAAATAGACATCACATCCAAGTTAATGTCCTCTTATATATCTGCAAATATATTTTATTTACTTACAAAATACATTTTTCATTGTATAAAATATAACTTGATCCGCCTCTCACTGCATACAAACTGCGTCAAATTTTGCGATATGACGTCACATTGACAAGTGCATTGCGATCAGTGAATTGTTTATATATTGCTTTGTGGGATTTAACCAACGACAAAAATACATGCAATAGTAAGTATTGATGTAGTTTAAAGCTATCCAACAGTTTAAAATAGCAAATCATTTCATTTTGTGGTAATATGAAGACATATATATTTGTGTGATGTCATAGTAAGCATTTCCCGTAAAAATTAGGCCCCGCCTCCTTATTGCAGCCTTAACTGTGCTGCGCACTGAAATCTCAAACATTATTGACACCACCAAAGAGCTTCAATACTGATATATATACTTTGCAGAATATGCAGATTAACTTCCCTGTCTCAAACATTATACATAGTTACAATATCTTGAATACCATGGATAGGAAGTCCTGGCTAACCACTTTTTCTTTACGTACTTTTATTTTATAATAACCTCAATATCTTGAAACCTCCTCTAACTCAATTTTTTTTCTCAGTCCCATAGTTTGAGATTGCAATTAGTCTGACTGTAGATGTTTAAACAATATGGAACAACAGAGTAAAACTAATTTAATATTGTGTATGAATTTAATAGATACAGTTGAACTTTGGTATCTTGAACACTGATATCTCGAATACAATGGATATGTTGAAGTGATTTTGAAGTCCCAACTACTCATTCTTTTAGTATTTTACCCTCGATATCTCGAATCCTCGCATACACCTAAAAGTTTTTTCTCGGTCCCAACAAGTTTAAGATAACAAGGTTTGACTGTATATATACATGAACATGTTTGGAATTCCATAATGCTTGATTATATTTTACCTTATAATATTTGCGTTTCTTATAATTAGTTTTAAATTCATTCATATGAATACTGTTAACATGATTATATTGAAGGTTTTAAAGTTTGACAATTTGATATTTTAGAAACACAGCGATTTAATAGAATTTGACAGTGCTGCTTAACAATTTAAGAATATGAAAGTTGACAAGTTGAAACTCTGATAATCTTTAGTCAATTTCGCCAAAGTTTTCACTTTTACAGTATATGTAATGTATTACAATTACAACAATGTACACCTGTTTTACCAAAGATACAACTCTTACGTTATTACACAATAATGTATATGACTTACTACAGAAAGTCTGGTATACAAGACTCTGTAACTCAGTCTAGATTTTTTTTTTTTACAATTTAGGAGATAAAACATCTGCCTGCATTGTTTTCCAGGATTAACATGAGTATGCATGTCTGCATCAGTTGCCTGTTTATATTGTTATTTGAGAACTCATTTTTGTCTCTGAAGCCCAATACAGGACTTGCTGATATAAATGTCAATATCCAATGCATGTGGGGACCATTCATTTTCATCAAACCCTTGCTGAAACATTCCATTCCAGTTAAAAAATTTGGATGCAGCTCTAATTGCAGTGCTCTTGGCAAGATGAACGTTGGCTTCTAAACCAGAGCTAGGAATATTTGATTATAATTATTGTGTACATGTGTCAAATTTCACATTCTGGGGTCTCTACAACATTCAAATGCTTCTTCCCTGGACATTTTATACTGCACAAAATGGAATCAAATCATACTTGGATGCTTAAAATTATGACATAATCTTTTGACTCATTTTGCAAAATCATAAAAAGCCCAACAATTTAGAAGCCAATTCAATAGTTTTTTTTTTTTTTTTTTTTGCAAAGAAATGATGGAGGCTCAAAGCATTACAGCAGGTGTCAAACTTTATCATTGTTTGGTGGCTGAATGCTGAAACCCATTATCACCAACATCGAGAGAGCATTTCAGAAATGATGGATACCTACAAAATTATGAGTAATTTGGATGTTTTTGTATGACTGATCTTCACAACTTTACAAATTAGAATTACGCATCTAATATCTCAAGCTGAAGCTCAAACTGGATTATATACCCCTCAATTATTCTCTGAAGAGAAGGAGTGGACAGGCTTTTGCCTTCATCCATAGGCTGTCCACTTCTCCAAAGAGAATACCCCTCAATAACTGTTTAGCTTTGTGATGCACTACATGTACTCATTCAATTGGTGAATATCATATAGCAAATATAACCTTATAAAGTTACATAGCAATATAGATTTCTGTCATTAGAGACACATGTTGATTTCATATCAATAATTGTCATATAACTATATAGTCTTGTCCCTTCTTCTGTTACATGTGCTATGTATGTCATGAAAGGATATTTTTCGCAATTATTTCAGATAGCTTTAACTACAAGCTAATACATGTATAATGCAGAAATATTAGTGAAGTAACATTGAATATTAAATGCAAAAATAATTGCTAATGTAAATATGGTCATTTAAGGACAAATGCAACGTAGTTTGAACTTTATTGTTTTTTCCCTGGAGTTGAAGAGTTCCAATAATTAAAGGAACTGCGTGCTACGTATTAATGTCTATATATGCTGTTGTACACTTCTTTTAAAACAAGTTTGGATAAACAAAACATCTAGAATATATGTTTAGTAATTTTTCTAAACTTTTCTTTGAATTATACAAAAAATTTTATCAATTGATTTCTTTTCAAAACCCCTGGTAAAGCCTACAGATATTTCGTCTACAAACATCTAATGGCAAGAAAGCAATTAATATACAGACACATTATTAAAAGAATTGAAACCATTGCCTTTATACTGAGAAGTTTCTCTTTATTATTGGGGTGGGAGGGGGTATTTAGAATAACTATATACATGTAACAATATATAAATAAACACTGATTTTTCTTGTACCTTAATTTATAAAGCAAACTGCTTTTGACAACATAATAATAGCAGTTCTTGCAAGAAGTGTCAAGTTTTTTACCAATAATTCCTATGTTACTCTGCACCTTTAGTGGATCTTTCATAACAATCAATCTTACATGGTGCTAAATTATTAAAACACTATCAGTCTGAATTTCTGCTGGATCAAAGATGGAGTCCAAAAACAACTACAATATGTACCTGAATGCAAAACCACAGAGAGCCCTGGAATCATTCTTAATTCTAAAACAATCCATATGAGCAGTCTGCAAATCACAGCACCAAATTCATAATACATGAGTAAAGTAGATTTCAGATGAACTGTGTCTAAGACCACTTTCAAAAAGCTGCAGTCTTTTTTAATCCAATCACTGCCTGTTCACAGCTGATATGGTACCCTATCACGGGGCTGCCATTTTCATTGTTTGTCATTTATTCATGAAATGGAAAACTTCACAGAGATTCCAAACGACAAGAAACTTATAGGTAAAATCAAGGTTTCATATAATCTGATGATACTTAACATTATTTGTTCTAGAAGAAATCTGCTGATGTAGGGTACATCACTCTCGAAAACAATGGTTGAAAACCATTTAGTGTGATTATAGCAGAAAATCTTGTTCCATTGATCTTTTAGACCCTAAAATCACTCCAAGGCCTTTGCTTGTCAGATGGCCAACCTGACAGGAAACCTCATGTGCACAAAGTTTGGGGACCATCAAGTAACTGGTACATATATTGAAGCATATCAGTTAAATTTGGAATTAATATGAGGAGGCCAAAAGGTTATCACTATTTTCTGCTGCCAACTTCAAATGATTTGCATAATATCCCCCCCCCCCTTTCAAAAAAAAAAGAACTGCACAAGGTATATTCAAGCTTTCTATGCCAGTACATTGATAGCTATTTATTTTTGAGAACTAATTAATACAACCAACTCCTGAGACAGAAATTCTGCAATATGTTAAAAGTTAAAATTGCTTCCTTATAAGCTCGGAGCTTAATGAAGTCAGTGACCTACAGATTACCTGATATATTTTTAAACTATGGTATTCTACAGTCTACAATGAGCAAGAATAGACCTGGAATAATTAAGAACTTCAGACTTCAGGAACAAGTGTCCAATTTGATCTAGCAAAGTGTCGTTATTCTGAAAAATGACTAAAGCCATTCTTTTACAAGTTCTAATTTGTAATGTTGCCATCTCTGCGAACAAAGAAAATGTCTAATTTCATTTCTATTCTTTTTTTCCACACCAAGCAAATGAAGACTCATTTCCATAATTAAGAAAATTTTCCACTGTGCTAATAACGGAATCTAATTTTCAGAGGAAGCTGGGGTTGCCAGGGTGAAATTTTTGTCACTTTTCTGACAGGTTTGAAATTTGGAATTCCACCATCAGTGGATGGTCCTGTATAATTATGAATGGACTCGTAAACACAGGGGGCATCTGGCTTCCCGAAATATTTATAATTAATGATTCTATCTGTATTATCATAAAAGCTCTAAAACAATGATCATAAAAATGAAAATTACCAAATATGAATAACATTTTTATTCCCTCTGGATTCCTGAACAAAGCTGAAGGCTTAGACACTAATTCTGACAACTATAATGACAACAGAAGAAATGGAACATCTTCTAAGGCCAAATAAAAAAATATGTGTGGTTCAGGTTACACGTCCAAACAAATTAGGGTAGGTAGGTAGGTTTTTTTTTTTTGATATAATAAACATCAAAAATATCACTGAATGTTCTTGAATTAACTATTGGTGATATTGGTGAGATAATACTATTGCTTCCTTTCAAGTGGTGACATTTGTAACTGACAAAACACTTGTACTACATGTTGAAACGATGTTGTCAAAGAAGGCCACCATTGCTGAAACTAAAACTAATACTGGAGCCAATGAGGGAAATCGGGGAAAATTCCAGAAATTTGAAAATTGTCAAAAAAAAAGTTTAGGGTCGGGGGTATAAAATAGGGAAGGTCGGGTAACCGGAACCACACATATTTTTTTATTTGGCCTAACACTGCATGAAGCCCGGCATTTTCACCATATTTGTCAAATTTATCTGTGTTTGATAGATCATAAATCCCAATGCTGTCAACAAACTTTGTATGTTTCTGAATATATCACGAATCTAGTACATGGCTATTTCATAATATAACAATTCATTACTAAACTTCCTTTGACCTGGATTTTTTATTTTAATAAAAATGTAATTAATGTATGGTCCACAAGTGTTAAGTATTTTTTTACTTATGAATTATCATGATCTTAGATCTATTTATCTTATGCTCAAATAATGAAAATATCCTTTTCACTCATCATACGTTTTGTTTCTAAGTTGTAATTAGTGAAATATTGTTAACCAGCTTTTATTTGCTAGCAAGAAATATTCGCGAGTTTCGCGACCTACTTTAACTTGCGAATATTAATCGCCGCGATCCATTTATTTTGCTTTGTATTTGTGGAGAATGTTTCCTCAGTTGTGAAAATGATTGTTGTGGATTGATTTCAAATTGGTGAATCGCAAATAAAAAATGATGCGAATAATAGTTGGTTTACAGTAATTCTTTGATTACAAACAAACACTCACGTATATTCATCATAAATATTGTAAATAATCTTGTGACCTACATGTATTGACAGTATGACAAGTAAAACATGCAAGTTTGTTTTACTGAGTAGAATTTCATAATTTAAACCACCTATTTACCTAATACCCTCTTAAAAATTTTGTTTCTTCTTTGACCGCTGCTCTTCTCTTGTGTCTCAATTCCATAAAAATAAACAGCATTTCACAACTCCTAAGATGTACTTGTGAAATCTCAAGTTTAAATCTGAAGCGAAACTATTTAATGTGTTATCAGCAGTCATTGTATTTATTGTGGAACCACAATAATTATTTTATTAACCAAACTTTTATACAAATGTAAAATTTTTGCTAGCTGTATTGAACTTGTAAAGGGCATTATATTAAATAAGTTTTTAGACCTTTTATCCCAAATTTATAGACAATAATTTTTAATATGCTCAAACCAACAATATAAACTTTCTAAGTAGCATCCTTTTTAAAATTAGGTACAAGATGCAGCTGTATGTATGCATATCATATTAAAAGAGTAATCCCCAACTTTGTCAAGTGCTCAGTCTTGCTGCCATTTGTAAACTTGGCTTATTGAAACATTGTATGATTTAATTTATTGAAGTGTGAGAGCAGGATCAGCCGGTCACTGTTTACCAACGGGAGGAGAAGTCGAGAGCGTAAAGTGCTAGGACAATATAGCCCCATGCTCTGGTGTATTTACCCGGCTAACTATAGGAGTACAACCCTCACAATTGATCTGGAGACAGAACCAATATAAACTAGTCCCCATGTCTGACAATGCCTATTGGAATGGTTACAATGGAAGATGAATGCGCCTCATTGATCTGTCACAGTTGTATTTACACAGGGGCGTGTTCAACTCTCAGACCCAGTTTAAACATCTTAATCCCAAAAACATTTTGATGAACCATTGACAGTTTTAATCAAGACTTTTTACACTTTAATAATAAGATATTTTTTGGTTGTTACTCAACACTTATTTACACAAGGCCAACATAATTTTTTTCCATTAATTTTATCAGCTAAATTCAGAATTACTCTTTTCAATATTCTCAGGTCGAATCTGCTTTAGGAACAACACATATTCAACCATAAAAGTATTGGACTGAAGTCAAAACAAGACATTTTTATTTACAATTAATACATGTATATGAAAGTTCACCATACCATAGTTAAATTCCAACAAGTAATTGCATTGGCAGCCTCTTTCAGAGAAGTTGGCAAAAAGAGGGTAAATATTAATGAAACATATACAATATATCCCAAATTTAGAGTAACATAACACTTAAGTATTTTTAACCTAAAAATATAGAGAATGTTTGGGTTTCTTGCAAATGTCATCATTGAAGTACACTTACAATTAAATCTCAAAAAGAATGCCAACAAGAGGCCCAAGGGCCTTGAATCGCTCTTCTGATAAACTGTACAACCTATCACTTCTATTTGAAGCCTCTAAGTATCCTGTATATTTAGATAAACCCTTGAAATTCCAATTCACATTCAGAGAGCCCAAGATGTTTCTAAGTTAATTAGTACCTGAGAGTTGGCCATGGTGACCTACTTATCACTTGTCATTCTCTGAGGACCCATCAACTAAGTTTGATGATTCTAAGCCAATTAATACCTAAAATATTTTTTAAAATTATAACCATAAAATTTTATAAGTAGGTCACAGTGACCTACTTTTCAGTTGTTGTACTCCAAGGACCCAAGATGCATCAACTGACAAAGTTTGATGATTCTAAGCCAATTAGTACCTGAAATATTTAATTAATTTAAAAGCCATAGATTTTCAAAAGTAGGTCACAGTGACTTACTTTTCAGTCATCCTACCCATAGGACCCAAGATGCATCAACTGACCAATTTTGATGATTCTAAACCAAATAGAACCCGAAAATATTAAGTAGGTCACTGTGACCTACTTTTCAGTTGTCGTACTCCAAGGACCCAAGATGCATCAACTGACAAAGTTTGATGATTCTAAGCCAAAAAGTACCTGAAATATTTAAGCCATAAATTTTCAAAAGTAAGTCAGGGTGACCTACTTTTCAGTTGTTGTACTCCGAGGACCAAAGATGCATCAACTGACAAAGTTTGATGATTCTAAGCCAATTAGTACCTGAAATATTTAATTAAAGCCATAAATTTTCAAAAGTAGGTCA
Source organism: Saccostrea echinata (assembly GCF_033153115.1). Lineage (NCBI taxonomy): Eukaryota > Metazoa > Mollusca > Bivalvia > Ostreida > Ostreidae > Saccostrea > Saccostrea echinata. The sequence goes on from NW_026889764.1 coordinate 13,189,424, forward strand.
CAGTGACCTACTTTTCAGTTGACATTTTTTGAGGACCCAAGATGCATTAACTTACAAAGTTTTATGACCATAGGCCTTAAAATGTCCAAATTATGCCTCTAAAACGCTTTGAAATCAAATGCCTGCAAAGTTCAAAAAGTAGGTAACTGTGACCTACTTTTTAATAAATATGTTTTATGGCCCCAAGATGCATCATCTTACAAGATTTAATGATTCTAAACCTCTCGGTATTCTAATTAATGACCTTAATTGTTTTGAAAAAGATTTAGCCATAAAATTCAAAAAGTAGGTCAAGGTGAACTACTTTTTAGTTGACGTACTTCGAGGACCCAAGATACATCAACTGACAAAGTTTGATGATCATAGGCCTTAAATTGTTCAAAATATGCCTCTAAATCATTTTGAAAAAGAATGGCCACAAAATTTAAAAAGTAGGTCACAGTGACCTACTTTTGAGTCAACATGATATGAGGTCCTTAGATGCATCACCTGACAAGATTTGATGATCCTAGTCCTTATAGTAAGCAAAATATCAACATTTTAATAAAATGTAATTTTTGGTCAACTTTGAAGTGACCTTGAGACCACGCCCTTTGCCCCAGAGTGATGCCTTGAACAATTTTTTATCTATGACATATCCTCATCCTTTTGCGTAAGTTTGGTGATAATCTGCCCAGTGGTTCTTGAGAAGAAGATTTTTTAGCAACCAGTACTTTTGTTTCTATTTTCCTAATTATCTCCCCTTGTTTAAGGGTCACAACCCTAGTTTTAGTATAAAAGGGAGCCCTTGGGCCAAGGATACCCTGTGACAAATTTGACAATAATTGGCCAAGGGGTTCTTGAGTTATGGCCCATATTCTAAAAAGTTTATGCACACCGCACAAATGGCCATAGCATCTAAGCTCTTTGAGCCTTTGGCTCAGAAGAGCTAAAAAGGAGATCCATGGGCCACAACCCTCAACTGAGTAAGTTCCTTTTTCTTACATATTCTTATGTAAAACTTTGATCACACATTATGGCACTAACCAACCCAAGGGGGTCATGATTTTAACAAACTTCAGTTTACACTACCTGAGGAAATGCTTCCATATTAACATGTCTAATGATGGCTTTGCTAAGTGTTCTTTCTTGAGAGGAAGATTTTTTTTAGAGATTTTCCCATGCATTATAAAGTAAAACTTTGACTGCCCATGTTGCCCTATTCTACTCCCAAGGGTCATGATTTAAACAAATTTGATCCTACACTACCTGCAAATGCTTCCATATAAATATGACTAATCCAGCTTTGCTGTTCCTAGGAAAAAGATTTTTTAGATTTCTCCTATATATATATTCCAGTTGAAAATGTGAAAATTTTATTTAAGATTTTAAATATAAGTAGTATGTAGAAATAATTTTTTTTTTAAATCAAAACATACACAATGAAAAGCTTTTAACAGCTAGTGAAAACTTTACCTAAATCATAATGCACATTGTGTGGAAGCCAAGGGAATTGCACCCAAAACAAAGTTTAAATGCAATCTTTGAGGGGGAAAAAAATTATAACCACTGAAAGCAATTCAACAAGACAATGTGCACTGTGCAGTTACATGCAAGACTTTCCCTTTACAGCACTTGAGAAAGACCTCTTTTTTTTCAAAATTACTCTTGGTCCATATTAATATATTGAGAGAAAGGAACAATCTCCTTTACTAGCAGTTACCAAGAAGAAAATCATTAAATGATGATAATTCTGCTCTCTACAGTTGTTTTTAATGTTCTCTTGTTTGGTAGATAGGAAACACATAAAATTCTCTGTGTCACCAGGGAGCTTTAATTGATTCTCTGTAAACAAAGACCTATGCAGAAAAACACTGATGCGATCTAAATCAGGAGTAAAACTGTATTTGTAATCAATATGCAAAGGTTATCAAATGCTCATATCTGAACACATTTGCACATATTTGTCAAATGAAAGCAAAATCTGTTCTTGTGATGGAATGAAAAACCAGCTGTATAAATAAATTAAATGCTACATTTTCATCAATATAAGATTTTTAAGTGATAAAGGACATTAGTACTAGAACTATAGAAAAAAATTTAATACAATGATCATGGCCTGTTGGCAAAGAGCTTAGGATTTCGATCTGGGGGAAAAATGTATTAAAAAAATTAGCAATGGGGAAAAATAAGGATCCCAGAAAAAATGTCAAAGATGATAGCTTACAGAAAACTTTGATTTTCAGAGACAAAAGATTCCCACAGCTTCATTATTAATCAAATAAATTATTCACATCCAAGCCATAATAATCTGGCTAGGATCCAGAATGTGTTTTTGGTCAGATGCTGGTACAATGCTGTCAGTCCCACGCTGTGTGTGATGAGATGGCTACGTCAGCTTTCAGTTTGAACTGGCCCATTTTTAGACATTGAACTGCAAGTCCTCTTAATGTTTTGATGCATGCAATACAACTTATTAAAATTTTACACCGCCAATGTTTTTGAACTTGATTATGGATGTATTAACTGTCACACCATATTCTCTTATTGCTAGAAGCAATTGTTCAGAAGTAACTAGAATGAGCCTCTACAATTCCTACATAACAAAGTTATAAGGTCTAAACAGGTATATTGAATATTATGTTATTCTGACTTTGTCAAAAGCAAATACAATGTATTGTCATTTGTAAGGGTCTGCAATCCTTTGATTACAAAGTGATAACAAGGAAGAGACACTCTATACATAGTCTTAGGTATGACCTTGACTTTATTTGTTAACATTGCCTTAAGTTCTGGGTCATGATACATTTTCCCTATGTGTAACAAAAACTTCAATGTTTCTGCCTTTCACAAAGATTATATATGTCCCCATCACAAAGAGGAACAGACAGACATGACATAGAATATTATACAGTCAAACCTTGTTATCTTGAACTCATTGGGAAAGGAGGAAACTTTGAGATCTTTGAGAATTCAAGATATTGACACTAAAATACATAAAGAAAGAGTGGTTGGTACATTACAATTCACTTTGACAATAAATTAATGTTATATCCAGATATTCAAGATATCACTGTTCAAGATATCAAAGCTCATCGGTAATACATAATACATGTACCTATACTTAGAGACCTTCTCCACAACATTTGATTAAGATTTCTTATTTCTACACATGTATACACAAGTGCTTATTATGAATTTTCAAGCACTTAATTCCTAACTGAATGAAGAACAGTGAAATAAAACGTGTGCAGACTTAAATTACCCATTCTTACTTCACCTACTCTTTAATAAGTTAATTGTTCAACTGTTAAATTGTATTGTTGTAATGTAATTTAATTAGAGTTTTTCATGTAATTGTCCTCAAAACTTTTTTTTAAAAGAAGAAGCTCATGGTCTTTTTTTCCTCCCACATTTTGCAAGTTTTATCATTTAACAGTTTCTCAATCACATCTTCAAGGTTAACAGATTATGATATTACGTAATCTGTATTCACTTTTATCATCTGATCTGAATTTCAGCGACTGGTTGGATATCATTCCACTGGAGCATTACTTTTGCACAATTACTGTACATGCATAACTGCATCATATTGTATCATGACATCTGAAACAGCATATAAATGTCCTGTGGGATCCCCATACAAATGAACTAACACAGAAATACTCACTATTACAGTATCACTTAATTAGCATCATAACTTAATCATTGTTATTAATTGACATATCAACGTCCAACTGCAGTAAGAAAATAAGTGTTTACAAACTTAGGTTTCATGTTTATAAGATGAGCTGCATGATCACAAAGGTTTTACTGAGTTTAATTTGTGTGTATTGATCTTGAGCCCGCAGTCATTAAGTGTTGTCACGGATGGACTCCCAAGGGAACTTGACTCTTTGACTCTCAGTTTTAAAATCAATACTGTCACACAAACTCTGATAATAAAAAAAAAAAACTAAATAGGCTTTGCGTTTAGAAACATGTCACATATAGGCCCCTGGAATAAAGAACAGCTTTAACAAGACCATTAATCTTAAGAATAGAGAGCTCTAATGGCTCCTTTGGAATGAATGATACATGTGCATTGTCAGTTTTAACAAGAAGCCCAATGGCCATAATGCTCACCTGAGACTTGATTCTCTTTCTGACTAAGAATGTTTTGACAAAACCCTATGTGGCCCTTAAATTTAAGACATCTTTTGATTTTATGTTGCTGAAAAAATTAAATATTCCAAGATAAAACTCTAGATCTGAACTCAAATCATGAAATATTAGCCCCACATCATCCCAATTATGATTTTCTGTTCAACATGGTCAAGTAAAAAATAAATTGCAACTCCAACCCCCATCCCCAGTCCCTGGTGGCTCCAAAATAACCCAAGTTCCCAAACCATAATCTTTACATGGAGGTTGCTTACACATTCAGTAAACTAATTTTACCCTACAGTTTTTACAAGAAGATTTTTCAAAATGTTCCAACTGTTTACGGTAGCTCAATCAGTAGAGTGCTCTCTCCATGACTGGGAGGTCGCAAGTTTGAATCTCCGGTCGCAACTGACCCAAGTTGATAAAAAATGGGTAGCAACTGTTTCTTTGGCATGTGCTCGGCACTTTGAAGTGAAAGTTCCAGGTCCTTTGGATGAAACCTTAAAAACCAAGGCCCCATGTCACGGCAGGCGTTGGCACGATAAAGATCGGCCCTCACTGCTCAATGGCCCTGAGTGCCAAGTAAAGGTCAAAATTTGAAGCCCTTCACTGGTATATGGTGACGTCTCTATATGAGTGAAAAATTCTCTAATGGGACGTTAAACAACATACCATCACTCAATCAATCAAAATGTTCCATATACATTTTTTAAATTAAAAATTGGCGCAGGTAAGCTAAAAATAAGTTTGTGTAAAACACAGCTGTATTAACTTAATTTACTTTCTCAGCTTTAAAAGTATAAATATATACCCAAATTATTTTTTTAAAAAGTGAATTTCAAATTGCTTCCAAGTAAGACCAAAGTTCCTTCATACAACTCTTTTTCTCTACAACTGAATTTTCTAACACGCAATTCTAATACATGGATTAATTAATAATTTCCCTGAAACTCAAATATGAACTGGTATCAATAATTACTGTCTGTGCTTATGGTGATTGCTATGGATTCTATGACCTCAGGGTCAATAAACACATCATCAGCCAATCTCAGGGGTCAAATTTACACCTGTATCAGATGCGTAGTAAAGAGTTTTCTCCTTTAAAAGCCCCATGACTCTGGGCAGGTCAATGCATTTCTGTGTCTCAATCAAGTTAGGGCTTTCCTCAGGTCATATACCACTGACGTAAAATGTGATGGGTGATGATGATTAAATTAAGTCCCTGGATGATTGTTATACTCAGGGCTGCAGAAGAATGATAGCAGCTAGAGCTCATAATTAAGGAAGAAAAGAAATTAAAGGCAAAGGATACCCTCACTCCCCCCCCCCCCCCCAATTTTGTTATCATCTTGAACAACACATTTTTTTCACTCTCAGCTATGCCATGATATGTAAAACATTCACTAGCATATTAATGTGCAAATGTCACATTGCATATCAGTTTTACTTATATGAAAAAAATTTAATATTCTGTTGAAAACATCAATGCATGACTACTCAAAGTACTCAATAATGTTTGTAAAATAAATATTAATTTCATATTTCATAACTTCAAAATAATGATGGTTACTAAGTAAACACTCTTTCTTCCATAATGACATAATCAAGACATGTATGATGTAATATAAAAGAAAATTATGAAGAATTATTAATGATGTCCCTCTGAAATCTCCACAGAAACATATAATCAAAATAATTAGTACAGTACTATGAATAAACTGAGTAAATGGTAAATGGCATCTGTCATAGTTACATGTATGGTTGTTCTGTATAGCTTTGTTTGATTTGATCATTCTAAATATATATACACTGGAATTGATCATCTTAATTTGTCAGGGGTCAATGTTCATGGGCAACCAAATTAAATTATACTAGTTCATGTCTTGGGACATAATTTTGTGTGCAACTTGCATATAGAGAACGTTCATTGAATCATTACGTTGACATCCTTCATGTCAATGTAAATTCGTAGGTATTGAGGGTGACCTATGAAATCCTTGAACACTGGTCCCCCACAAACAATGATGATTCCAAAGGTATCCCTCAGTTATGAATTGCGATCAATTCTAGTCAGATAATGGCATTGCTAGCAAAAATTTTCCCTAAAAAAAGTTTAAAATCATTAGAAAGGGATAGGGTAATTATGGTTCTACCCTCAGAAATCAATGATCCAGACACCTTGGTAGACAGATTTTCCACAGTGGAGTATAGATGCTGAAACAATAGAGCCATATATATATATATATATACTGTACTTTGATCTTCATACCAAAATAGCTAAAGAGATGAAGATCTCCTGGAGTTCATAAGTACTCAGCAGAACAGTTTTGTTTTTTACTGCAATGAATCCTGAATTCTGACAAAAGTTAGCTTATACCTTCTTATGTTCACAGTGTCAAAAAATTTTGCCTTTTTATTAATTGCTTTAATTGTGAACAAATGGCAAAATTTGATTTGAGGTAATATCGAATTGAAGACTACAAACAAGAACAAAATGCTATATTTTTTATTGTTCACAATAAATTTCCTCATGCAAACATAGTACTAAAATCTAGCTTCCTCATAAACAAGTTCAAGTTCTGTCAAATGAAGAAAAAATTGATACTGGGAGAGCTAGGAAAGAAGATAAATTTTTTCCAATTTTTTTTTTAAATGATGGAGAAGCAACAGAAATCTCATATATGCAGGTATCTGTGATGCTCTGGATATTCTTTTTCTCTATTTGAGATGTGAATTTAACAGAACAAAATGCATTGCATTAATTCAACAACCACCCAAAAAACCCAATCAAGCCACTGCCATGACAATAAGGCTAAGCATTTTTTCTCTCTGATGCATTAGCATTCTATGGAGTTTAGAGGACATTTCCGCAGACCACTTAGAACCAATCAAAGTTTCAACAGACATCACTAGCACAATTTGATTCCATTTCACAAAGTACAATCTGTTGAAAAATCACATTATCTTGGAAGACTGGGTGACCATAATGGAAGGCATCAATCTGAAAATGAGGCTTGGGAGTGTAAAAATGGTCATACTAAACGGCACAAAGGGAATCCATTGTCCTCCTAACATAACACCCCAATCTGCTGAAAATTTCAATTTGTTAGATCAGTGAACAAGAAAAAAACATCAAAAATAAAGCATGGATGGGCCTGATATCACACTTTCAAACTGTTGACAATAACTTAATTTGTAAGACTTCAGAGAAGCATGGTATTAAAACATTTAGGAGCATTGAACATAAAAAAAATGAATGTCATTACCCCCACCCTCCTCAACTTTATGAGTTCTACAATTTAAGATATCTCAAGTATGGTGCATCTATATTTATCTGAGGACTCTTAAATTGTTACAATGTCTTTATATAGTTTCTTAAAGTTACTCTCTATGCTTAAGGTACGTCTGAGCCTTTCATATCAAATTTACAGCTTTCTGATGTGCTGTGGATATCTTTAATATTTCATGACATCTGATGTATTCCTCACCACCTTGTACTAGAGTATACATGGTACATCAAGATCATTTGGAATGGCTGATTGAGTGGCATTATGATTTCATTAAAAGCTTCATGATCTGTGCTCCTCTGATAGGATTGACCAACCAAGGAGCTGCCTGCATGTCTTATAACTCCCGAGACATCTTCACCATTACTTCGTTAATCTTGGATCTTGGATCACGTCCTTGGTGGAAAAAAAAATCACACGCAGGCAAAAAAGTTAATGATGCAAGCATATCTGAGCTTGTCGACAGAATCGATGGCCGAATTGACCAGCGATTGTCAGATTTTCACAAGCAGTGGCAAGTGATAATTTGGTAAAAATGAATTCTGCGCGATTTATAAGTAATCAGACCGACAGCGGCCGAGTGGTTGTGGGTGATAAATTTCTCTGTATAAATTTTGATTGATGTCTCTCTACAGAAGCCGCGGAAATTCACGAACAATATTAAAAGTGCTATATCCTGACCAGCAAATGTGGCTCATTCTCCCTGACAGCCTCTCGTGACGAGTAAAATGTCTCTGGAAACATGGTTAAATTACGATACTGGGACGCAGAGAGAGAGAAAAAAGTATATTGGATTTCCTTGAGAGCAAAGACTGATGAATAACCTTAGACACGTCTCGCTCTGTTGAAATATAGATACAGTTTTTGTTGTCTTCTTCCAGTTACTTTGTAACATCAACTTTTAGTGAATATTTTTTGCCTTTTATTCTTAACAAAACAAGCACTGCATACATTGACTGTTTTATTACAAGACAAAAATTCCCGGCACCTTAATGCATTGTGCATTAGCTTTACAATATTTAATGAGTTTAAGGGTAATTACGGTATCAGATATGCGGTGACTGAATACACAAAATTCAACTGATAAACTCAATGCAAAGATTCATAAATCCATGAACAAAACAAAAATTTATTGATTTTGGTCCTATCATGAAAAAAGTTCCTCAGCCTTCATTAATTGCATGCAGGCAGTGTTCCCGACTTCTAATTGTTTCAGCCACAATCAACTGAATTTTGTCTCATTCCAGTGTGATGAAGTGTGTTTTACTGAATTCCCTCTCCGTATTGATTTCCCCATATCCCATCTTGTAATTGGGTGTAATAAAATTTGTCTGGGTACTCAGTAAGCACACATAAATAAAACATATACTTATTGCATATCCCATAACAATTTATTGAGAGAGGGCAGAGAGTCACGGAACTGAGATATATAAATTTAATAATAATAGTGAAATCAATGGAAAACTGACAGAGAGCAAATTGGTTTCCTTTCTTAAAACTGGTTCTAGCTAGGCCAGACTTTGGCTACGTTTAGAAACACAAGTCTCTCATAAAGCATGCTCTCTGAAGTTCGGAAGAGTTTGCTACATATTTTAGAGGCATTTGTCTAATCAAAGATTCATGATCTATGTATATAATAACAATCAGTCCTAAAGAAGTTTGCTATATCACAATTCGTGCCTACTTTTTTTCTAATCGAGTATTGATCACAATCATTTATATATACTAGTGTATATATTTCTCATTTTCTCTCCTTTTCCTTTTCTTTTTCTAATGAAAAATGTTGAAAGAACAGCAAATGAATTCTTCATTGACTACAAGGTCTTCAAACATTTCAGTCTTGCACAAGATTAGAATTTATCAGATCTTTATTACATAAAATTACACCATGTAACAAGCAATTGATCATCTAACTTCATTACAAATGATATTAATAATTAACATAAAATCTAACACCATCACCTTGCCACTGTAACTGTCAAATGTTCTGTACCTGTTTAACTATAAACGCAACAACGTGACATATCAGAAACAAACGAGACTTTAAATCTACCTGAGGTAAATGAGGTGCGAATTGACAGGTAGACAATAATTAAGGTGTTTTGTAGCCCTAATGGACCTATAAGATTGTCCATGATTAGGCTGTCAAACAGGTGTATTTGTCAATGGATGCTTGTTGTTAATTCTGTCAATATCACTCGAGGGGATTCATGATCAAATGTCAAGTATATACACAAATGCCCGATAACAGACTATCGTAATACAATGAACAGAGGCTATTTTTCATTACTTATTAAAATTGATTGTTCACTAATTAAGGTGATATAAATTTCAAAAGAGGGAAAATTCATTAATTAAATTAAACACCAAATTTTAATGGTTTTCAAGTTAAAAATAAATTTCTTGAGAATCTTGTGAAAGTATCCTTGAAATACGTGTCATTTCAAGAAAAAGAAATTCATTATATTAAGATGTATGGCTTTAACATCATAATCATGCAATCTTGGCCAAATTAATGGCTGGATAAGTATGGTAAATTTCCTCAGATACTCTGACGTATTTGATTCCAAAGAATCTCCTTATTGTACGGGTAAAGTAAAATAAAAGAGAAACCTCTGCGTACCATCTTTAAGATACCTGATGAATGAGAGACTAATTAAAATCAATTAACATAATAATTCCTACCTTGTGCAAAGTAACAGAGCCAGCACCATAGTAAAGTAAAATCCAAGATAAAATGGTCGCTTCGCTTCATGATTTAAATTCATTTAATGTCGACTTGTTCTCCAGCGTGTCCATATCTCACAAAATGTCCTGTCCTCATATCGTCTTCAGACACAACTTATATTCCACCTGCAAGATGAATGATTGAGTTGTTAATTTGTACCTTAATTTGTCTCTAGATCTCACAGGTTATATCATGCACTCAACACACAACATCCCAATTTGAACAAATAATATCAAGACCATAAAGAGACACTAATCTAAGAATCAAATAAAATAAAATCACTTGAGGACTGTTAACATCACAAATCAAGTTAATTCACCAAAGACTTTCTCCGATACGTACAGAATAACTCTGAGATGCGACAGAGTACACACAGAATCACCTCCAGGTAAGAAGAGGATGTAGTTTTATAGAACAATGCTAAATCTCTGTTCCTGCAAATGACAGTCAATTTACAAAGAAGAGATTAGCAAAATCTACGAGCTTAGGGAGACTATTCGTGCTGCCTACTGATGCCTGCAGGCCATGAACAGACAATGGACAACACATGGAAGCAAGGGACAATGCGATTGTCCCAGCAATCAATGAAGACCTTTGGCTCTGTCGCACAGACCAGTCTAAAAAAAAAATGGAGAATTTATGGTTTCTAGGATCCAAAACTCATCAATACAGCAATGCCTTCACTTTGGGACCTATCTTGTTACCTTTACATAGAATAAAAACATTATTTCTGTATTAAATTCCTTCACAGTGAAACAGAATGGCTACCCTAGGGTATACTTTTCTGGGTCAATAGAAATGCTGGATGGCCATTAATTGCAGTAATTATGACTTTATAACACATAAATCATAAAAAAGATTTACTAGATTTATACTGGCTGACAAAATGCTTTTTTTTCTGTACATGCAAGGCTTGCAATCACATCAAAGACAATACACCTTAAATGAAAGATTATCCATATAAATTAAGACCCAAGTGGAATTTTACAAAATTTTCAAGTTACTAAATTATCATGGCATAAGTGCACTTAAAGATATAATTATCATATATTTTTGAATACCATGCCGTCTACATTATCAAAAGGTGAGTTATAATACCTCATCATTTTTTGGATATATATGTGTAGTTATTATTTACAAAGAGATTGTAAATTGACTAAATAATTCTGCTGCAGTTTAACATAATTTGTTCAATAAAAGTAGGTGAATTAATATAAGTAAAACTTGCATTAGATACATGTATATTTGAATTCTATAAGATCAGGTAATGGCCAAATTTGGCCCCCTGTTTGACATAAAATTTAAAACATGTAGTTAAAATTGTTACAGTTTGCAATTAAGAACGTTAAACAATGCTTGTTTTAAAACCAGCATTCATTAAATTTTGTTTCAAAGCATACACAGAGGTCATGTAAGGCTGACAGGGTACGTTTTACTGAATTTCCTCAACTATGATGGAATTTGTAAAATTTTAGATACTTTTCACTTTGAAAAACAGAGAGCACAAACTTAATTGTCTATCTGAGATTTTTAAACACAAGATTTATGTATACACTGTATGTACCAGTATCCAAAACTAATTTTAACGCAAGAAATATCTACAAATTTGGTAGATTAAGACAAGCTTGCGTGTGCCCTCTTTTTTCTGAATCAAAATGTGGTTTAAAATTGATAAAAATTATAATAAAAAAAGAGAAAATTTGGAAATTGATAAATTGTGTGACCTTCCTATGACCTCTGACCTTCATTTAGAGTCAATAATCAATTTTTTATAACACCTGAGATGACAAGAGGTTTTTGATTGTGAATATTTGCATCATTCTATGAGACCTGCACCCCAATCCTGGGGCCAAAAAGGGGTCTAATTAGCCTATCTTGTCCTTTTGTAATTTCATTTTTGTCTTTCTGATAAAGAGGGAAAGCTTAATTTCTGAAATAATTCCTCAATAATGCTAATTTGACCTAGATTTAAATTTGTTAACTAAATATAATTTTGACCTTCACTTCACCCTGACATGATGCCCTGATCTTTCTCTCAACTAAGGCAGACTGAGTACAATCGTATTATATATAATGTCCCACAACTATATGGCAAAGAGGTAACCCAAGGAAAAATGTGTTGATCGACTTTTAGCTCTATATCAATATACATGTGCATAGACAATAAGTCCAACACAATACATCATCTTCTTTGAAAAAATTGTGTTTAGCCTATATATGTATAAATTATGTCATTTTAACCTGGATATATTAAATCATTATCATTCAGAGACTCTATAGACTTAGGACTCTGAAAACATAATCATATATCCCTATAAGGTTTTGGACTGTCCCAGTCATGCTGTACAAGATGTATCATAGTTCAATTGTAATCATATAATGACATGTTAAATGAGGAAAAAATTGTAACACATCTTATGAGTACCAGAATAAAAAAATATATATATAATTAAGTAGCATAACAATTATTCTAAAACAAAGAGTACCCCTGGTAACTTTTCCAAAAATATTCATGTTCACATATTAAGAAAACTCACCATATTATGACAAGCTTTTCATAATATGGCTTTTTAAAAGGAGAATTGTCATAAATTCCTTTAATACAAATGCTTGAAACCAACAATATTTCCAAAAACAAGATAATTCTCAAGTAAAAAGTAGCAATTTACCAGAAGAGAGAGCTAATATTCCATTATTATGGTCACAATCATCCACTGCTGTGATATGAATTCTAGTCTCTCAAATCATTGTCAGGAGATTGCGTCAAGAGCTAAAGCGTGTCCCTCCGAAAGGACATGGCATGGAAAGTGTATAGCTACAACATTGGATCTCAATCATCATTAACGACTCTAATCCATAATTACACTGCAGGACTCAAAAAAAATCTATCACCATTTCCTCTATAAAAACTTGATGCAGCAAATTTTACCGTGTAAGACGAAAAATAACCATGCTCGTACATGGGCATCAAAATGTTATTTTCACTCCATGGTTTACTTCCTAACAATTAAGGTAAAATTAGTAATGCTTGATACATCCTGCTTTAAGCATTTATTTAGTTTCTTCTCTGATAAAAATCTCCGACTTGACTGAGTTAGTGGAACTGTAATTCTGCTACAGTTAATATTGTCACAATTAAATCCGATCGAGAAAATTTTCTAAGAAAAAAAACACTAACGTATTCCATGGTTTATTAATCAGTAGGAAATGTCACACAACCTAATGCAGCCTGGAATGTTATTTTTCAATTTCAGCCACATATTGTCAATTTCTGTAGCAGAAGCAAAATCGTAAGTCAAATGGGGACAGAATAAAAGAGCTTTCTTTGGTACGATCCTGAAAGACAATTCCCCTGGTCTGTGTCACACACGATGAGTCACTGAGGCTGACACAGCGCGCCTTAATGAATAAATTTACAAATTACTAGAAGAATACTCTATAAGCCAGGCTTAAAACATGGAAACTCTTTCACAATGTGGGTCGTGGGAAAGTTACCTCTGAATCTGTAGATCTGAATCTTTTTTTTAAAGCTCCAATTTACCTGATAACATTGATTTCATTTGAGATAATTCTGTTACAGAATTAAGATCAAAACTTCCAATCTTAAAATTACTGAAATAAAAAATTTGATAATTAACTGTATAATACAAATAACATTTCCAGTCTGCAAAATTGAAAACAAAAATGATTTCAATTTCTTAATTTAAAGTACTCTTATGCAAAACAGAAAATGAAAATTCACTCAAACGGTTAAGTCAGAGTTCTTATTACTCATCAAAAGTTTTAATTTGCATGTAGTTTGGAAATATTAAAAATCATGAAAAATAATTTTTAAATATTCTTTTCACAGATCAAGTAATTGGTATACTACAAGTAGATGCATGACACAGGTATTTAATTATATTCTAACTATCTGAGTAATACAGTATGCTTGATAAGAATACTTCAGTGAATCACTGTAATAATACTAGTGTCTTAATTTTGTGTCCATGATTTCTCTTTATAAAGAGTATCATATACATCTCAAACATGTAAAACATACACATATTTGTACAGAAAAAGCCTCATCTTTGAAATAATTCACATAATTACAGTTTAACATGAAAACTTCACATTTATGATTATCATGAAACTATTACAATGTAACTCCTCAGAGTCTGTTTTTCACCTTGCATGCATTCAGAATAATATTCTATGTAACGCGTACAAGAATATACAATTTCTTATATTTCATTTCCATATCATTATTAAAACCTATTACTGCATGAGGACATAATGTGTACTTTAAAAATGTTGAACCCCTCCCTTAATCCCCTTGTACTTAATTATTACAATATTAGACATCCAATTACAGCATTCATTAAATATTTTAAGGTAGTGATGTAAAAGGAAAATAAACTGTTTATAGTTAAGAGAAATGAAATGAACTGTGTATTCTTTAAAAATAGCAGGCAATATATTTGTGGAGTAATTCTCCTGTGTCCAGTATTAATGCCTAAATTATAAATACCTTTGATTCCAACCTCACACAGATTTCAAAAATTAAGTTTTAATTTTTTTTTTAAAATTCCTTTTTCATTTCTTTTTAAAGCCCTCGGCTGTGTGATATACTGTTATATTCTATTTCAGTATCTAATGTTTTACATTACTGATTAACCATACAACTTAAATTGCACTGTGTATTCAAATACTTGCAATGTTTTAATCAACTTTCAAATAAATGTGCTACAATTCTGAGCAATGTATAAATACCCCATGGTTACCACAAGAGACAGATTATTCTAATGATTTCTGTTTGTGTTATCTGTCTGTATAGAATTGATAATCGGACAAATATCATTATTTGCAAAAAAAATTATCATGATCAAACATCTGAATATTTGCTAAAAAAAAATGTATTACATTAAAAAATCCATAAATATTCACATGCAATCAGCATATATTTTCTCTCACTGATAGATTTTTTTTTTGTTCCGACTTACACCTATAGACCTTCATTAACTATTCACCACCAATAATAGCTTCTCAGTTAATTTCCTGTGATAAAAAAATCAGGGGTGTACTTATAGAGATTAAGTCCTATCTATATCAGATACCCACCTCCTCCCCTGCCAACTCTATGTGTATTGATGATTTCACTGCAGCATAGTAAACTAATTCTCATTTATACAGCATTGCAGTACGAGAATAACTAAACTCATTCAGAGTATATTTATTCAAAGGCATTTGGTAGATTAACCTGGTAATTAAAGCAATTTAATATACTGTTGTTATTAAAAACCAACTAGAATTGTAAAATTTTATTGATTTAGACTACAAAAGATATATAAGCACATGAAATATTAAAGGTTCATTGAAACAAAATGCTTCCAAAGTTTCATTTTACATGAGTTAAGCTTTGGTGCCGAGATTCTAATAACAAAATATATCATCAAGTTATTTATTACTCAATTCTGTGTCAGTGATGACTGATTAAAAGCTATTAATTAAAATATATATGCTAAATTACATTATATATCTGTTAAAAGTCTTACTTTGTAAAGAGACATGTATTTCAGAACATTAGCTCCCTCTGATAAAGCACAGAAAATCACACACACCACTACTATCAACTGTATCTCCATTATAAATCTGTATCTATATACATCCTGTAAAGTGTATAAATTAATGGGAATTCTTTGCCAGAAATCAATGCTCTGGGTATAAATACACTCTCTGGGTTGGTGACCACAGCAGAGAGGGAAACAGATCCCTCCAACAATAACTTCCCCCTTCCATAAATCTTCCCGTAACAATAACCTTCTCTGTCAAAATGGCCCGACAGATGTCCAACAGGATTAAAATCCTTCACAGCAATTGTGTAACAAGCTTTTAAGGTGAGAGAGTTTCCGAGACTGGCCCGGTTTATTACAGGTAGTTTATAATAAATAATAGCTCTGCATGGTTTTGATATCATTCTGGGTGCCATGTGGTGCTCTATGCAAGTTTATTTAAAGTATCCGGATGCCCCCTGCTAGAAAATCTCCAGGCTTAGACAATTTTTAGTGAAGGAGATTTAAGGAACATTTACCTTAGCTTAATGAAGACATGAATATTGCTTGAAAATTTATTACAATTCTGTAGAAGACTTAGGTTACCTAAAGGCAATATTAATCAGTAACGGCAATATTGGAACTGTATGAAGACAGGGGAAAATCTGCCTGAATTAAGCTGCTTTATACCTCTTAATATGTACACCCCAGTGCAAAGAATACCGTCTTTACAATTTGTTTGGTTTGACAATTATGAATTTGCAATTCACCAGCAAAATTAAATATTGCAACTGCCATTTATATAAACAGAGACAAAAAAAAATAATCAATTTACCTGAGTTTTCTTGTGCTCATAGAAACATTAATATAATTTTGATCCTCAATTATTGCACAAACATCATCTTCATTTCAACAGAGTAGCTAGGATCCTAGTCCGCATTTCATCAAACGCTACACGAGAAATAAAAATACGCGTGGCATCTGTCACTGTTACACTACAATTGTCAATCAATAGCCAACATTAATGAAAAAAAATTTAAAGGTACGCGAGGTGTTTTTTATGTATTGGAACTCTGTGTGCTCCTGACAATAGCTTCGTTGAACCAATAGAGCACAAGGAAATCTCCCGGGCGTGAAAAATGTTGACTCCACCGCACAATGAAGGGATGCATCGATTTTTAAAAATTACGAAGATGCTCTCTCATGGTTGATTTGGCTTTGAATCTTTTTGCATGTTGACATTTCTGTAGCAGACGTTACATAAAAATTGTCTCCTGATGGAGCTGGCTTTAGGGGCCGACCAGGCGAATTAATAGCTGGATAAATGGACTAAAATATTGAATAAAATGTGGAATAACTCCATTCAATCGCAACAAGCTCCAAGAGGACTCTGCTGAGTGCTTTTAGCCGATAGAGATATTCCTATAGAACAAAAAACACGGACATTAGAGCTTAAAACTTTAATAAAACAACAAATTTCCCCTTAGGAATCTGTCTGTACAATCACTACAAAAGCTAGCGATAAATCTATTGTAGATTTTTGAGGTCACTAATATTTGATCTCTGTGTATTCTTTATCATAGAGCACGTCATAGAAACTGTGATAAAGGACTAAACGCAATTTGCATGTCAATTCATTAACATCTACATACAACAACGGAACTACCAATCCCTTAATTTCCTGAAATCATCCATTTAGCTTAAAATTACTGTACCTATAATAAAGTGGAAATCTGGCTTGTCTGCTAATAATGATAGTTTGATCAAGTAAAATGGGTCTTTTGTGTTATTGCCTAGCTTTAACAAACATGATTGGTGCTTTTCTAGGTTTCCAATTTTATTCATATTTTAAATTCTAACACAATTTTTTCAGGGATTTTGTCTCTTTCATGGATTTTACCATATATGTCCCTCTATAGTTTAATATAAATACTGAACATTTTTAATACTGTACTATATGAAGACTGTCTTTCAGAGGAGAAGAGTATCATCTGTTATTTGAGGATAAACAAACAGACAATAAAATGGAAGAGGTATTTAGGTGTCTACTCAGGTATCTTTAAGCAGGTGCCACATAAAAGCAAACAGAACATTGTAACTGATTAATCTTAAGTTATTCTAGAAGATTAGACAATGACTATATTACAATGTGATGAAAGTCTCCCAAACATGGTACACAGAGAATCTGACACAACATTTAGGATTCTACAAATCTTGTGGACACTGACCATTGTTAATGAAGAACCATACTAGAGGGAAAACTCCAGCCCTGACACTGTCACAAGAAGGAGAGGGAATGAAGATCTCTACAGGAACCGCCCAGACCCTGGCTTAGGGATAGTGATGATGTCAAACTCCACCCCATCTATCACAAGAAGGGGGTGGAGGTCAAATGGACATGTCTAAATAAAATCATTATTTTTGCATTATATCTCAAAATACATAAGTAAGCCTTAAAAAAAGGTTTGATCAATGACACATTTTTCTCTAACCCTTCTACTTTGTATGACATTTTGTGTTCAACTAGTTTATTGACACAGCAGCAAAATCAAAGTCAACAGGGATTTAACATTGTAAGAAAATGGTCACCTCTTTGAAAAGGGCTCCATCATTATTCATGATTTTCCATAGCTTGCTGTCAGTAACATAGGGAATAGCACACCTTTGAAATCAATTTAGAGGTCACACTCTGAAGACCTTTTGACATAACAACTACTCCCTCATACAGCTTAATTAAATATTACGTTTCAGTCTGAAGACTTCAAAAATGTGTGTATCCAAAATGCCACTAAAAATTGGTTTGAAATTTATAACATTTGAAAATATTTTCTTTCAAGACAATTTTATTACTTTTGCTAGCGAAAAAGGTCATAAAGATAGATTATAATACAATATAATTAAGATCAAATAGAAAACTTCATTTCATTTCCCAGTGGAACAATAAAACTATATATTGAACATTTTCTTTCACCAAAAACCAATAATAAGTTTAAACTTTAAACTTCCAAGTGAATGATTAATGCAACAGTCACAAGAAAACTCAGGGGAGATGCAATTTTTCCGCTGTCATCATCTCATGTCATGACAAGCATAGTTCGATTTTTTATGATACAGAAAAATCTATATCCCTCCTCTATTTCATGGGAGCATTAAAAAGGGGAGATAATCCCCCATGCTGCCTGATAACACAGGACGGCCATTAGAATCAGTGATTGAGTCTGGTGATGTGTGAAATCCTCAGTCCCTTCATCAGGGAACCTCACTGCACATTTATTGTGATGAGGTTTGTTTTTTCTCCATTAATTACCATTAGTATCTGTGTTACGTTAATTGATGTTGCTGATGTAGGATAAACATCTTCTGTCTTCACGGTTTTACTGCTGAGTACATGATGAACTAGCTACTATATTGGACTGCATGTGTATCAACACTATATGACAGAGAGAGAGAGAAATTTTTCTAAGAATTTCCACTTAATTCCTCAGCATGCTTTAATTCTGAGATATCAAATCTCTTTAATATTTGAATTTAGGGTGAGTTAACCATGCATCGGACACATACCTTGCCTCGGACAATTTCAAGCAATAAACTTTCATTGAACCTGAGTCTCCCTGTGTTTTTACTTGTTTCTGTCTTAAAGATGAAGAATTAAACTTTTTAATGATGTTGATTTTTATTTTCATGTTGTGATAAAAATACCACAAGAATGGCCTTGAAATTACGTCATATTTTGCATCATCAAAGGGGAGTAACCAGAATTTTACGATTTTGCAATTTTTAGAGTTGTCGTTCTTTTAAATAGACGTCAAAGTAACGGGTCAGACCTTGGTAAAATTTGCCAATGATTGATAATATTACAGAAATTTTTCAAAAATTTTACTTCAATGTTTGTATAATATATTTTAGAGTTGTTTTTAACTAGTATGTTTATTTCACCATACATCGGACACAAATTAACCATGCATCGGACACTTTCCGATGCATGGGTAATCACTTCCATTTTCATGTAAAACCCAAATGACAGCTGTTTTTTACGGAAATAGAAAATAGAAACTCTAAATTTTCAACGAAAATACAAATTATCGATATATGACGACTAGAAGTGGACTCAATTTATTTCTTTAAACTAGATGATTATAACCCACGAGACAAAGGCGCGAGATGCCATATTACTAGCATTGTAAAGCCTTTCTAAGGCGATGTGATGCAACTAAAATCTCATCATATTTGTGGATCGAAATAGTCATTCAAATTTAATAAGAAGGTTAATTTTTAAATAAAAGATAAAAATGTTTCGATATCACTAATTTTAAAGCACCGAGATCAAGGTATGATATTTTTCTGGTTTAAATATCGTATGTCCGATGCATGGTGAATATTGTCCGATCCATGGTGAATTCTGACTTATTTCGAAAAAATCGGTTTTTAATGACATTTTTTCAATAAATAGGGCATGATTGTGTCAAAAAATTATATTTTAACCACATACTACATGTTAAGTTCCATTTTGATAATATTCGGTCGGTAGCGATATCGCTAGAACTTGTTGAAGTGCAAGGGTGTCCGATGCATGGTGAATTCACCCTATACCTATCATCCTGCACCTGTTCTCTATGGTGGAGAGATATGCACTCATACACTACTGCAACATTATTCTATCATATCAATATTTTAGTAACATTCATTTACTAAAAATAATCAAAATTTAAAGACATTTATTTAGTAATGCTAAAAATATTTCAACAACCTTCAAGCTTAGACAGCTTCTAGAACATGCGTGTACTAGTAGTCTGCATTTGTACCAGCACAGTATGGCTGTAAATGTACTGCAATATCACAATGTCGCCCCTCACTAATTTGCCAGACCACATTGTTGTTACCATACTTTTTTATATGACCACAATGTTGTTCTTTTATTCTATTGCATGAGCACAAAAGTTGCTACTTCATGCCATAGTATATGACTAAAATGTTGCTCCCTCACTTTTTTGTACTACCACAATGCCTGTACCTGGACAATCTCTAGTATGACCACAATGTGGCTCTCTCGTCTTTTATGCTACCACAAATTACCAGTCCCTGGACAATGTCTTGTATGATCACAATGTTGCACCCTCACCTGTTGTGCTACCAGTCAATGCCAGACCCTAGACAATCTTTTATATGACCAAAATGTGGTTCTCTCATTACTTGTGCTATCCCAAATTGCCAGACCCTAGACAATCTCTTGTATGACTACAATGTTGCTCCTCATTCCTTGTGTTACCACAATACCAGTCCCTGGGCAGTCTCTTGAGGTTAACAATGTTGCTTCCTCAGTTATGGGACAATCTCTTGTATGAACACAATGTTGATCTCTCAGCTTTTGTGCTATATCACTGCCCAATCCGTAGGCAATCACTTGTATGATGACTACAATGTTGCTCTGTCATCTTTTGTGCTATATCAATGCTCAGTCTGTCGGCAATCACTTGTATGATGACTACAATGTTGCTCTGTCATCTTTTGTGCTATATCAATGCTCAGTCTGTCGGCAATCACTTGTATGATGACTACAATGTTGCTCTGTCATCTTTTGTGCTATATCAATGCTCAGTCTGTCGGCAATCACTTGTATGATGATTACAATGTTGCTCTGTCATCTTTTGTACTATATCAATGCTCAGTCTGTCGGCAATCACTTGTATGATGACTACAATGTTGCTCTGTCATCTTTTGTGCTATATCAATGCCCAGTCCGTAGGCAATCACTTGTATGATGATTATAATGTTGCTCTGTCAGCTTTTGTGCTATATCAATGCCCAATCCATGGGCAATCACTTGTATGATAACTCCAATGTTGCTCTGTCATCTTTTGTACTATATCAATGCTCAGTCTGTCCGCAATCACTTGTATGATGATTACAATGTTGCTCTGTCATCTTTTTGTGCTATATCAATGCCCAGTCCATAGGCAATCACTTGTATGATGATTATAATGTTGCTCTGTCAGCTTTTGTGCTATATCAATGCCCAATCCATGGGCAATCACTTGTATGATAACTCCAATGTTGCTCTCTCATCTTTTGTACTATATCAATGCCCAGTCCGTGGGCAATCACTTGTATGATGATTACAATGTTGCTCTGTCATCTTTTGTGCTATATCAATGCCCAGTCCGTGGGCAATCACTTGTATGATGATTACAATGTTGCTCTGTCATCTTTTGTGCTATATCAATGCCCAGTCCGTAGGCAATCACTTGTAAGATGATTACAATGTTGCTCTGTCATCTTTTGTGCTATATCAATGCCCAGTCCATAGGCAATCACTTGTATGATGATTATAATGTTGCTCTCTCATCTTTTGTGCTACACCAATCCAGTCCCTGGACAATCACTTGTATGATGACTACAATGTTGCTCTGTCGTCTTTTGTGCTCTACCAATGTCAGTCCCTGGACAATTACTTGTATGTAGGGATGTCAACGAATAGTCGACTATTCCACCATCAGTCAAATGGACCGACGATCGAATAACAAAACGACAATCAAATAAATAAATTCAATAAAAGAGTGATAAAGATCGAGATGGAATTCTCATCCTAAAATTGAGAAACCGGTTTCCTCAGACACAGTCAATAAGATAATTTTCCTCATTTTAAACTGCTGGCTTTATATGTAGAAAGTACAGTAATTATATATATGCTTTACTTCCGTGAGTATTATTTGTCAATTGATGTTTTGTTTTTTTTTATAAAATTATCTCGTTATACTGCGCTTTCTTTGTAAAATTATTAATTGGACTTGATCTCATACCATGTACCCATTATAGCCATGACATGTTTGGACACTAAGATAATTATTCTAAAATTAATATTCTTTTATATATTTTAAAGACATTTTGATAGTTGGTACGAAAAGTATATTCAAATATTTAACAATACAACATTATCACATATTTACCGTGTGTGCCCCCCCCCCCCCCTCCCCATCATTTTAATAAGCCTTAAAAAATATATCGTACTGTCATTTTTTATGCTTCCTAAAAACCGACTTTACAGATCGATTTATGAACATGATTGACAGGGAAATCATACATTTCAGGTCCATGTAAACATCTGTGTGTAACATTTGATGTTACTTTTTAATAATTTTAAGAAAAGGGGATTCCAGGTTAAATATGTCATGTACCATTGAAGCCTGAAATAAAATTTTACTTTCTGAAAAAGTTTCGAATATATTTTGACTATCGTTCGAATAATGCAACTGAATGTTCGCCTACAGAAAATAAATATTTTGACATCCCTACTTGTATGATGACTACAACGTTGCTCTCTCATCTTTTGTACTCTATCAATGCCCAGTCAGTGGACAATCATTTGTATGATGACTACAATGTTGCTCTCTCATCTTTTGTACTCTATCAATGCCCAGTCAGTGGACAATCATTTGTATGATGACTACAATGTTGCTCTCTCATCTTTTGTCCTATATCAATGCCCAGTCCATGGGCAATCACATGTATGATGACTCCAATGTTGCTCTGTCATCTTTTGTGCTCTATCAATGCCCAGTCCGTGGACAATCACTTGTATGATGACTACAATGTTGCCTCATCTTTTGTGCTATACCAATGTCAGTCCCTGGACAATGTCTTGTATGATACCAATAATCTGGGAAAAGCTTATCATTTAATCCTTTGCAGCCACTAATATCCGGGATATAACAATAGCTCCTTAGCAAGCTTAAAATGGGAAAAATAATTAAATAATCTACATTTAGATTGCTCATGAATTCCTGTCAGTGACAGTATAGTATATACTGCAGTAGCTCCTAAATTGTGATTGTTAATAGTATATAGATAAATTGCTTCTGACTTGGACTGTCATTAATTGTTTTCTAGAAGCCAATGAAGACAGGATAATTAACATACAGGAAACTGACAAGGAGATGATATCGGTGTACGAAAACTTACTTAACGAGGCGCTGAATTAATGACAAATCAATGTAGGTCTGCAACACAAGTTAGTCTCAAACTGCATCCTACCCAGTAAGAAAGCCAGGTCTTACAGACCCAATGTCTTTTATCAATTCCGTATACAGATATTATTCTTTAAACAATTAGGGGTTTGGAGCTCCTCCTAGCCTTATGGTAGGATTTTCCTTTGTTGGTATAGTTTTCTGCATAAAACACAGAGCAATATAAATTAGAACTTGAACAACTAAGGCTGTATGAAGTACTCAGACAGTGCACTTTGGGAGATTGATTTCTCTTTTTTTTTTTCTCCTGGAATTGATTTCTCTCCACTGTTTTTACTTATTGATGAAGTGAGACTATTGATGGGACTCAAACCTGTCTAATGTCTTCCCAGTCCTGAACATGAGTGAAAAAGATTCTGTCAGATTCTTAAAAATTTCATATACCCCCTTACTAGATTTCTTTTCCAGAGATCTTGACCTTGTGTTGTAAATAACATAAGGACAGGCTCACAATATGCTCTCAAGTTAGTGTCAGACTTAACCTATTTTCTCTTTATGACAGATTCTAAAATCTTAAGCAGTATTTGTGTCAAGCTCATGTACTACATAAGCTTTACATGTATTGAATGGCATTTTTGAAATCAAAATTATGAAATCACTATACACTGGTGACAGGAATTATTCAGATTTAAATATACCATATCCCATGAAGCCATGCATTCTCCTATAGAAGTCTATCTGTTACATTTTTAATCCAAAAATGACTCTCCCCCCTCCACTATCTATAAAAAAAAAGTCATCACTTACTTAAAACCCTTTATAAATCAGCTTTCAGGATATTAAGCTTGTTACCTCAAAGAGAGGCTTTTTTTCAATATATCAAATGTGTCTAAAAAATACATCATCACTTTATAAAGACATGTAATATATATCTATTCGGCTCATCCCTTTCTCCCAGTTTTCCAACTGCTCTGAGCACACAGTTAATTGGGACAAAAAAAGTAAATGGAATCAGAGCTCTGCATGCTGAAATATAGCAAGTGAAATGTTCCCAGTAAAGAATTGCTGATCAGTCAGGATACTCTGAGCAGAAGAAGTTGTAGACTCATGACTGACATGTCAAAATAAAGTCAATTATACAATTGCTAGGCCTTTCTGTGATAAGGCCCCCTCTTATCTCTTCCACCCCACTGCTTCATGAGACCTCAGTCTGCTTGCCTTCAAATCTGATCTCAATGACGTGGAGATTTTTCTTAACATCTCTGCAGCTCTCCTGATTTAGCTGTTTTTCATCATTAAAGGCAATTCATATTACGAAACTTTATCAAGGAATGATCTGATTATAACTTTTTTTCCTCAAATCCCAAAGCCCAATCATTTACTGATTTTTCCCTATCTGAACTCATGAAATGGCCTTTTTAGCACATGGAGAAAGAAAATTCTCACCTTAATTCTGTTCCTGAGGGGAAACTATTGATGACAGCAAAGTCATTGGTCAGAAAATCTTGTCCATAACAAGGATATGAAAGATCGTGATTTTATTGTCTTAATTCTGTGGAAAGAATGACCTAGCTTCCTTTACTTGAATTAGGAATGAGGAATGAGAATTTTTCCTACATCTTTATTTAAAATCGATACCATGAGGGACGAGATTGTTCAAGATTTGACTCGATTTACATAATTCTGTTCACTGTATCCAATACTTCACAATCAGATTACAGCATCGGCAAGTATTTCTAATGAATTGTGCGGAAATCTGAGTATTCCCACTTAACCAGGCCACCAGCACAATTTGAAGTCATCCAAGACACAATTACATATATAGAAAAAAGGTGATCCAAAGATAGTTGTTTTTCCTCGAATAAAATAAATTATTGGCCCTAATTCATTTGTGCTAAATAAGATATCAATGAGTATGAAATTAAATGTTTAAATTTTCACAGCTTCTCTTTAACCCTGTTCCTGATTCTTTAATTATTTTTTTTTTCCTTTTTTTGTAAAAAAGAAAAAAAAAGTTTCACTATTTCCCCCTTTTCCTGACTTTTTTTATTTAATTCTTTCATTAAGTGGGCAAGATGGTGTTGCTTGTGCCAGCCACAAATTTCAAAGAAGTTATCTGTAAACATCCTTAAACAATGGCCGGTTAAGATATTGTATGTATCATAAAGATATCCTCTTGATCCGATTCGGCCCAGCACACCTGTTCTACAGGTGTGAAATTTATGAATTGTTTAGAATACTTTCTACGGTATACCACATCTCTACACACTTTAAGGGGGATAACTCCTATTCACCACATCTTTCTATCACATGACTCCCATACAATGTTGAAACAATTAATACTTTAACAAACACAGCAACTTTTTAATGCATATGTATTGCCTTCGTAAAATGAAGAAATACCCACTGTATATGTAATTATCACACATTCATTTTTTTTCCGATACAATTTTTGTCAAGATTTAAAAAAATCATTCTGCACAGTAAATTATGTTTATTTATTCTGGAGATTATTTATGTGATGCATACTAAATACTGTGGAATTGATCATCAATGATCGTGGGGTAACTTTGTGGGGGAACAATATATATGTTGGTGGATTTTGTGGGTCACCCCTTACCCAAGAACTGACATCACCACATACAATAATTTTGCCGACATAAAAGCTAGTTCATTAAATCTTCCGCAAATAACTTGCCCACAAAGTATTGTACCCAGAAACCAGTAAAATTTTGGTTCCCCATGAACATTGACCCCCCTTGAATTAAAAAGATTCCTCAGTACCAAAAAATTGGAAAGCTTAATATTCCTGTGGAGACTCAAATGTGTATTGCAATAAAGTTCTTGTGGGAAAAAATCTGATGTTATTTAAAATAGCTGTTCAATTGCATTTAATATATTATAAAAGTTCTTTTTCCTTTGGTTATATATAAACAATGTCTGTCAGTTTCAACCCTTCATAAATTATGATTTTAACAAACTTGACATCAATATTACAGAATGACATTGATTTCTGTACTTTTTAAAAAATATTTTTAAATAAATAAACCTTACCCCTTGTTTTATTCAACAAGTCCGAATCAGGTAAATGCGTAACCATTACTGTCCAAAATACGCAAGTACTCAAAAAATCCTTTAATTCCTTTGGGAAGAAAGTATGATTTAATAAGTCTTAGTTACATTAGTAACACATAGCACTCACTCTTGGACGTATTCCTAGGATGAGTGAGAAAAAATCGCAAAATGACTCAATCTCATCGAATGACATGTGGTCCTCATTGTATAAACCCATCAGACACAACTGCTAATGTTTTGAAATGCGAGAAACAACAGCTTAAAAATTAGCTGTGGGGAAGAAAAACACAAAAATCTCTGTTAAGTCCGGCGAGTGCAGATTGGCTCTGCTGGAGGCTTGGGGAGAATTCCGCCAGAGAAATCGCCAAATGTCGCAGAGCTATGTGGGTTATGGGGTGAGAACAAGTGTTTTACCAGTCTAAAACAATGTTTACACTTCTTAAACATTGGGAAGGAATTTCCAGGGCACGTTCAAGATTTTATGACATAATTTTTACCAGATCTACGAGGCCATACATTCATCACCTTTTTAAAGCAGAAAATCAGTGTTGGGAAAATTGCTAAAAGTATGCAAAAATATTCTGATAAATTTATAAATAAATTACAAATTAAAGAAGGTAATGAAAAAAGTTTCAAGGATATGATATTAAAGAGTACATTGGTTTGACTTTTGTTCTAATCTTTCTATATTTTTTTTATGCTGGTGGGAGTGGGAGTGCTGGGGGGGGGGGGGGTCACAGATGGACATCCTGGTCATGATGTCTTCATGCGGAAAAAAGATAGTACATTTAGGTTCAAACCCTCCATACAAACTGGGTGCAGCAACGTAACCCTATATGTGCGAGTTACAGGTCTTGTAACACACATTGTGTGAACTAAAATTTTCTTCTTCCTATCTCATAATAATTTACTCTTGATTTTAGTATGCCACTAAATCAAAATCACACATGCCTGTAGGGTGGGTGCTCTAATGGGTGTGAGCACTTCCTGCAATAAATAAAACATTCAGCTCATGTGATGAGGTACACATACATTAACTTTCTTAAAATTAATCGCAATTCAAGTTCTCCAGTC
This sequence comes from Saccostrea echinata, assembly GCF_033153115.1. Taxonomy (NCBI): domain Eukaryota; kingdom Metazoa; phylum Mollusca; class Bivalvia; order Ostreida; family Ostreidae; genus Saccostrea; species Saccostrea echinata. The sequence goes on from NW_026889764.1 coordinate 13,217,205, forward strand.
TGGCTGTACATTATCTTTTATACAAATTGTAAATATCAAAACAAATTAATTTTATTCACAAATATCATACTATAAATTTACTAATATTTACATAGAGTGTGTCATTTTTTTTAAAGAATCTGGCTTGCTTTATTTTGAAGTTTTTATGAGAAGTCTGCATCAAACTAAACATATGGCAGCTGTTCCTTGTTTTACACATTTGTAGATTACAGTACAAACAAATTGACAAAATCTTTTTAAAAAGCCAATTATCAAATCTCTCCACTGTGATTGCTACTGAGGAGATGGTGTTGATAAATAAATGAAACAGAAAAACAGAAATCAGGGAAAGAGGCCCCCTCCTTTGTAACACAGAGGCTACAATCAGCGGAATCAAGGGAGATAAGTGTGGCCGATAAGAAATGATAACCATTAAATAAATCTTCAAAGGGAGAACGGAGGAGGGTTGTGTTGCCTTTCAATGAGAACTCGGAAAGAATCAACAGCTCATAATTCTGACAGACACACTTCATGTTTGTTTTAATTACCATCTATGACTTCACAGTGTTAAAGAGTCAATTTTAGAACTGCTGCTGCAATGTATGTCACTTCCAGCAGTGTTAATATGTTACTTGTCTACATTAATATTATACCATAATCACATTTGTCATACAATGAATTAGAAAGTATTAAATCACATAGATTATATTAGGGCAAAAAGAACATTATTTTCCCACAATTCCAATTTCCTTTTTCATCAAAAAAAAAACATTTTTGTACAAGATGAGTATCAATTCATGTCTGTTACCTGTCTAAGTACGTACCATTATCAAGTACAATGAATTAAGAGTATTAAAATCATTAAACCATGACAAAAAGCATATTTTTCCAAAATTCTAATTTCCTTTTTTCATAAAAACATTCTTGTATAAGACGTGTATCAATGCCTTCTTTTTTTGACAAAACAATGCTGAGAAAAACAGCAACCAAGAAAACATCTTCCGTGATTTATGCTTTTCCAGCTTTCAAGTGACACATTCCCCTCATAATCCCAACCTACCGACTTCCCAAGTCATCCCCAGTAATTCAGCAGCCAAGGCTCAACATGCTACCACTGCATTAATCAAAATTCCAGAGGTTAGAAGAAAAAAATCACATTGTCTAAATGAAAATCTCGCTCCTCAGCACCAGTATTTCTGTCAGGTCTGCCTTATTTATGTAGTGTTCTATAGAGGCCAGACCCAATAATAGCCCATTGAACCCCTTGAAATGACCCCCCTTTTTTCCTGCTAGCATCCCACAAAATTTGTAATGCCACACAAATCTGTCATTGGAAGATGCTAAGCTCCTTAGAGAGGGGAGATAATAAAATTTCTTTCTGCTTTTGATGAAGTACTGTGCGCTAATTTGATTTCCATACGTACAAGTCTGACGCCAGTATTACTACAGAGGAATACTGAATACTAACACAAACATACGTTCTGCGCACCAGTAATTAAATTAAGGGATCTTTTTTGCCAAGTTTCATTTATTATTTATCTATACTCACACTATTTTTTTGTACTGAATGGTTTTGCCCTCTCCAGGTTTCTGAAACAGAACCAGAATTGCCTATATTGTATATTACGAAAAAAGATTTTACATCCACTGTATTATATTTACCTTTATTTCTAATGAAAATTGATTGTTGTTCATCAATGAATACACACAAATGACTTTCTAACTATTTAGATCAAGCTTTTTAAAGCCATCCGTATGAAAGATTTCTTTAGAGGTGTCAAAGGTCAACTCTCTCCTGGGTCTTAATTCCATTAATCTGTTGTACAGATTGATAATACAATATTTTACATACATTCAACTTTCTCTAAATAATTTGTACAGATATCAATAAAACATCTTTGTTTGTTTATATAGGGATAAACGTCTGCAATCGTTAACCAGATTATGCAGTTTATGTACATTTTTTTCTACAACATCCCAGCTAGGATAAACAAAGAAAGAAATCATTTGATTTTTAAAATAATAATTAAACCATTAAATAGACATCAAGAGAAACTTCAACACAAACCAGACAAAGCAAAGAAAACCTTATCATTTCATATCACACAAACCAGAAGTTTCTGATAAGACTGTAGCTCTCCTGGTTTGAAATCTTTATAGTCTGCATATTAAACAAGCTTGTACTATTTCTGCTGAATACTACCTTTTTACAGAATTTTATATATATATATATATATATATATATATATATATATATATATATATATATATATATATATATATATATATATATATATATATATATATATGTAGAAAATTTGTAAGCTTGTCCTTTAATTCTAGGCAGACCAAAAGTATAGGAGCATTAGCATGTGAGAGTAATTTCTATTCATAGTAACCATGGCAACATCATTCATTAAAATGGAAAAACAACATACAGAATAACATAATTGATGTGGTAATCCTAAGCTGGCAGAAGTCTAAAACCGACAAACAGAACTCTGTATTTAGGTGGTAGTTAGTTTCTGTTACAAGGTCTACTGACTGATATCACATGAAAACATAGTAAGAGCAGTACTTGGAAAGAACGGTACAGCTGTCACCTTATTTTAATTTTAGTAAACATTGGCAAATCCCTCCAAAATAACCTAAAACTAGAGCCGAGCTCGTTGCAATGCAACGAATAGGTCTTCCGTCGGAGCTCCGGACAGGACAGAGCGACCTTGAGTCAAGTTCATGCAACATTTTAAGGTTATAAACAATCCTGTAAGGGGCATCAACTTTCAATGTTTCAACAGTAGAAAGACAGTAAAGGAA